>NC_133581.1:38808353-39156482 GCF_964106895.1 Numenius arquata
GAGGAGGAAGAGGGGGCGACCCGCAAGGGACCAGGGCTCGGCCGCTGGGCGAGAGGAGGGTTGACATGCACAGCTTCTGTAAGCCCAGCGACTTCCAGAGGAGCCCCTACCTCTCTGCTCGTGGCAACATCGCCAACATTTTCCGTGGCTCCACGGAGGAAGGGTACAAAGCTTATCATGCCGACAAGTACGATGAAGACAAGAACCCTAATGTGAGTGAGAACCTCAAGGTGTTTTCCTGGTGTTCTTGCTAGGAAAAAAAACAAACAAACACCCTTTATCTTAGAAGTTTGTTGACAGATACGCTAAAAGTGTGGGGTGTTTTTTTTGATCAGCGGGTGACGCTGCTTGTTTGAGGAAAAGAAATAAAAAGTAGCTTTGCAGAGCATCTGTATATCAAAGATGAAGGCTGTGTTCAGCCCAGGTTTGCACCCTGTGATTTCCCTATCGGGGAAATAATAGCAGCGATAGACCTTGAAAAATAGAACAAATTTGCAGGAACAGAGCTTCTTTTCCTCCTCTCACCTCATCTCCTCTTGTTGCCCACCGAAGACCATCTCAGATTATCTGATTATATCTGATTATGGCAGGTGGTGGGTGCAGGAGATACAACAACTAAGTGGTATACCTCTTCTTTTCTTTTTTCTTTTCAAATTACTTTTAACTTAACGCTCAGCACTTTTTCTGCCTGTTCACGCTGGGCTGCTCAGTTGTGAGTAGCTCATCATACCCCCCTTGTGGCGCAAAGGCTGAGTCTTCATACTTCACGGCAAATTATCACGGAGTAACAAGTATAGTAAATACAAATAGTGATTTATATGTGGATGGACTTTTAAATAGATCCCGCATTCAGATTCTGACCTACTTGAAACTTTAAAAATGTTTTATTATTAGCCCTGGCTTTAGTCACACGGTGTTGGGAGGTGAAAACTAGATTTTTAAGATAGAAAAAGATGTTAAAGTTTTGATACAAGGTGGATTGTGAGGCACAGACTGCCTCTTGTACCAGCTGTTGTCTATGTAGGAGGCAGCTTTGCAAACAAATGCCTAAAATTGGACTTCTGCTTTAGTAACATCTCAAATATACAGTTGCTTAGATTTCCATTTGCATTTTTAAACATTAATTTACCCAACGTCTTCCAATAATGAAAATGTGCTTGTAGATTTGAACTCTTCAAGATCTACTGTGGTGCTAAATTAGCAGGGCCAGATCCTGAACCTGGAACAGGAGGGTCCTCTCTCCCGAGGGGAAGCACTTGGTGTTTTAATCACTTTTTCGTGACTACATGTTTATGTGGTTTCTGAGCAACTCAGTGGAGTGGAATGGTAAGGACTAATAAACGAATGCTTTTAGATAAATGTATCCAAAAACCTTGTTTCAAGCTGCTGCAGAAGGGTAAACCGCCGTTTTCTCAGAATTGGTTTAGAGTTTCTGTTGTAGTTAGATCTATACCAGCGAGTGAATTCAAGATGAAGTTAAACATATCCTGTAAAGAGGTATAAATCATTACTACGTATTGATTTACAGACAGCGTATTGACTAAGAAGCCTGGGATGTATATGTAAACACAGAAAACACACGCGTAATGTCTCGAGTTATATATGGTGAACTTAATGTGAACGGTGTTTTGACTTTCCCTTGGTAAGCTCTTTGGAGGCAATTTTAGTGAAGTGGTGGCCAAGAGGATGTATGCACATGTTTTATGTGTCTATAAATAATAATTTTTATTTTTTTTTTCTTCCTAGGGTATAATAAACTTTGGCACCAGTGAGAATAAACTCTGCTTTGACCTGATGTCTAAGCGGGTGAGTCCTTTCCAAAAAGAAAAAACACTGAGTTTGCTGTGTAGTTCCTCCTTAGTGCTTGCACTTTCCTAGAGTTATTGCTACTGCTCAGGTTTCTCTGGTTTTCGTCCTGATTTTTTTTTTATTTGTTGGAAGTAACTTTTGATTCCAGCCATTTGTACATTTATTGATGCTCTTTTTCCAGGAGGGTAGGAATAAGGGTGTTTTTCTGTTCCTCTTCACAATGGGGTTTGTTTCCCTTTGGGGAATGTACTTGGCTCAGAAAACTGAATGAAAATAAGATGTCTTTTATTTTCTCTTGCTGACAGTACTTGACTCTATTTAATTTCAAGGATCTTCACATCTGTCCCTTATAAAGTTACACAATTGGGACACCCAGTTCTGAACTCACCTGGAATGTGTGAGTGTGGCAGCTCTTGAAATCTCTCAAAATCAGAGCGGGTCAGCTGCTGCCTGCTCGCTTTGTTCAGTGGCGCCAGGGAGAGGCATGAAACTGTTCCACTCAAAAATGAGAAAAAGTTGAAAAAAAACCCAACAGAACCGTGCCATGGAGGAACGTTTTCGTTAAAACCCCTTGATTGCGTTAAAACCCCTGCTCGGGTGCAGCCGGCGGGGCGGGCAGGCGGCGGTTTCTCCTGCCTGAAGCTGCCTGCGGGGAGGGAAGGGGGCTCAGGCTTGGACAGTCGGCCTCTGCGGTTTGAAGTGCGTGGTTGCTCCCGTTCCAACCAGTTCCCACCCTCAAAATGTTCCTTGTTTTATTTCTGCCTGCCACTCCACTGACTCGGGGGGACGCTACCCCACCACTCCGCCTTCCAGCTAAAAGAACAGGTAAGGCAGAGCTGCCGCCTGCATGAAAAAGGTACCTTCGAGGTGGTACCTTCCTTCCTTCGCTGTCCTTTCCCCTTAAAACTAACACCAAGAGTGCAGAGGGAGGTGGTAGTCAGCCGCGTCTTAATTAGCCTTATTATGAAAATGAGTGAAGGCTTTGTGGGCCAGCTTCTCACTCACAGCAGCCCTGTGGATGCACTGAATGCAGCACCAGCTGGGACTGCAGGCAAATAATTGGTTGGGGCAATAACTGCTTAACTGTTTCTACTGAATAAAAGCAACATATCAGATTTCTGTCTTCCAACTTTTGACCCTTAAACTGGAGAATATTTTGTGGCGTGAGATCTTGGCTGGTCTTCCTTTCATTTGGCCCATCTGGTTTCCTTCGCCCTTAATGCATTACCTTTGAGGGTTATCCTCTTTATTATTGCATAGTCCTTTTTGGCCACGTCTGCTGATGTGTTTTATGTTGCATTCTCTAGAGAAGTTTAGGAGAGAGATCTAAGGAGGCACAGTTCTGTGCTGCGTAGGCTTCAAGAACATCTACAGCTGAATAAAGGAACTTAAATCCTTTAATATCAGGTTGTAATTCTGCATGGGATAAGGACAGTGTCTTTAAACCCCAGAGCTTGGCACCAGTTACTAAAACACCGATACAGAGTGTTGTGGTTTTGTTATTATGTGAGAAACTTTCACGCTGCATGTTGAATTCCCCTTCTTCTGTGCACTATCACCTACTTGTTGTGTCTCCCCACTCTCACCTTTTTTTAATTTTAACTTATAGATTTGGTTGCCGTGAAATATTTGGAAGGTATATTGTACATAGTATTTGTTTATTCCCTTTTTGTTGATGTAAAATGTTCTCTTCTCTCTGCCCGTATCACCGCTGTGCTTTCCCTTCCAACTTCATAGAACTGGATTACATGAAACCCTGATATTTACAACCTCGAAACTATTTAGCTAAAAGCAGTGCGATTACTGTATCTAAATGTAAGCATTAAGAAGGGCTCCACAGTTCAGGTGAACCTGTCTTTGAGATCAGAATTAACTCCTAATAAGCAACAAAGTGCCTGCCTCGGGGAAGAATTATCGAGAAGATAATTTCATTTTTCTTCTGTCTTTTGAAAGCTCCCGTTACGCTTTAACACTTATCAAAACTTATCAGAATTACAGATCTGAAGGAGCTGCAGTAACTTGGAACTGAGGCATAAATGAAAGCTAAAATTTGTTTAAAGATTAATCTATTGAAAGTTTATTAAAGAAAATAGTGACTGTGATTCAAAATCCTTCCTGTCTCTTTCCAACAATCTAGACCTGAGCTTTCACAATGGGGACCGACTTCCCAGCGGAAGGCCGTTGTCCTCAGAGCTTGGCCAAAGCGCTCCTTGGGACCCTTTGGGTTGCCTCATTGGCTGAGAAAGTCTTCTGCAGGCAGCTTGGTTACGGGCATCCTGTGTGTTGCCCTTTCTGCCTCCTTGTTGTAGATCTCCCCAGCGAAGTTTTGGCTGTGATAACTTAGCAGGAGCCTGTAGTCGCTCAACCTGGAGTTATCACTGAGCCGTTTGCTGGCCCTTGCTTCTCCGAGCTGCAGTTCTGATGGTCGGTGGCTTTCTCAATCCAGTTTTAGAGCTGTTGAAGTCGCACGTGTGTGTGTGTGTCTGTGCAGGTACATGCCTGCACGTGGATCCCGTCTGTTTCCGTGTTTCCCGTATCCGTGATTGTGCTTTTAATGGCTCTTCTGCTTGCTCCCAGCTGACACAGACCGATATGAATCTGATGGAGCCTCCGCTGCTTCAGTATCCCGACTGGAAGGGACACATGTTGTAAGTCATCCCTTTTCTGTCACGCTTCTCTTTTTGACTCCTTGTCTGATGAGCGGAATGGAGGATTATAAACCGCTTCTGCTACACTCACTGGTTAAAAATTTTCTAGGCTGTTTAATCATCTTTCTCTTTGCAAAACTGTAAATTAGCTGCCCTGCCAGTTCATCCGGTTAAAAAATCCTTTTATGTGAGAGAAGATGCGAGTTTTCCAAAGCAAACACAGTTTTAAAAGCACTGTATACGTTAACAAATCAGGTAACTCCAAGCAGTTCTTTGAGACATGGTGAACGCCTGGGGACTTTAATCCTTCTCTTCTGTGCCTTGATTAAAGCTCATCAGAAATGTTATAGGCATTATCCGGGACGCCTTTGCCGTGTGTAAAAGTCATGCCTGTGGCACGGGCCTGAGCTATCCTCTTTTCTAGCTATTTTCACCGGACTTTACTGTGCCCTGGCTTTATTTTCCCGAGACGTGGACCTGGGGAGGCCCAGCCTCTTGGAGAATAAGCTGAATCAATATTTGCTTTTGTGTCTTTCTCAGTTTACGGGAGGAAGTGGCTCGGTTTTTGACCTATTACTGCAAGGCCCCTGCACCTCTTAAGGCAGAAAATGTGGGTAACCCACTTTCCATTGGTGTCTGTTCTAATGTGTTGCCGTTTGTTGTCAAACAGTTTCATCTTTTTTTTTTTTTATTTTTTTTTTTTTTAATTAAAAACAAACGATTTGGTAAGATGACAGCCTTTTATCATGTGAATGAGATTGATTCATAGCCATTTCAGCAGCTTTTGATGCACGTTTCGGCCAAAACACTTCAGGTCTGCTGTATAGTTGCGTCGTGCTTTACTTTTGTGGGCCAACTCCTCATGCTAAGTGCTCTTGGTGGGGCTTTGTGTTGTCACCTCCTCGTTCAGCTCTGGGACCTACCGTGCCTGTATCCCCTAGCCTCCACAAAGAGCGCTCAGTGTTTCACAAGTTTAATTTCATCCCATTCCGCTCTTACACCTCAGGACAAAAATCTGTAATTGAGCCAAGAGGTGGTTTAGCCTGTGAAAACAGACCCTTTCCAGACTTTGCGGCGGTGATGTATGGAAAGCATCAAGCCCTGAGTCTCCGCAGGACTTGCTGGCTTGGAAGAGATGCAGGCACCTGCAGGGACCGGGGACTCCTGGCTCTGCCGAGGGCAGCGGGAGCTGGTGCAGCCCATGCTTTCCTGGCTGCAATAATTCAGCCGAAACCCCTCTTTCACGTGAAGCGAAGTTACCGGCGATCACTTTGCTGGTCCCTGCTTCTCCAAGGCGGCAGGTTCTGCCTGATACTTGGGTGGAAACTCGTGTTTCCATGTGAGCATCTGCCTTCTACAAGGAGTCAAACCCGCTCCTGTACAAGACGGTGTTTTCCACTTTTGTCCAAATTTGGCAGGAGGTCGGAGCTGCTGTTACCACAAAGAGACGATAACACGTATTAGGTGATGAAAAGGAATTTGCTTTTCTAGCAGTTCAGAACTGCTCTCCAATTTTTTCTCTACTTCAAGCCTACTCTTTTTCTGAAGTGCTTGTTAGAATCAAGAACGGAGCCAGGACAAAGTGTCTCTGAAACAAAAAACGGGACTAAAGTTATTTCTGGTAGAAGTGGGATTTCAGCAGGAAAAATCTGGGGACATCCATGCTAGGGAATTGGGGAGAAAATATATTTCAGTGTTATGGTCAGGAATGATTATTTTATAGCGTTGTCTTGCTGTGGATGGATTTATCACTAGCCTCTCTCTTTCTTCTGTAGGTGATCGTTTTAAATGGCTGTGGCTCTTTATTTTCTGCGTTAGCTACAGTTCTTTGTGATCCAGGGGGTAAGTGGATGGTTGGAAGATGGTTTTTAATGTTTGTTTTTGCTGGAAAATAAGGTGTCACTCCATTTAAATACTGTTTGATGGGAATGAGGGAGCGGAATTGACATTGGCCTGTTGCAAAGTTCTTGTTTTCTGTGAGATTGTGCTGTGAAATTCATCATCCCCGTGGTCTGCAGATGTCATGCACTCACACTTGGTGTCCTGCCCTGTCTGCCTTCACTGTTTTCGTGATGCCCTCTTTTAGTTTGTCATACTAAATGCGGGCTATAGTTATGTTTACCTGGGTTCTTCCAGAAGACTAAAGAAATTAATGTAGAAATGAAGTGGAGGAAGAGGCAGTGAGGTTAGAGTGTTTCCAGGGGGCACAGCTGTAAAAAAGCTCTTGTGTTTAGCTGAAGCACATTAGAAGAGAGAGGACTGTGATCTTTTGGTAACCAATTTTGTTTTCCTTGGTTCCAGAAGCTGTTCTGATTGCTACTCCCTTTTACGGTGGTATCACCCAGAGTGTCTTCCTCTATGGTAATGTCAAGCTGGTGTATGCCTATTTAGACAGTAAGGTAAGATCTGAAGGAAGGCAATACCAACTTCTGTAGTTAAAAAATAATTGATACTGGAAAGTGCTGAGTTTTGGAAACCTCTGAAGGCAGCCTTCAGAACAAGGGTAGGCTGCAGCCCGTGGGCATCTTCCCAATTTATTGCTGGGAAACTGGGCACATAATTTGCAAGAACGTTGTTTGAGACCATAAATCTGGATTCCAGTCTTGTCCTTTTCTTGTATCTTACTCCCAATAACGGCTCTTGAGAGGAAAAAAAATGGTCATTTTGAGCCTCAGAGACAGAAGTATGTACTGTCCTACTAAAGATGGTCCCAGGGGTGGAAGAGCAGATGGAGATGTGGCATTGTTTTAGTTGTTCAAGGATAACCAGAGAATTCTCTGTGTGTGGCCGGTCTGTGATGAACATTTCTTTGATTTTATTTATTTATTTATTTATTCTCTCTGTAGTATAAAAGGATAAGAAGATGAATGCTAGGTCATTATTGTTGGGTTTTTATTTTCTTTTGGGGAGCGTTCCTCAGGGGATTGGCTCAAGGCAGACTCCATTGAAATAACTTGGCCTTTTTTATCTTCGTGGTGTCTTTCAGATTACTGGAACAAGCACTCGGCCTTTTCAGCTTACAGTGGAAAAACTGGAAAAGGCCTTGCAGGATGCCCGGGCAGAGGTGAGCGTAGCTGAGCTTCATGTTACCAGTTAAGACTACAATATATTTGAGACAGCAAGTCCCAGAAGGGGCCTAAAGATCAAAACATTTTCAAAACCTGACTTTGTGGTTGTCCTTGTAGAGCACCTGAGCTGAGACTGCTTGCAAACTAAGGGGCAGTCTTAGGGAGAATCCCCCCACTGTTGTGTCTGCCCATTTTGGTCACAGCAGAAAGGATAAACCCAGGAGTACCAGGTCATTCACAAAGCGCCGGGACCCATTCATATCACACCAAAAAAATGTACTTGGGCATGCACTAAAAAGCAGGGACTACTCAGGGTTTGTCCTTCAGGATGGCCAGCTGAGTTACCCCAAAACTTACTGCGCTGCACAGTAGTCCAGATGAACCCACTAAGCCCACCAGGAGTTTTAGCAGGAGGGAGAGAGGTGCAAATCTAGAGGATAAATGCAGATGAGTATCAGCTTTCTGAAGAGTTAGTCTGTAAGTTTTGACATTGCCCTAAGCCCTGCATATATTTCGCCGCATCTTTAGATCGTTACCGGCTCTGACACCTCCAGCAGAGTGTGCTCTATATAAGAGCAGTTTGCATCCACCTAGCTCAAATTGCTGTCTTTCTTGCCTCAGTCATGGGGAGTCTTCAGTAGTTTGTAACTTCCCGATTACTGATACAGCTCAGAGAAAAAGTTCTCTTCCATGCTGAGAACATGGGAGAGCATCTGTCTCATTCATTGGTGGATCAGATGGCAATGGTTGTTGCAGACTCCCTCTTTTCAATATCATACATCCAGTCTGTAATTTTTTCCTCGGTTCACTTGCTGATGAAGGGTCTGGAGAACAAGCTTTATGAGGAGCGGCTGAGGGAGCTGGGGGTGTTCAGCCTGGAGAAAAGGAGGCTGAGGGGAGACCTTCTCGCTCTCTACAACTCCCTGAAATGAGGGTGTAGCTGGGGGAGGGTCAGTCTCTTCTCCTAAGGAACAGGTGACAGGACAAGAGGAAACAGCCTCAAGTTGTGTCAGGGGAGGTTTAGGATGGATATTAGGAAAGATTTATTCACCAAAAGAGTTATGAAGCATTGGAAGAGCCTGCACAAGGGAGCGGTGGAGTCACCATCCCTGGAGGTATTTAAAAGCCGGGCAGACGTGGTGATGAGGGACATGGGTTAGTGTTGGCTTTGTCAGTGTTGGGTTGATGGTTGGACTCGATGATCTTAAGAGTCCCTTCCAACCTAGAGAATTCTATGACTCTGTGATTCTAAGCTTTGAGATGAAAAGTCATACTGGAAGATTAAGGGGAATCTTGTGTCACACTCACTGCTCCAGTAGAGGGACTGAAAATTCATCCCATGATGGGCACTCTCTTAATACTGCATTGTTTGTGTTCTGCAGGGTGTCGCTGTAAGGGCCTTAATTCTTCTGAATCCCCAAAATCCCCTTGGGGACATCTACTCCTTGTCAGAGCTACGGGATTACCTGGAATTTGCTAAAAGGTACGTCAGTTTGGAAGGCTCAGGCATTCTGAGTCGATACGGCTTCCAAAATCTGATGGACTACTCGCTGTCCCTAAATTTATCTGCAAATATCTTTTAAGTCAGGCAAACAGTCTGTTGTTCACACACAGTCGTGGGCTTAGGAGAGGAGAGGGAAGTCCTGGGGACAACGGAACATGGACCGTGCAGTCATCTGGAATGGCAAAGCAACTTGCATCAAGGAATGCAAGTTTTATTTGTTAGTAGTCCTAGAAAACACTATGCTGCTGTGCTTCTCTGATAGGAAGCCGAGTTCCTTTCCTCTCAGTTTCTCTGTACGTGCAAAGACAAAGAAATATTATGAATAGGGATTCCCAGCTTCGTCATGGATCATGGATGCTCTCTGAGATTCAGAATCTGTGAGATTCTGAGTGGATGATGATACAGCTTGTTCTAGACAGGTAGTACGTGCAGGAGTTAATCTTCACCACTGCATTAGAAATGACTAAATTTTTATTTCATTATATGGTTGCACTGGCTGACAGGTGGGTATATCTCAAATTGCTTCAATGTACATATAATTATTCTCATCTGGTGGACGAGAAGCTCAACACAAGACAGCAACGTGTGCTGGCAGCCCAGAAAACCCCCCGCATCCTGGGCTGCATCCCCAGCAATGTGGCCAGCAGGGTGAGGGGGGGATTCTGCTCCTCTGCTCCGCTCTGGTCAGCCCCCACCTGGAGCACTGTGTCCAGCTCTGGAGTTCTCAGCACAGGAAGGACATGGACCTGTTGGAACAGGTCCAGAGGAGGCCACAAAGATGCTTCAAGGGCTGGAGCACCTCTGTGCTCTGAGGACAGGCTGAGAGAGTTGGGGTTGTTGAGCCTGGAGAAGGCTCCGGGGAGACTTGGAGCCCTTTCCAGTCCCTAAAGGGGCTCCAGGAGAGATGGGGAGGGACTCTTGATCAGGGAGGGGAGCCATAGGATGAGTGGGAATGGTTTTAAACTGGAAGAGGGGAGATTTAGATGAGATCTCAGGAAGAAATTCTTGCTGTGAAGGTGGTGAGACCCTGGCCCAGGTTGCCCAGAGAAGCTGTGGCTGCCCCATCCCTGGAGGTGTTCAAGGCCAGGTTGGATGGGGCTTTGAGCAACCTGGCCTAGTGGGAGGTGTCCCTGGCCAGGGCAGGGGGTTGGAACTGGATGATCTTTAAGGTCCCTTCCAACTTGAACCATTCTATGATTCTGTGATTCTATAATAGACCTTTTGAGTTGTGAAAAAAATGCTTTACTTCTGCAAAATGTGGTGTCGCTCTTCTTTGTGTAAAGCGAGGCCTGAGTTTATCTCTGCTTCTAAACCAGGAGCAGCCTTCCTTTCGTAATCTCTGTTTTGTCCTTTTGCAGACATGAATTGCATGTGATAGTAGATGAGATCTACATGCTGTCAGTTTTTGATGAATCAGCCACGTTTCACAGTGTCCTAGGCATGGACAGGTAAAATCAGCTCCTACTTCCCTGGCCACCTTCCAGTGACAGTTCAACATGATGCCCTTGCTGAGAACTTGTGACTGGAAGTTAAGTCATGAGCTTGCAAATTCTGAATCTGCCTTACACTGATTTCTTTTTTTTTTTTTTTTTTTGTAAATTCTGAACGGCGAATGCATTTGGTCAAGCCCAATCTAGCAAGTAAAAAATGGTAGTTAGTTTTCTGTCGTGGTAGACTTTTCAATGGGCGCTTTGGTATTTGCTTGTGACAGTCCCCAAAACTGGAAACAGATGTTTCGTTTGTTGAGAGTGAGGCTTTTCTTCCTTCCTAAACATTTTTACCTCTTTCCCACATTTCTGTTGATGCCTGTAAAGACTTTCTGTTGCTGTTTACTTTCTTTTCTTTTTTTTTTCATACAGTAGTCCCAGCTCACAGTGTTATTACAGACTGGAGAATGGGTTTTATTAGGTATTGATTTAATGAGAGGAAAAACTTTTCAAATGTCACCTTTTAAAAAAAAAAGAACTTGATCTCCTTCTGCAGAATATTAGGGTTTCAAAGAAAGAAAATTACTTCTAATTCTTGGAAAACGCCTTGGCACAGGCCTAATATCTAGCATTATATGTACAGGCTTGATACATGCAGGAAACCTGCGCAGGAAATACAGCGCTTGCAAGTATCTGTAAATCTGAAATATTTAAAAATTGTGTCTAAAACTAGTTCCGGGGAGTTCCTAGCTTCTAAAGTTAGGTGGGATTTGCGTTTTCCCTACCTGACTGATGTTCCCAGCTGCACCGTTTGCTACTGTGTAACGCGCTGCCTCTCTGTTTCTGCGATGCTGCACTGGTGATCCAAAAGCCCCAGCGCCCATGACACTAACTGCCCGTCTGCATCCTTCTACATACAGATTGCCTGATCCCCAGCGGACCCATGTGATGTGGGGAATAAGCAAGGTGGGTGCTGGTTGCCATCCTGGCTTCCTGCCTTGGTAGGGCTGGCCTGGCATCCTTGGGTCCCTCATGCTGGAAAGAAGGCGGCAGTAGTAAGAGAGTCCTGGTCTTCCTGGGTAATAAAGTAGTCTCTCTCTGTGTCTCCTGCAGGATTTTGCTGTCTCTGGGATTCGTTTTGGTACTTTATACACAGAGAACCAAGATGTTGCTAACGCGGTGGCTTCTTTGTGTTATTTCCACGGGGTTTGTGGGCCTGTCCAGCACAAGGTTGCCCAGCTGCTCAGAGACAGAGGTGAGTCAGTAGCTCCGTGTCTCATCCCCTGCTCCTCTGTGTGTCTTGGTACCCAGGGGATCCCCTCCCTGTACTTTCCCAAGTGGTCTCCTGGTTTTGCAGCTTAATTAACAGTCTCCTGTAATCCTGGAGCTGCCAGTGTAACACGAGGCTGACGGTTCTAAAGACCGTCAATGGAACTCGATGATTCACAGATTCATAGATTGGTCCAGGCCGGAAGGGACCTCCAAAGGTCATCTAGTCCGACCTCCCCGCAGTCAGCAGGGACACCCCCAACTAGACCAGGTTGCCCAGGGCCTCATCGAGCTTCACCTTGAATATCACAAGGGAAGGGGCCTCAATGATGATCTTTAAGGTCCCTTCCAACTCTAACCATTCTATGATTGATTCTATGAAAAGGACCGCTTCTGCAGAGCTCCTGATGAGCAGAATTAGAGGAGCGGCTTTGAAGAAGCGTGGTAACTTTTTGTATAGAAATAGCCAGTGTTGGGTAGAACCAGCTGAACAGAAACAAGGAATTCAGGCTTGTGGGATGAGGGGAATGGAAGTGGGTTTTTAGCTTTGCTCCGGATGGAGTGCTGACAGTCCACAAGAGCCAAGAGCTATGAATGTAGGCAAATGTCCTCAGGAAGGGGAAGGAGGATATTCTTCTGCACAGACGTGAAACTGCTAAATAGCTCTTGCCCCTCTGTTTGCTATTTGAGGAAACAGAAAACAAAAAAAGAAGGTGAAGGGTGAAAATGGAAAAAGGCACCATGAGTGAGTGCTTTGGAAACTTGAACAGATCTGAATTCTTTCTCAGTTTGTGATTATTTTTTTTTTTCCCTTTATCTTCTCCTTCTGGTCAGACTGGATCAACCAGGTGTACCTGCGGGCCAACCATGCCCGCCTAAAAGCTGCCCATACGTATGTGACGGAGGAGCTGAAGACGCTTGGGGTTCCTTTTCTCAACCGCAACGCTGGCTTCTTTGTCTGGATTGATTTCCGAAAGGTTGGTGGTCCTAGGGAGGGGTGAGGGCAGGCACACGGTGCAGCTGCCTCTAGAGGAAAGTTTAACGTTGCGATAAGCGGTTTTGTTTTAACAAATGTGTTCTCTGATGAGCAGAGGGAAGGGCTTGCCTGGTATTTCTGTCCGTTCTTTTCCTTTCGTCTGTCTGTGCATTTCCCTCCTTGCAGGAATCTTACTGCTCTCAAGCCACTTTCCTCCCCATTTCTTCCTTTATATCACAACTGCTGTGCTTCAGAGGTAAAAGGTGTCTCCCCTGGCCTTTGCAGACCTCATGGGAATCACAAATTCATGAGGATCTCAGTGAGTTAGCCTGTATGTTACTAACCTCTGGCCCTTCTGCTGACTCTCCTAGTACCTTAAGACAGGCACCTTTGAGGAGGAGATGCTGCTCTGGAGGCGTTTTCTGGATAACAAGGTCCTCCTGTCCTGCGGTAAAGCCTTTGAATGCAGTGAACCTGGATGGTTCCGCATCATCTTTGCTGACAAGACCCACCGGCTACAGTTAGGTGAGTAGTGTTTTCTTCTCTTTTTCTTCCCACCGGAATTTCTGCAGCACTGTTTCCTCCTCTCCTTAATCCTAAACTTACCCTATTACTATTATTATCCTCTTGTCTTCTCCGTTCTTCCTCCCTTTCCTTCCGTCCTCCCTTTTTTTTCTAGATCTGACTGATCTGGGGACACTCGTGGTTAAACTAATCCGCTAGTGTTTGTCCTCCTTCTACCGCTGCAGGTATGCAGCGGATCCGCAAGGTTTTGGAAGAGAGGGAGCAGGAGATACTGGCTGAGGAGAAGGAGCAGCCTTGTCAGTCGGATCAGGAGGGCAAAGCAGACAGCACAGATGAAGTCATTTTTGTGTCCCGCCACCAGGAGCCTACCTGTGCCGGTGGCTCCAACCTTGGTGACCTTATTGGCCTCCTGCAGCAGCAGATGCGTTCATCCGACTGGCTACAGAAAAACACCGAAAAAGCCGAGCAGTTTGCCCAGGAAAAGCCGGAGATCTACGACGTCTTCACCAAACTGGTGGGGAAGCAGTAGGAGGTCGGTTTCCTAAGCAGTGACTGACCCTGGGCCCCTAACGGCTCAGCAGTGACTTCCAGCAAATAATATATTTTCTGTATAGCAAGAAAATCACTTTGTAAAACCCTTCCTCTCCCCCCCTGTTTGAGATCTCTAATTTGTATTATATAGATGCGTTCCTTGGATTGGGGTGAGGGTAGGGAACGGTGGGGGTCTTGTTTGCCTGCTGCCCCCTGTCCTGCAGCATCACTGTATTTTTTATTTCATTTCTAATGAATACGCTCTTAACTCTCTTATAAAGTGCCGTGGTGTCATTTTTTTATGCTTCTTACTTCATGCTTTCCAGGAAGACAGAGACTTTAGGTTGTTAAAATGTGTAAAGTTTCCCTTTTCCTGAAGGATGATAGGGTGTGACTCGCTATTTTGGGGCCAGAAGACGACTGCTGTCGCGAAGAGATGGTTTTGTGAGACAGAACAGCCCTAACTTAGCCTCAGCTAAGGGTAAAGAAGCATCCGTAGGCATTCATCTGCCACCCTGTTAGGTGTACCTGATTTAAGCCCCCGAGGTGGCACCTCCCACCATTATCAGGGTAATTAAGGCAATTTTTTCCGCTGTGTTTGTCAGTTTGCAGGGTAATTTTTTGACTAAGCAGTACTCTGCAGTCTCTTTCCTCTCTTTTCCATTTTAAAAGACACCGTTTCCTGTATGATGGTGATAGAGTGTTTCTGTTGGAAAGCTTCTTCCACACATACAAAGGTCTTTCATTTTTGGTACTATACAATTTTACCTATCTTAAAGGAATTTAAGCTGGTTTTTTTTTTTTTTTGCATGGATATTAATCCAGAGTTCAAGGAAACTGCCCGTGAAAACTGAATGGAAGCGCACCTTTCTCCTCGTGTCCTTTGTTCTAACAGTAACCAAGTTTCATCCTGGTGGCATTATGGAATCTGTTTATGTAATGAGTTGGAGGGGCGATAGGTAAAATTTAGGTTAAATTCTGTGCTGTCAAATAGTTGGAATTTGCTGATCACAAGCGCAGAATCATTTTCCACTCTTCTGATCAAGCCTTAAGATGAAATTGGAAAGGCAGGGAAAAAAACCCCACATGGTCCCATGAAATACTGCATCTCGCTTGGCTTTCTTCTCTGGAGATCGTTTAGGAGAAGGGTAGTATTGAGAATTAGCAGGAAATTCAGCTTATTCTTTGGTTCAGTCTTCGAGTGAAACAGCTTTCATTTCCCAGTGACTTTGCGAGGTCGGCTGTCAGTGATGGGTGGCTCATGGCGGTCCTGATGGCTCTGCTGGTGGTGGTCTTGGGCATCGTAGGCGTGGGCAAGATGGACAATGTCTTAATGAGCATGTGACAAAAGCACATGTCTGCATCGTAAACCAAATTACCAAGGAATAGGTGGCAAATGGTGTATGTGACTGCACTTTGGGGAGGTGACGGTGGAGAATTGCCGGGCAGCGAGAAGGAGGGCCTGACCGGTGGCTGGGGAGAAGATGGTGCTGCATGTGGCGGCTGCGAAGAGTAACCGGTCCCTCTCTCAGATGCCAGCGATGACGCAAGGTTGGTGAGGTGACTGTTAAGGGACAGTTATAAGCTTCGTATTTGCTTATTAGGTTGGCATTTGTCCACGTATGGTATTTTTAAGTACCTTCTTTGACTATTTTATTTTCCATTTGCTCTTGCCCAGAGAAGCTGTGGCTGCCCCATCCCTGGAGGGGTTCAAGGCCAGGTTGGATGGGACTTTGAGCAACCTGGTCTGGTGGGAGGTGTCCCTGCCCATGGCAGGGGGGTTGGAACTGGATGATCTTTAATGTCCCTTCCAACTGGAGCCATTCTGTGATTCTATGGTTGCGTGTCCACAAAGAAAGCTCTAGCAGGAGACAGATCTCCTCAATGGAACGGGAGGTGAGATGTACAGCCACAAATGGATTTACAGGTTTGCCCCCTCTTATTTACATGTCCCAAGGAGGGTCTCGGCAACAAAATTTGAGGGAGAAAGCTCTTTGAAGCGAGGAGCCGGGTAAGACTGTAGAGGCGTTAGTTGAAGTGGTATTTCAGGGGATTCCTGTAACAAACCCAACGAGTTAATTACTCCTAATTTTCTTTTCTTTCGGCATTCTGGTCACTCCTATGGTTGGAGTACTTTAATATAGAGGAGTAACAATTAATATAGTCTTTTTTTCACAGGTAGACATTTACTGCTCAGAAAGCAGGTTTATCGCCCCATCTTGTGTGCGGAAGCAGCTCGTAGAGCACAGCTCTGCCCGGGAAAGAGGGTGTAAAAACACCTGCGGAATCCTCACAGCTCATCTAATGTGGTCCAGGGTGGCTTCTGTCTGAGCCCACTGTCACTCAGAACAACAGGACAGACACGCGCTTTGGTGCGTGGAATATTTTTCCATGGGTTTTTTTTTTCAGGTTTAACGCCTGCCTGAGGAGCTGAAACTCCAAATATAACAGGAAATGAGGCCGGAGAGAAATGCGCCGGTAGGAGTCTGCAGGTGGAATCAGCAACATTTGTCTCGATGGTACGAACCCCATAAATTTTAAAAAATGGCCTTTCCTAGCTGAAAAGAATTGGTAAACATTCAGGAAGTCCCATGTATATTTATATAGAAGTTAAATCGACTCTTATTTGCTCTAAGAATACCCTGCCAGTAAAACACAGGCTCTGCCGGTACAAATTGATTGTTCCTTCTGCCCCTTCATCTTAGATGTTCTCTCTGCTCACTGTTTATTATTAATGGCCTTTTTTTTTTTGGCTTTTTTTCTGTGTGGCAAATCTTGACAGGAAAAAAAACCCAAACAGATAGAGAAATGATTAAGGAGTGTCCCCCTCCTGCATTTCTTTCTTTTACCATTTTGTCAAGCAATGGGCAGACAGAGCAGTACCCGAAACGATGAAGCCGGTCAGATCTATATTTAGAAAAAAAAACGCTGCATTTTGTCTAAAATAAGAAACGCCATTGAGATAACACTGTGCCTTCATTGCTTGTGTCCACTGTAATTAAACAAGATGATAAAACCCACTTTGCGTATGATTTTTGTCTTGAAATTGTGGTGTTGGAGCACAGGGAGGATCCTAAATGGCTTCACGGTCCTTGCCATGTTCCGGTACCTCTCTCTTCTCCCCCCTCCCTCCCCTTTCTCTGCTGCAGAGAAACGTTCAGCATTTTCAGGCTAGAGGCGGCGATTTCTCGTGCAGTGCAGCTCCGGGCAGCAGAAACCTTCCTAACATACATTTCAGGTCTTACCCTTGATGTGTCCATGTTTTTGGGAGGGAAGAATCTAGGAATCTCCAAATCATTCTTATATCGTTAAGCGAACAGCAGAGGCGGGGCCCATTCTAGAGAAATATTGATGAAGGATCACACGTGCTTAAGGAACAAATCTGTGAAGATGAGTTTTCCCTTAAAGAAATCGAATAGATCCCAAGCGAAGTATCTGAAAGGGAAAATATTCACTAAAAACTTAATAGTTCTCCACCTTAACTGAAGAAGTGCAGCGGCTCAAACGCACTGTATGGTAGATTTTTTTTCTAAATAAATCCTAATACCTTAATTCTTGTCTTTCTCTCTTAGAATGCATCCTACAGAGCGTACAGCTGGGCTGACTGCTGTGTGCTCCCCCCCTGCCCCCGTCCTCAAAACCACCCAGTTCCTTAAAACCTGCCTTGGGCTCGAATTATCATTTATATTGACGATTTCTCTGCGGTCCTCCTCCAGTTATTTGGTTACAGAATCCCTCTGTCGCTCTTGTGCTGCTGGCAGAGCCGTGATTTCATCTCATCAGGGACGCGGTGGCACACAAAGGCTGGGTAAAAAAAAAAAACACCTTGTCCTGGGGGGAGCAACACAAATCGCCCCCCCTGAAAATTTCCGCATGTAAAGTAGCAGGGGTGAAACAGGGTAAAGCTGCTTTTTGCACTCCTAGTTGCGCGTGCGGCTTGTCTTGTGTAGGTTTGGCTGACCTAGCAGGGTTTGACTCTTTCTGAAGCGAGTCAGACCGCGTCGTGAAGAACAGGGCGAGGTAACCTGCAAGGATAAAAATCCCAAAAGACGCGCATTCCATCGGAGAAAACCAGAGCGGGGAGATAACGCTCATTCTTCATTCCAATTAATGCTTTATTTATTACCCACTTACATAAAACACTGGCGACTGACCGATGACAAGATTATCTGCAGCCGACAAATGTACGGAAGAGTCGGAGATGGTTATAAATACGCTACTTTTTGTCCTCAGTTTGCCGGGATTGGTTATTTTTAGCCAAGAGCCAGTCGACCTTATCAAAACGAAGAATCAAAAAATAGTCTGGAAAAACACTGCAAGGAGAGGCTATTTTTAGCTCTCCCTGTATTCCCTGCTGCTCTCCAGCAGGGGCTGATGGCACAGCTCCCGCGCAAGCGCTTCGTTATTCTCGGCGAGCGCTTGTCGTGACCTGTCCTTTCCCTGAATACCTCGCCGCAGAGAGCATTCCATTGATTAAAGATTAAGGCATCTGCAAACCGGGACAGCTGAAAGGTTTAGGGAGGGGGGGGCGGGTGGGACGTAGACCAGTAGAGCCATATTATAGTTTTTTTGAAGGGGACGCTTCCCTAACTGAATATCCTCATGTCTCGCATCCTTCAGCGGAAGCTACAGCAGCTCCAGACCTCCAAAGTATATTTACATTTCTTTTTCCTTTCAGTTCAGGAAAGCAGAAGAGGATGTAGAGTTACAGCCGTCAGACAGATCGGTGGCTGCATTGACCAGTGCCACCAGTCACAAGCCAGCAGCCCTGGAGGGGTACGAGGGACTGGCTCAAGAGACAGAACTGTGCAATTGGCTGCTAGAGACAGTTTAGCGATGAGCCTAATTGTAAACTCAACGGATACAAATGAGAGTATCCTTTGGTGGTAAGACTTAAACCAAAAGAATGAATGAAGACAATGGCCTGGCTGTTACAATACCCTGCTTTCTCTTATATTAGAACCTCTTTCATTTAGTCCAGTACCTTATAGTAGGCCATTAACCTACCCAATGGTAGTGGCCATTAACAATTTTTTTGGAATTCCAGTCCCTAAAGGGGCTCCAGGAGAGATGGGGAGGGTCTTGATCAGGGAGTGGAGCAACAGGACAAGGGGTAATGGTTTTAAAGTGAAAGAGGGGAGATTTAGCTAAGATTTCAGGAAGAAATCCTTTCCTTTGAGGGTGGTGAGACACTGGAACAGGTTGCCCAGAGAAGCTGTGGCTGCCCCATCCCTGGAGGTGTTCAAGGCCAGGCTGGATGGGGCTTGGAGCAACCTGGTCTGGTGGGAGGTGTCCCTGCCCATGGCAGGGGGTTGGAACTGGAAGATCTTTAAGGTCCCTTCCAACCCCAACCATTCCATGATTCTATGAAACTGAGCTGTGATTTTTTTAGTTATGCTACGCCATAGGTTGAAAACAAGGTGGAAAAGAGGTCCCCAAGACATTAGTTTTCCTCTTCCTATTTGCCTTTAAGAATTATCTCCTTTTATTATAAAGGTGGTTTCAGAACGTGCGGCTTCCAGCACTGACTGCGTAAGGCGCCCCACGATCTCACCTGCAGCTGCTTTACGTGTGTGGGGACACGGCAGCAGAAGGCTCTCCGAGCATTTCTTTCTCTCCCGTACGCTGATCATCCCAGCAGAAAACGCAGGGTGACGTCTGCGACAGCCGGGAAATGTATGGCCTGATGGTAAAGCCCTTAAAAACAAATTCCCAGATGAACCCCCCCCTCCAAAGAGTCATATGAGGCAGGACATAAAAGGGCAAAGCAAAGAGAGACAAAATATCTGATTTCTCCTGTGCGTTTATAAAAATTGATAGCCCGTTATCCAGATGCTGATGAATATTTTTACAAGCTATAAACGGCAACCTGGAGTCTAAAAATAGAGGCTGTGCTGCAGACTTGTCTGGCTTAGCTACATCACTGGAATATAAACAGGCTCCCTGATGTGGTTTCAGGGAAATCTCTATCAAAACAGAGCACATCCTCCATTTTTCTTGCTATTTTGAAATAAAATAGCGGTTGCTGCTCGCATTTCTTTAATTCTAGCTTTTAATGAAATGGCATGGCTTCCCAAATTTTCCCACAGGGGTGAAACGCTCCTCAAAGCCTCCACGAATGTTTCAGCTACAACCCATTCGCTGCACTTTCTTCCCCCTGGCAGAGCAGGGAGGCAGAAGAAGCACCCCTGGGCACCGCACGGGATGCACTCGGTGGTCCCCGGCCCCCCCCCCACTCCCACATGTGGACTAGCCTGTGTCCCTGTCACACGACGGGGCTGCAGATCCCCCTCCCCGGCTCAGACACATCCAGGCTGAGGCTGAGGATTTCCACAGCTGCAGAGATCCCGGCGCTCGTCCCAGCAGCCCCAGCACATGAATGGTGCCCCTTCCGATTCACAAAATCGGACACGGTCCATTCACCCTCCGGAAGGAGACTTCTCGCCTCTGGTTCACGAAGGGGGAAGCTCACAGCAATTTCAAGCTGATGGGTTAAAACCAGAAAGGTTAGATGCTCTGACAAACCCTCAGAACTTGCACTAGGGAGGAGGAAAAAGCCGGTACCAGCTCAGATGAGACACTTTAAGATCTTTCTGTTGTTGGCTTTGAGTGTCGCGGGCAGGATGAAGAAGGTGGCAGCGGGTCTGAGGAGAATGCTCCCTCCCCTGCTGTGCAACGTGTGCAAGAAGGGTCTGAGAGGAGGAAGGGAAAGCGCTGCCGTGAGAGCGTTTCTCCCTTCTTGCGGGCGCACCGCGCCGTCTCTGTGCGTGCCTGCATGTGGATGGCTTTGCAGACAGCCGTTTTCCCGAGGGCAGGAGAAGCGAAAGAGAACTAACCCGTCGCTGGCAGTCCAGGCTCCCTGAGGACACAGTCCTCAGCCAGTGTGTGTGCAAGAGAGACCCGGTTTAGAGCAGGGAGAGGTACTACACCTCCCCCACCCCCCCCCCTCGTCCTGTCGCAGGCACCCGTTGCAGGGTGGTACGCCATTGTGCGTCAGATGCAAGTAAATACAAATGGATACAAGCAAAATTGAAGAATAATGCATTTGAGGCCAGCCAAAGCTGACACCGAGATACACGTGGTAAGAGTTTTTTAAACAACCAAGGAATACAGGATAGGACCAGAGCTGGCCCACCGCCCCGTCCTGCATGCCTTGTATCCCTGGTAGCGGACTGGAGATGCTTCTGGCCCAGAAGTCAGGTGGCTGAAGCATCTACAGCAGAAGAAGTTACCATGGCAGGACATCTCTAAGCTCTGGTAGCTCCACGGCTGTTGCAATGTTCCCTGGAGACCCGCAGCTTTACAAAACAGAGGACTCACTTTCAACCAGCCCGTATCTGTCCTCAGCTTGGCAGGAGGGGAGAGCCAGTAAAGAGGTGAGAACTGTTTACAGGTGGGAGATGTAAAGCCATCCTTCTTCCCACCTCAGCGGCACTGAACGTCATCAGGGGCTGCTGGTGTCAGCCCAGGGAGCAGGGAAAGGTCAAGAACACGGGTGCCACATGCAGGGCCCCTACGCTGCTACTGCTGAAACATCTCCGCTGCGTGGTGGCTTTCCAGCCGCTCTTCCTCAAGCCTGTAACAGATTTGCCCTGCTCTGTCTTCTGTCAAGAAAAGGGTTGGTTCAAGTTACTCTTGAAAAGAGTTTGGGAAAGGTGTGGGTCTGGGTTGTTTGGGGTTTTTTTTCCTCACTTAAGTAGTGTGATCCAGCAGGTTGGAAAGTGATGAAAAGTCCTTGGTCAATGAGAAAGCCCAAAATAGTTTTGGAAAGGCGCGCAGAACTGGAAGAAAGTGAGCCAGGAATGGAAATGTATGGAAAAACAGGGCAGTGGCAGTACAAATTTTATACACCCAGATAAACACTAACACTGCAATTGTCCCAGTACCGTTTCTGGCCGGGGAAGTGTCTTTTCAGTGGTGAGAGGCCTTCCTGAATCCCACAGGCAGGCTTCAGTCACTGTGGGTGGCTAAATTGGGCACAGTGTTGGCCGGGAAGTCACCAACAGTTGAGAAAACTGCCCAAAACGTAGAGCAGGCTTTGGAGGGGGGCCAGGATGAGGTGCCCATGTGGTGTAGCAGGGCTGTGCCCGGGTGTAGCGGCTGCTGCTGTCGAGGCAGGAAGGTGAGGAAGGGGAGGAGGAGCAGGCATGGCCTTCGCCTGGAAATCATAGAATTGTCCAGGTTGGAAGGGACCCTTAAGATCATCGAGTCCAACCATCAAACTAACACTGACAAAATCACCACTAAAACATGCCCCTCAGTACCAGGGTTTCTTGTCCTTTAAATACCTCCAGGGATGGTGACTCCACCACTCCCCTGGGCAGCTCATTCCAACACTTGATAACCCTTTCTGTGAAGACATTTTTTCCTAACGTCCATCCTAAACCTCCCTTGGCACAACTTGAGGCTGTTTCCTCTTGTCCCATCGCCTGTTCCTTGGGAGAAGAGACCGACCCGCCCTGGCTACACCCTCCTTTCAGCGAGTTGGAGAGAGAGAGAAGGTCTCCCCTCAGCCTCCTTTTCTCCAGGCTGAACACCCCCAGCTCCCTCAGCTGCTCCTCACAAGACTTGTGCTCCAGACCCCTCACCAGCTCCGTTGCCCTTCTCTGGACCCGCTCCAGCCCCTCAATGTCTTTTTTTGTGGTGAGGGGCCCAAAACTGGACACAGCACTCAAGGTGGGACCTCACCAGTGCCCAGTGCAGGGGGACCATTGCTGCCCCAATCCTGCTGGCCACGCTGTTCCTGATACAGGCCAGGATGCTGGTGGCCTTCTTGGCCACCTGGGCACACTGCTGGCTCATATCCAGCTGCTGTCGACCAACACCCCCAGGTCCTTTTCCAGCCACTCTCCCCCAGGCCTGGAGCGTCCATGGGGTTGGTGTGACCCAAGTACAGGGCCCGGCACTTTGCCTTGTTGAACCTCATCCCATTAGCCTCATCCCATGGATCCAGCCTGTCCAAATCCCTCTGCAAAGCCTTTCCACCCTCCAGCAGATCAACACCCCCACCCAGCTTGGTGTCATCAGTGCTGAGGGTACACTCGATCTCCTCGTCCAGGTGGTTGATGAAGATGTTAAAGAGAACCGGCCCCAATAACGAGCCCTGGGGGACACCAGCGGTGACCGGCCGCCAACTGGATTTAACCCCATTCACCACCGCTCTTTGGGCCATTCTTTTAAGGTTGGCAGTTTGGACAGACTGGCTTTCTTCCCCTCACACAGGGCTACAGCCAAAGCCAAAGGGCTGTGACCGCCCCCCCCCCCCCCGGAACACGTCCCTTGCAGATCGGTCCTCCCTGCCGCCGGGGGGCGCCCTTCCCGCTGCCGACGCCGGGCAGTGACGCTCTGGGGCCGCGACGGGGAGGTGCCCTGAGCCTGCGCAGGCCGTCCCTGCCGGGGCGGGTGGCGGCGGGGGCGGTGGTGGCGGCTGCCGGGCGACCCCCGCTCCGTGGGGCCACCACCGAGCTGGCGGCACGGGCGGTGGGGCCCGAGCGACTGCGGGCTGAGGTGAGTCTGGGCGGCGGGGGGCGGCACGGTCCGTCCTGGCCCGGCGGCGTGAGGGGGAGACCGGGCCGGGTCGGCTCGGCTGTGGCGGGCGTTACCGGCAGCCCCGGCCGTGCCCCCGCTCCGGCGGGCCCGGCCTCCTGACCTTTGCCCGCGGCGGTTCCGTCCTCTGGGCTGCGGCGGGTGGGCAAGGAGAGGAGGAGGCGGGGGAGCCGTGGCGGGGGGGAGGCCTGACCCTGGCTCCTGCCGGTTGTGTTCCGGGCAGCGCGGCAGCCGGGTCAGCCTGGGCCCTCCCGAGCCTCTGGCAGCCCTCGAAAGGGGGCTGTTACTGCGGCCCTTCCATCCCGTGCAGCGCTCCAGGCTGGGGGAAGAGTGGCTGGAGAGCTGCCTGGCAGAAGAAGACCTGGGGGTGCTGGTCGACGGCCGGGCTGAATGCGAGCCAACAGTGTGCCCAGGTGGCCAAGAAGGCCACCAGCATCCTGGCCTGTATCAGTGTGGCCAGCAGGACTGGGGCAGTGACCGTCCCCCTATACTGGGCCCTGGTGAGGTCCCACCTCGAGTGCTGTGTCCAGTTTTGGGCCCCTCACCACAAAAAAGACATTGAGGGGCTGGAGCGGGTCCAGAGAAGGGCAATGGAGCTGGTGAGGGGTCTGGAGCACAAGTCCTGTGAGAAGCGGCTGAGGGAGCTGGGGGGTGTTCAGCCTGGAGAAAAGGAGGCTGAGGGGAGACCTTCTCTCTCTCTCCAACTCGCTGAAAGGAGGGTGTAGCCAGGGCGGGTCGGTCTCTTCTCCCAAGGAACAGGCAATGGGACAAGAGGAAACGGCCTCAAGTTGCGCCAGGGGAGGTTCAGATTGGAGATTAGGAAAAATGTTTACACTGTAAGGGTTATCAAGCATTGGAATGAGCTGCCCAGGGGAGTGGTGGAGTCACCATCCCTGGAGGTATTTAAAGGACAAGAAACCCTGGTACTGAGGGGCATGTTTTAGTGGTGATTTTGTCAGTGTTAGTTTGATGGTTGGACTCGATGATCTTAAGGATCCCTCCCAAACTAGGTGGTTCTATGATTTTTTTGCTCCCGTAACTACTTTGTCACCTCTTTTTCTTATTCCTGTTACTTCTAATACTCCAAATGCTGGTAGACCTTGTCTTCTGCCAGCAAGATGCCCAAGTGGATTGTGTGCAGGGCAAAAGCGGTTAAACGGTTCCATGGGTGGAGAGTCACATTTCATTGAGGTTTTTCCACCCCCCCAGGCATAGGTCTGGAGACTCAGCTTTGCTGAATGACTCAAATGCTTGCTGCAAATGTGTAATCCTTGTCATAATGCAAGCGGTTCTGGTGCTGTGTTAGGATGAAGGAGTAACATGGTTAACCATCAGAGGCGTATGGAAAGTTTTTAGTTATAAAACTGACAGTAATGTAGCATTCTGGCATCTGTCCTAATAACAGCATCGCACATGTATTGTCTCGTACAGTAGGCTTTAAAAGATGTCTCCAGAATCGTAATGCGAACATAAGCTGATGAGAGCAGCTGTTAAAAGTGGAATATTTATTAACATCTGAGATTATTGTTGTGCTGCTGTGTGTAAGTGCAGTCACTTTGTGCGTTAGCCACCCCATCCTAACAGTCTTCTGCTAAGAACTGCCAAATAAAACATAACCCAATTTGTTTTAATGAGCATTTAATGCCTTAATGATACTGTATTCGTATTTGAAGTCTACTGTACAGTTGATTGTCAGACTTCCTTTCTTGCTCTCAAAGCAAGAAAGCAATCCATATGTCCAAAAGGAAAACACATAATTATACCATCCTCATTCTTCTTCAGGGAAGACCTTTGAAAGATCCCACTGTGGAGAGTTCAGGTTGGATTTATTTATTCTGGAGCTTTAGTTGAAAACCTAAACAGTTTTTTGTGTGCGGGAGGTAGCTGATTCTTCGATATGTAGTTAATATAAATTACCTCTTGCTGGAACTTCCCTGGTGAGGCCCCCTCTGGAGCACTGGGTCCAGTTCTGGGCTCCCCGGTTCCAGAAGGACAGGGAACTGCTGGCGAGGGTACAGCAGAGGGCTACAAAGATGATGAGGGGACTAGAACATCTCTCTGATGAGAAAGGCTGAGGGACTTGGGTCTTTTTAGTCTGGAGAAGAGAAGGCTGAGAGGGGATCTGATCAATGCTTATAAATACTTAAAGGGAGGGTGTCAGGAGGATGGGACCAGTCTTTTTTCAGTGGTGCCCAGTGACAGGACAAGAGGAAACGGGCACAAACTTGTACATAAGAAGTTCCATCTAACCATGAGGAGGAACTTCTTTCCTGTGAGGGTGGCACAGCCCTGGAAGAGGCTGCCCAGAGAGGTGGTGGAGTCTCCATCTCTGGAAACATTCAAACCCTGCCTGGACACGTTCCTGTGCGACCTGCTCTGGGTGGACCTGCTTTGGCAGGGGGGTTGGACTAGATGATCTCCAGAGGTCCCTTCCAACCCCATATCATCCTGTGATTCTGTGAATTGTGTGTGTAAAAGCTTGTAAGAAACATCAAAGATGATAGTAATTGTGTGACTCTGTGATGCTATATTACATCATGTTTTTCACTACAAGTGCTATTCAGACTACAGTGAACTATTATTAAAATGCTTTGCTTAGTGTGGCTGCACTGGTGGCTCATGCAACACTTTTTTTGCCCCAAAAGACATATTGGCAAAGATGACAAATTAATTCCTTTTTTTTCTTGCTGGAAATAGTTTAGCATCATTCTAGTTGGATATAGTGATGCTCCTGTAAGATTCAGTTTGAAAGCACCTTTGCATTAGAACTGGTATCATGATATTAAGTTTTATGCGATACCCCAGAAAGGGCTTATAATGGGGCATCCAGGTTGTTTCTCTTCACCTGTAGATGAGTGTATTATTTTTTTTTTAGTGTTCGCTATGAATGCAGTTAGATGAAGATGGAGTGGCACCTCAGAGGACTCACTGCTTCTTTAGTGTTTGAGATTTCCCCCTCCCCTCGCTGCTGGAGCTGTGTACTTTTCTGATTTGTGATTCTTAACTGGCCAACATCATTCCATTCCTACCAGGACGAGCAGGTCAGCCTCATGTTGTCCTTGCCGAGTGGCAGTCCCAGATGACACCTTACATTCTGCTGGGACATGTGAGCATCTGAAGAAATTTTGCTGTAATCTGCTGAGACAAAGAATCTGTCTGGAAAGAGTTAACTGGCTTTTTCTCCGTGTTGTGAAAACTATCTATCTCTTCCAGAGTTGGTCCTAAAACTCTCTCTTTTTATTGTAGAGACAAGAGATAATTGATTCCATTATGTGTGCGTCAGCCAAATATAACACCCGGGGTCCAGCCCTCATCCCAAGGATGAAAACCAAGCATCGCATCTACTACATCACTCTCTTTTCCATTGTTCTGCTTGGCCTAATCGCCACAGGGATGTTCCAGTTCTGGCCTCACTCCATTGAGTCATCCAGTGACTGGACCGTTGAAAAACGCAGTGTCCATGATGTGCCTGTGGTCAAGCTTCCTGCCGACAGCCCCATTCCTGAGCGGGGAGACCTCAGCTGCAGGATGCACACCTGCTTCGATGTCTATCGGTGTGGCTTCAATCCCAAAAATAAAATCAAGGTGTACATCTACTCGCTGAAAAAGTACGTGGATGAATACGGGACGTCGGTGAGCAACACCATTTCCAGGGAATACAACGAGCTGCTAACTGCCATCTCTGACAGTGAATTCTACACTGACGATGTCAACCGGGCCTGCCTTTTCGTGCCGTCCATAGACGTCCTCAATCAGAATGCTCTCCGTATCAAGGAGACAGCTCAGGCTTTGGCGCAGTTATCCAGGTACTGACTGAAACTTCAGTGTGTGAACTTAAAGAACACAAAGTGGGGAAAAAAACCCCAAGGTTAATGCTGGAGGGGAAGGTGCCTGGAGTCCACGCCAGAGCTTACTGTCTGTATTTAGAGAACACCTTTCTCATTGCTGTCTGTTTCTTCTTTTCTCTTAGGTGGGATCGGGGCACAAATCACTTGCTTTTCAACATGCTGCCTGGAGGGCCACCAGATTATAACACCGCCCTAGATGTTCCTCGAGATAGGTATGTGTTTTGCTGTCTTTGAATGCACAGATCTGGGCTTAAATGCCATCCAAGAAGCAACAAGCTCAGAAGCGTGGCCTGATAGGAAACGACATGCTCCTTAATGTTTGCAAGGCTGGAATATGACTTCACACCTTCAAAAAAGGGAAGGAGAGAAGTCCCTGACTTGTACAGGACAAGTGTTTGCTCCTGAAATCTGACAGTTTAGCCCCATCCTTAATTTTTTAAGGGATGTGTCTGGCAGTGTTTGCTCTGAAGGATGGAGAATCTTGAGGTTAGACCTGTATCTCTTGCGTTACTGAACTCGAACACTTTATAGAATGTCCCATTTGATGCAAATTAGAAGTTCAAGATTTATTGTAGCTGCAACTTTCTGATAGAAGTCAGATGCTTCAAGGGCATTTTAACACAGCTGCTCTACTTGGCAAAACTATGAAAAAAATTCAATAGTTTTTGGTATCTTAACGACTACACTGTATTAGTAATTGGACAAATGCTCTTAGTTATTCTCTGACCAGTGTGTTTTGAAAACATTTGCCAGAAACTTAAAAGGCATGAATCCTGAGATTACTTTTCGCTTGCAGAGTAGTTTACTTTTGGAAGAGGAAAGGTGGTTGTAAGGCAAAGAAAATTGTAGTAAGACTAAGACAAACTTAGTTAGCTTAGATACTGTTACTGAATATGTTTATGCTAGATTAGCCTATATGTGCTTAGTTCTGCTGAGTTAGGGACTGGTTACGTGGGAACTCTCTTGAAAGTCAAGGTTAACTTTCTTCTGCCAGATGTCAACAATATCTTGCCTGAGAGATGGGATCTGTGCTAAGATGATTGTGCGTGGAATATATCTTGATTTCTTTGCACCAAAGGTTATTTAAAACATTCATTGGTGCCGAACAGAATGTGTTTTTTCTGGACGTGTTCAAAGAGTAAAGTTTACTCATTGTAATTACATCACTGACTGTGAAGTAAGGATTTAGTTTTTTACTTCTCAGTATAAAATACGTTCCATGCATGTGGGTTAGCCTGAAGAGGGCAGTCAAGCATCATTCTTAGGTACCAAACCGGTTAACCTGTTAGTAAATACCTGTGTTTGCTATTTTAAGATTGATTCTTCTTAAGGGGAATTTTCATTTGACAATGCACTGTTTAATGGCATGGACTGTACTGGGACTGCGTGTGTATGGATACATGTGTCTATCGAAGGAGTAGATTTATTAATTGGATGCAATAGATTTCTTACACTGCACAGCTTTTTTTTTTTTTTTTTTCATTTTTGTGTCAAATGTTCATTTATATTTGGTCTTACATGCCTTGGCTTAGTATTCAGGAAATGTATTATTTTGGTAGGTGTTTGTTCTAAGTGTTTGCCATACGAACGTGGAAAGCTGAGTAATTTGAATTAAAAAAAAAAAAAATCAAATCTTTTTTGACATACAGCTGGTCTTGTAGCTTGCCAAACTGACTCACCCTGCAGCTGTAAAATCACTAGCTGTAATACGTAAGGGAGGCCGTAACAGTCCTTGGGACGGAGAAAAGGTGGAAACTCCTTTTTGGAGGCAGCCAACAGTCAGACTGTATTCAGCGCTGTACAGAACCTGTGCTACAGGTCAAGGTGTGAAGACAAACGATCTGTCAAAAAAAGTCAGTAGTGTAAATCTAGTCCTGGAAGGGCCTGAGTGGTGCGGTACGAGGTTACAGCATGATTTTGAAGACCTCTGGAGATCTTAGTTCATATTTAACAGAACACGCAATCTGGGTGTGTTTTCTTCATTTGAGAAAATGCACGTGTGTTACAGAATGGGTAGCTAACAGAGCGTGAAGGACGGTTGTTTGTAGTATCACAGAGTGAGAAGTTGCAGGCAAAAATAAAGGTCCGTTGGCAGAGTTCAACTGGTTTGGAGGGACTGGTCTGAACCGTACCAGCACAACTCCAGAAAGACTGGATTTGTGAGATTTTGTGGATCACTTGTGAAACTCACAGATAATATTTGTGAAGTTTGCACAGGGTGTGTGGCCTGTCTCTTCTCTTTTCAGCATGTATCGGAGATCATACGTAGCTGAACGGTAGCAGACCATGAGGTTTGATAGAGTTGTGTTCTGTTGATTTTCTGCAGAACTTCAATCCAGGTTAAAAAAAATTCCCCTTATATACAAAGGGGAATTCAGTTGTGTGATATTTTTATGTCTGGAAAAGGTTTTAGTTAAATTACCTCACTAAGGGGTTGTTTGTTTATTAAATCTTTTAAATCCAATTTCCAAAGACAGCGTAAAAAGTGCTTTATTCCATCATTTCAAAGGTGGAAGTCTGCCTTGTGGGCATGGAGACTACATTGCTGGTGTTAGTTGCCATGACATATGTAATCTCCTGCTATAAAACTGACAAAATAAGCTCTTTATTATTTGTTAATAAGTGCTATTGAATCTGGTACAATAATGAGGATGAAAGGATTTCTTTTGCGAGGCTACTCTGCAGCTGTACGATCAAACGTATGAACTAAGATACTTTTTCGTTCTGCTTCAGTTGATGAATGGGGTTTCAGCGACTTGTGAAGTTTGGCAGAAAGCTGATGATGATGATGGGAGCTGGGCAGAAACATTGAGAGTACAGACCAGTTGGGGCACTTCCTGGAGAGAGAGACAGAAGGATCGATATCTGAAAAGTTACCGAGGAACAGGCTCATTCCTCACTGATCGGTGCAATTTTAAGATTATTTGCCTTGAGTACATTAGGAGTTAATATCTTTACTCCCTTCTTGCACTGTACAATGAAAATCCAAGTGGAGTTATTTAACTGGTGTTGGTTCCCTGTGGGTTTGTTTAGGTAAAAGTCTGCGTGACACACACCTGCTTTCTCAAGGCTGATGAGGTGCTGTCATGTTTTCACCGGATCCAATTAAAACAATCTGGTTGTAGTTTCCCAATTAGGGAGGGTTAAAAAATGAGGAGGGGGATATAAAGTGCAAGAGCAGCAACACCCAAGCCAATTTTTTTCTCCCTGCTTGTAACTGAGTAAATAATATGGATAAGACACGGACCATGCAGCTTCAAGGGTGAAACCTAGTCATAGCGGCATTGTACATGTCACCAAAGGGGGTGACACTGGAAAGGAATCCAAATTAATCATTTGATTTGGAACATAAATTCTCACTCAGCACACACTTGATTTATCATCCTGTTCTTGAGTTGATTTCTGCTCCTACCATAGTTTGTGTTCTGAGTGGAGGGTAATGAAGGGCAAATCATTTTGATCTTGTAATTGTTGTCAAGCTGAAATGCATCTCTGATCCGGATCCTCTAATCCAGAGCCTGAGATTTTCAAAGGCTTCTTAGATGACACTCAGGACCGTTTGGTTGACTACTTGGGTGAAGTCACGTTTATGGCAAAGTGCGATCGTGGTGTTGAATGCTGCAAGTCAGAGCGGGAAGTGAAATATCCCATGGGATGTCTGACGGGGGTTAGAACAGGCAGAACATACTGGTGTGTCATATTCTGATGGGAAAGAAAAGATATGTCTGGGATGATAATTAGGTATAACAATAATCTGGTACATGACAGCTGCAGAAAAACTGCTTCTCAAACCACTACACTAAGGATTTCATTCAGTGATACCTGAGCCACAAGAACATCAGCCACTGGATTTGGAAATAGGATGATGTGGTTCACGGTGTCACCTGGTCACCGGAGGTGAAATGGCAACTGAATAGCCCATGTCCTCTACTAGCATATTTCAAAGAAGGCTGATTTGGGATAGGAGATAGTAACAAGCCTGTTTTTTTTCTGGCCTTGTGAATAATCACAGAATCACAGAATGATATGGGGTTGGAAGGGACCCCTGGAGATCATCTAGTCCAACCCCCCTGCCAAAGCAGGTCCACCCAGAGCAGGTTGCACAGGAACGTGTCCAGGCGGGGTTTGAATGTCTCCAGAGATGGAGACTCCACCACCTCTCTGGGCAGCCTCTTCCAGGGCTCTGCCACCCTCACAGGAAAGAAGTTCCTCCTCATGGTTAGATGGAACTTCTTATGTACAAGTTTGTGCCCGTTCCCTCTTGTCCTGTCCCTGGGCACCACTGAGAAAAGACTGGCCCCATCCTCCTGACACCCACCCTTTAAGTATTTATACGCGTTGATCAGATCCTCCCCCTCAGTCTTCTTCAGACTAAACAGACCCAACTCCCTCAGCCTTTCCTCATCAGAGAGATGCTCCAGGCCCCCTAATCGTCACTAATGCATTGCTTTCTTCTGTACACATTGCTCTCTTCTGTTTTTTAAAGGTCTTCTGCATGGCAAAAGGTTGTCTCATCTAGGAAAAGCCACAGAGAATCAGGGTCATCCTGTTGGGTGGTTGAATTACGTCATAATTGGTCGATCTTTGACGATTCCCGTGCTCTCTAGCACATAGAGCTGTCCTGAATAGCCTTCGCTCTTGGAATTTAGTTTCAGAACATACAGAGTTCTTGTTGGCACGTTTTCTGTTTATAACATTTTTTGTGTAATATAAAAATGAAATAAATTTCACTAGTTTGTATGGTCGCTTTGAAAATACAGTTGCAAATAACTCCATTTTATTTTCTAGCCTGAGAAGTCCAGAGTCCCTCTCCGCTGCCAAAATACTGTGTTATTGTACCTGGACTTGTATCTTAAGTATAGCTTGTCTCTAACACTTTGTGACCTGTGCTATACCCTATTTTAGTGCAGGCATTGAGGAATATGATAACTGGTATAAATAATTAAGAATGTATTTCTTTAAAATTGGCTTTGGACATGTAAGCTTGCAAAAATGCCAAATTATCATAACTATCATGCATCTTCTTCATGTTCTGGTAACGACAATTAGAAAATGGCACTTTGAGGTTTCAGTGGTGTACATACTCTGTTTAAAAGTAGATTTTTTTGTGTGTTTTTCAGAGCTCTGCTGGCTGGTGGAGGCTTTTCCACGTGGACTTACCGGCAAGGCTACGATGTCAGTATTCCTGTCTACAGCCCCTTGTCGGCGGAAGTGGATTTGCCAGAAAGAGGACGGGGGTAAAGCAATTCCCACGAAGTGGGCAAAGTAGATTCATTATCATGTTTAATATTGAGGCTGTTAAAATATAAATATAGCTACTAACTTGTTGGTGGGCTTGGGCAATTTTGTAAGAGTTGCTTTTAATAATTGGAACCTATGATGGTTCCAATGCTAATGGCCTTGGCTCATCTGCCAACATGTGGTTTAGCTGTGAACTGAGAATTTTTTTGGAGTGATTCTGTTTTTCCCACTGCAGAAACCGAACTATAAAATATGAGACCATGACAGTGTTTCTAGTAGAATTAGATTAGATATTTCCAGTGAGCTAACAAGGTATTTTGGTTATAAATAAAAGCAGTTGTTAATATGTTTGGTTTCTTTAAAATGTAAGTAAAGCGGGGCCGTAATTCAAAGCAATAATAATTGCTTCAGGTGATATATTTTTGGATGCTTAAAAGGAAAGTAATGGCAAAAGATCACTATTGCAATGATAAAAGAAGTGTACTTTAAAGAGATAGAAGGGATCCGGGGGATCAACACGAGCTCCTCAGGTAGAATCAGCCAGTGCAAACTTTGAATGAGTAACAGAGAATAGGAGCGAGAATGTGATCTTTACCTCTGTATGTCTTATAGATACATTCTTCCTATATCAGTTTAAATGCTGTGGTGGTTCTGAAGCCCCGTCAGAATGACATTGAGAGTTTGGAACAGGAGAAGCCAGGAAATACAGCTCTGAATGGAAGGAGTTCTTACAGAATGGGTCTTAAGGATGGCAGTGTGGTTAGAGCTCGTGAAAAAGAGTGACAGCTGATTTGACTATGGGAATAGTTATATCCAGAGCTTGATGCCCCACCTCAAGTGCTGTGTCCAGTTTTGGGCCCCTTACCACAAAAAAGACACTGAGGTGCTGGAGCGGGTCCAGAGAAGGGCAACGGAGCTGGTGAGGGGTCTGGAGCACAAATCTTGTGAGGAGTGGCTGAGGGAGCTGGGGGTGTTCAGCCTGGAGAAAAGGAGGCTGAGGGGAGACCTTCTCGCTCTCTACAACTCCCTGAAAGGTGGGTGTAGCTAGGGGGGGTCGGTCTCTTCTCCCAAGTCACAGGTGATGGGACAAGAGGAAATGGCCTCAAGTTGTGCCAGGGGAGGTTCAGGCTGGAGATTAGGAAAAATGTTTATACTGAAAGGGTTATGAAGCCTTGGAATGGGCTGCCCAGGGAAGTGGTTGAGGCACCATCCCTGGAGGGATTTAAAAGACGGGTTGACATAGTGCTTGGTGACATGGTTTAGTGATGGTTTTTGTCAGTGTTGGGTTGATGGTTGGACTTGATGATCTTAAAGGTCCCTTCCAACCTGGACAATTCTATAATTCTGTGATATTTTTTTTTTCTTTGAAGTAATGGAATAACAAGCAACCCTCCCAACCTTTTAGTTAGAAGTAAAGCAAGACAAGTGGGAAATAAAGCACTAATTTTGACAGGGAATGTAATTAGCCATTAAAATGAGCTACCCTGAATAGCTCACCTGAATAGTGGTGGTTTCCCTAATCCATTCATGTCTTCAGAATAAGAGTAGGTAGAAGTCTGGAAGACATGTTTTAATTGATTGTGGAAGACTGCTCTTTTAATACTTCATAAGCCTCTTAATTACACAGCTGAAAACGTTTCACTGTAGCAAGGTCTTACCTCTGTTACGGTTTAAAAGATGGTCAGACTGAGGCAATGGTGGGAAATGGTGTGTCCACTGGTTGTGAGGATCAAGTTTAGAAATGCAGAAACTTTACATTCTTTTTTTCTGGCAGTATCTTGTAGAGAATAAGTTGGAAACTGTGATTGAAAGGATGCTGCTACTATCCAACAGAAAAAGTTATTGTGCTTTGGCTTCAAGCACCTCCTCCTCTGGTAAGGGCCACACTCTTGCTGTTGCTCTGGGCTGCTCCAAGTGAGATACCCCAGTCCATTCCAGGACAAACTGGTTCAGCAGTGGTTTGCTTTGCTCACACCCATGGTGTGTTCCTGCTTGTGATGCTCCTGGACCAGACCAGCGTACGGCATCTGGTTGCGTCCCAATCGATTCTTCACAGACCCCAAGTATTCGTACAGTCCTACAGAGAGCGAAAGGGCGCTTTTGTGTTTCTGTCTGGAAAGCGTGAACGTGATGAGAGGCTTCGACACGTGCGGAACCAGGTGTAAAGAGAGATGCAGTGATTTTGGGCTCCATGGAGTCAGCTAAATGCTATGCCTGGTTTTAGGGAAGATAAGAGAAACTCATGTGGGAGCTGATGCAATGCCCAAGTCTGCGTTCAGTGAACGGGCTGGAGCTTCTATGGTCTCAAAGTTGGGGTTTTTTTGTGAGGAACAGACTGTAGTCTCCGCACTACCATCTAGTGGCCGCTTGGCATTACTAATTAAAACCCTTTCACAGGTTTGATTGCTTCGTGCAGGAGTGTTAAGGGAGCAATGCTCAGAATTCAGGCTTGCTTGGGATAAATGATTACGTTCCACTATGCGGGTGTGTTATTTCCTGGGAGCTGGGATGTACTTTTTGTTTTGTAGCAAGAATTGATAGCAGGACTTTGAGCGTTGGAGGATGATGACAGTTTCAAGGCAAAATTTGGTTTTAAACATATACACAAACAAATCTGTGTAATTTTTCACTGGTTATAGGCATTTATTATCACTCCTCTGCAGGAGTATTTCCTTTTTTTAAGGAAAATCCTTTTTTATTCCTCTTACAGAACTGAACTGAGAGGTTTCGATTTACTTTCCTTTTTAGTTAGATAGTTTAAAATATTTTTAATCCACCTCTGCTAAAACTATATATTCTATAGAGCTGCTGGTAGCAAGTTGGTAGCAGCAGGGGTCTTGGGGAGAAAAAAAAAAAGAATGTTTAGAAAAAATTCTATGCAAGTCTCATCTGTTAATTGGAGCAACTAAAGTGACCCCCATGAAAATGAGTAGAAGAGGTGAGAGGAGCAGCAGGAGAGGTCTGACTTTATAAAGTGTGTGTTTGTGTGTGTTTTCAGAGCTGTAAATTAAAGATAGCATCACGTGGAGTAGAACTGGAATCCTAAGTGCAGGCCTCGTGTTTCCTGCGTTCTTTTGGCAGCGTGAGGGCAGGCCCTCGCTGTGTGTTCCTTTCAGTGGGGAGTGGTGGAGCAGCCTGACTTAGCCAAACGGTTTTAAAAGGAAACCGAAGTAGATGAGAATGAGTATAACAGTTATGTGATGTGCTATTTTCCAACATTAACGTAACTTCTTAGAGATGTGAGCACCCAATTTGAGACACTATTCCTGTGTGGTTTACCTGCCATGTTAATCAGTGTCTTGAAACACTTCAGTATTCATAGAATCACAGAATGGTTAGGACCATAGAATGGAAGACACCTTTAAAGGTCATCCAGTCCAACCCCCCTGCAATGAGCAGGGACATCTTCAACTAGATCAGGTTGCTTAGAGCCCCGTCCAACCTGACCTTGAATGTTTCCAGGGATGGGGCATCTACCACCTCTCTGGGCAACCTGGGCCTGTGTTTCACCACCCTCATGATAAAAAAAGTCTTCCTTATATCTAGTATTAAGGCACATTTTAAATATTCATGATTTTTGGAACATAGTAGGAGTTGAGAGTGAATGGGATAATGGGCCTTCAACTTTGTCCTTCCAGGATATTACTTTACGTTGCCCAAAAGGGACAGAACTGAATCACAGCTAATGAGGTGAGCTTGCCCTGTTGTTGCTGTCACCATATCAAGACTAAATAAGCACAGGGCAGCTGAATTGTCAGTTCAGCATTTTTTTTTTTTTTTTTTTTTTCAATTAAAATTGATGAGGAAATACATGGGAGGAGAAACTAGCAGCAGCGTTCAGTGTACTATCTACTTTGTTTTGGCACACAAACACCAAACAGAAGAACAAACAATCCTGGCATCAGTAGCAAGCTGTTTTAGCGTGTAGCTAAACAATATTTATTTCAGTTTATCATAGAGGTTATAAAGCAAATGCCTATTCTAATGTAATAAGCAGTCTTTTCAAGTAAAAATTTATTCCAAGTTGTAAATACTGCTGAGCCCTTTACTATCCAAGATTTAATTGTGTTGCATCATTAGCCTTTCCAGCCTTCTCTGAAAATATGGTCTTGGCAGTGTGTTCATATTTAGCTAATCTTGCTCTGCCTTTTTATTTTTTTTCCCCCCATGTTTTCTAGAGCATCTTGGAAGGAAACTCCCAGTGCTGTCAGATAACCTTGCTGTGGTTTTTCAGTCCTCGCAGGTATTTCATTCTGTCGTCTCAAATGGCTCTGCACCCGGAATACCGCTCTGAGCTGGAAGCTCTTCAAGCTGAGAATGGGGAATCGGTGTTGATCCTAGACAAATGTACAAATCTGTCAGATGGCGTCCCCGCTGTTCGCAAACGCTGTCACAAGAATCAAGTCTTTGATTATCCTCAAGTGCTTCAGGTAAGGCTGTATCTTCTGCAAACTTCTCTTCCCCTTGGTGACTGTCTTAGCTGTGGAGCTGTTCCGGTTGAGCACTGGTAGGGCGCTTCTTTGTATTTATCGTAGAATCATAGAATGGTTTGGGTTGGAAGGGACCTTCAAGATCATCCAGTTCCAACCCCCTGCCCTGGGCAGGGACACCTCCCACCAGACCAGGTTGCTCAAAACCCTGTGCACCCTGGCCTTGAACCCCTCCAGGGATGGGGCAGCCACAGCTTCTCTGGGCAACCTGTTCCAGTGTCTCACCACCCTCATAGGAAAGAATTTCTTCCTAATATCTAACCTAAATCTCCCCCCTTTCAGTTTAAAACAGTTACCCCTCATCCTATTTAATTAACTTGATGGCGATGTTTTGAAACTGCATGATTCATTATGTTAGCTTGGATATTATAAAATTCATTCTTATTTTTAAGTGGGCCCAGAACTATCTACTCAAACTGATACTCGGGCTATGTTGCAATTTGAAAACACTGCTTGTGTATAACAACTTCATGAGATTGGTCGTGATGATCTCCTAGTAACACATGATGACGTCACGTAAACTTAAAAAATGATACAAAGATACTGCCAAATCCAGCAACAAAGGGAAGAGAAATTTTTGGAGGCCAGACAAGATTGCTGACTTGAAAATTGGGGAAGAACATTGGAATCTACACTCTCTGGAATAACTGTCAAAATGACCTCCAGCAGGCATGAATTTGGAATTGACAGCCCAGGCCTTGCTGGATGAAGTTTGGAACAGAGGATGGCTCTGTCAATTGGAGGGAAGATTAAAATGAACTTTAAAGAGCTTCTGTGTGGATTTATTTGGGGGCAGAATCCAAGTGCTACTTTTAAGGAGGGTTGGTCAGGTTGTATTTTTTTCTATGCAGCTCAGTAGTTAAACCCTACAAAACTCTCTGTATGGATATGACAGACTGAGCTAGAAGACTTGTCAGCGTGCAGCTATGAAAACATCTAGGTGAAATGTGTTTCATGGCCTTGGCCCAACTTCCAGAGGCTTTTTGATGTGTCAGTGAAGATAAAACTAGATGGTGTTCTCAGCCCCCTGTGTCTCTTGGCAGTTCCCTAACAGAGAGGTGCTGTGGCATGCGGTGTGGTGGAGTTTCGCCATAGGCCACTGGGCTCTGCGGCCACCAGCAGCAGATCTGGCTTTGAACTTCAGCAAATGATGATAAAATAACAAACAAGCTGAGGAAAGGCAAAGTTTCCACCCCTCGTGTTATGTTTTGTAGGAAATATGTTTAAAATTCCTTGTGGAGGAGGGGGAGACGGAGGAAAGGGTCACCCTAAGTCCTAAACTTTCAGCCAAAGGGAAAAATACTTATTTGTTTGCTTTATTTCTTTAAAAACAGACTGGATTGCTCAAGGATAACAAGTCAGGGAATCTATATCTATATCTTGCTCTATATGATTTTATAACTCAGAAGAGAGCTGGCACATGCTGAGATCATTAAAATACTTTCCTTTGCAGAGCCCTGCATCTCCCTTTGGAATGTCTGGCTGATAACAGTGGTGATGCGGGGAGATGTATTTATAGTAACCTTTGTCTAGACAGGAAAAATGGTTATCTGGGCAGATGAGCATGTGTGTCCACATCTGGGCTGCTTTTTTTTTTTTTTTTCCTCTTCCAGACCTTACTAGAGTCTCTTCCACCTGCTGCTGTGCAATCTAGTGAGTCAGTGGTTAAAATGTGTGTTCGTTCTCTCCACTTCTTTCATTCCCCCCACCCTTCTCTTCCTGTCTGAGACTGGGGGAAGGGGGACTATGATCACAGTTCATCCTTTCCAGCGCTGCCTTTACAGGTTTCCTGCTAGACAGGCTCTTGGGCTTCTGGGTTGCTAATGCTTCCTGTTGGCAGTCTTCTCTTGGATGGGATTTTCAAGGCTTTTAGTACTCTATAGGTATGAACACAGGTCTTAAAGTTGCGTTAGGAAACAAATGAAGAGCCAGCAAACCCCCTTGTATTTCCTAGTTCCAGTTTGATGTTTTGCTGCCCTGCTGAGCCTCCTGGCTCCTTTTCCTCAGGCCACAGAATGCAAGCCGGAAAGATGTTTTCTTATCCGTGGGAGCTCCTGTATCAACTTTCTAATTTTTCTTTCTTAGACTTAGGGATAATACTGACTTGGGCTTTTTCCTTGTTTATGTAGCTGAACTCTAGAAACATTTATTTTGTGATCTTGAACCTGTAGCAAGACTCCTCAGTGTCAGTGAGAACTAAAGTCCCCATTTCCAGGCTGAGCGCAGCATAGTCGAGAAGTCTTCTCTGCTGCGGTTTAAACTTACGGCTTTTTGTCTTGTGTGTTGTGGACACAAGTGAGTGGATTACATTCTTCCATTTTGCAGCAACTTTTTATATCTTTGAAGCTCCCCTTAGCCATCTTCCTCCTGCCCTCACCCCTTCAGAATAAGTAGTAGTGATATAATCAATCTTTCTTTATAGATCGCGCTTTCAAGGTAAGTAATCATCCTTTTTTCTTTTTTTTTTTTTACAAGGGGGAGGGCAGGAAAACCTAATGCATACAGACACGTAATACAAATCAAACATTTCCATTTTTCCCTTGTCTGTTTGATCTATTTGTTGACAGGAGTCCACATTCTGTGTTGTTCTACGTGGAGCCCGCCTGGGACAGGCTGTGCTAAGCGATGTTCTTCAAGCTGGCTGTGTCCCAGTCATCATTGCCGACTCCTACATCTTACCTTTCTCTGAGGTTCTGGACTGGAAGAGGTCTGTACCCTCAGTATTGTGCATCAAACCACCGCAGAAGGGACTTCTTTGCATTCAGTAACATAAATAAACTCTGTCTTGAGTCAAGTGTATTGAGGGCTGCAGAGAATAAGAATACAGAATAAGACACGTGCATCCAAAATAGGAGAGGAAAACAAACGAGGCAGAGATGACAGAGCATTTGGTTATCCTGTAGCCGATGATATTTTTTCTAAAACAGACTTATTTTATTATCTTATGCTTGAATTTAGTGAGGACTGGTCTGCATTCAGGCTCTTTTAAGAAAAGTATGTGCTAAAATTGGTGTCGTGTAAATGCTAAGTTCTGTATGTTCTGTTTCTGATTCCTACGTTCATCTGAGACTGAAACATATATTTATTTTGTAGCTGAGTACACTGTGTTAAGAGCCTAGATTATTTTTCCATGCATGCACTATGCCCACTTATGTGATCTTAGGATAATACGTACAAAATTGGCTGCTTTGTATACATAGCACTGTATATGTTCTTAGTGTTTGGTCACTCAAAAAGTCTCAGTTGACAGCAAGTGAGTGGCAGTCCAGAGATAAGAATTCAGGATTTCTGGGTCTCTGTCTCTTCCATATTTATTAGGTTGTCTGTAGATCAGTCCATAGACATTACCTGTGGGCAGACTGGCTGGTGTTGGGAAGGAACTGCTGCAGAATGATTAATTACGCTGAGAGAAGACTGTTTCTTCCTGCTAGTATCTTCTGAACGTGTCTTAGTAGAATAGGACAAGACTGGGTTGGAAAAGCTGTTGACATCTCCTAATGAAGAACTTATTTCTTCTCCACTTACCATTTGTTTTCTGGTGGGTTTTTTTGCTTATAGAGCCTCTGTTGTCATCCCTGAAGAAAAGATGCCTGAAATGTACAGTATTCTGCAAAGTGTCCCCCAGCGACAGATTGAAGAGATGCAAAGACAGGTAAAATAATGTACTGTGTTTAAATTATTTTCTTTTGTTTACGGTTGGAGCGTAGATTCATACATCCGCCTTACTGGGAAATCTTTTGGAATGCAGAAGCATCTATTTTACTCTCATGTTAATATTTTGATTATTCATCCCTCTTCTTTCTTTACGCTAAACGTACTGATTGACCATTACTTTTCAATGTTGTGTCTTTACCCATCACTGGGGCATCTGAATGTGTTGAACAGCAGCTGTTGATCAGAACTGCATTATCCATAATGCCAGGAAATTAAGAATATTGCGTGTGATTGCAACTGCAGAAGAACACTTCAGTGGGCAGAATTCAGTTACTCAGAGTGGATTTTCTCCAACGTACCAGGTTAATGTACGTGCTGTTGTGAAATATATTATAGGATCTTTAGCATCCACAGTGATCGAAGCCTCTGAAATATGGAACTGAAATGTTGACTATTTGCTTTTTCGTGAAAAGATCCTGTAGTATTTGCCATGAGTGGAGATTGCCCATTTCTACTAATGGAGTCAAACCCCACTTTCATTAATTTCACATTTCTTGTGCCCCCTCTGCTTTCTTAATGCACCCTCGGAGGGAAGGTCTCCCTGAGTGCAGATGTACTACCTACTCTCACATATTTCTGATGAAATCATGGTGTATATTTGTTTCTTTTTCCTACATGGTATTTAAATTGTATTAAAGAAGTTCAGGAGTCTGTCTTTATCTCAAGAGAAGCTTTGGTTTGTGGATAAATTTTAAACACTCAAAAAGTGAGAGAAACATTAATTGCAAAGTGTTTTAAATATTTTAACTAAGTTGACAGTTCCTCTGAGAGGGACATTTGACTGACGTGGTGACTGGAAGAGCTGAGACCATGAGCTGGCCAAACCTGTGAGTGAAGTGTGTGTGGGCTGGGTATATAGTCAAAGGAAAATGTCTTCTAGTTCACTCCAGTTGATGCGGATTCCTGTTTGTTAGCTTGGCTGTTGCAGATGCAATCATACAATGGTTCAGGTTGGAAGGGACCTTCAAGATCATCGAGTTCTAACCCCCTGCCCTGGGCAGGGACACCTCCCACCAGACCAGGTTGCTCAAAGCCCCGTCCAGCCTGGCCTTGAACCCCTCCAGGGATGGGGCAGCCACAGCTTCTCTGGGCAACCTGGGCCAGGGTCTCACCACCCTCACAGCAAAGATTTCTTCTTAATATCTAGCCTAAATCTCCTCTCTTTCAGTTTAAAACCATTCCCCCTTGTCCTGTGGCTCCCCTCCCTGATCAAGAGTCCCTCCCCATCTCTCCTGGAGCCCCCTTCAGGTACTGGAAGGGGCTCTAAGGTCTCCCCGGAGCCTTCTCTTCTCTAGGCTGAACCCCCGCCAACTCTCTCAGCCTGTCCTCTGAGCATCTTTGTGGCCTCCTCTGGACCCGTTCCCACATGTCCATGTCCTTCCTGTGCTGAGGGCTCCAGAGCTGGCCACAGTGCTTCAGGTGGGGTCTCACCAGAGCAGAGGGGTCACCATCAGTTGCTTTAATTCTAGAGCTCTCACAGAAACGGCAAGCCCAACAGATAAGGATTTTTACCTGTGTGAGGATTTTCACAGTGTGAAGAGTTTCCTTGTCAGATTAGGGGGTAGGATTCAACCATGTTGTTCTTTTGGTGGTGTTCTTTTGGAATATATAGATTACTTTTTTGGGCTGGTGAAGTAGTAAGATATTAAAATATACTGTAAACTTGTATCTAGGATCTTTCATCCTTGTCACCTTATTGTACCTGAGCATATATTGGTATAAGGTAGGGAGATACTGTTGTCGTTGCTTTTCCTGAGGAGGAACTGAGGCATAGAGAAAGTAAGAGCTGGATACGTAGGGAAAAAGTAAACTATCTGATCTCAGGTGACTTTTGAAGATGCGTGGGATTTCCGTAGTTGAATTTCTGCAATAATTGTGAAGATGTTTCCGAAATTCCCTTACACAACCTCAGTGATAAAGTCATCTTTTGGGTAGTCCTTGTAAAAAGTGACCCAAGGCCTGGTTTCCAGGGTGTAGCCTATAATAACACTCTAGTTATTTCTAGTGTTAAAAGCTGCATGGTGTATATTTAATACTGGATACGTATGGAGAAAATAGACTCTCAAATGTAGCAGTGAGTCTTTTCATGCCTGAATTCTGTTTGCCAGTCTGCAAATATCCCAGCAGCCGTCAGGGGTCTCCTTTAGTCCCTTCACACAAATGAACTGTGTTGCTGTGGCCCACTGGCAGGGTCAGGTTGCCACCAGGGATGGCAGGTGAAAAAGTAGCTTTGTTGTTACAGCTCCTACAAACAGGATTTTGCTTTATTTTCCTTTTTTTTTTTTTTTTTTTTTCTCTGACATAAACGTAGATAGGTTAACGCTAGGGAGTTTTGCTGCTGAAAGCTTTTAACAGCCCGTTAATGTCAGTTTTAAATGTGCATTAATTTTTCTTGTTGTCCATTTTACTAATATCATAAAATAATTGTTTCAGGGTAGTGTCCTCTTTCTACAGAGAATGCAGTTGATGAAAAACCAGAAACAAAAACTAGAAACAAAGAAAAAATCCCCCAAATGTTCACGGTGAAACAAACCAACAAAACCCCCCCTTAATTCAGATGATCTATTAAGTTATCTCTATTGTCTATAACTCTATAAAATTAAGTTAAAATAGAAGATATTGTAGTATCCAGAATGCAATTCCAGTTTGTGTCTGGAGTGAATTTTGTTGGGATTATAGATGGTTTGCAGTAGTCATCGCCATTGGGTTCAAAGTATCCCTGAATGTGATGGAAACTGTCATTCTATTGACTGAAGGTGGGAAATGTGTTTTTCTAAAGCTTCCTCGCATCTTGATGCTTTTGTTGAGGATATAGTTGTGTGGTTTTGGTAGTAGGAGTATCAGAATGAAATGACGAGGTCTGTCTTTCTCTTGTCTTTGTGAATTTATTTCTGTCCGCGTGTTGAGGGCGCTTAAGCACGTTGTCTCCATACGTTACATGTCCTCTCAGCCTTATTTGTGAAATGCCCTTCTTGATACAGGGTTCTATGTTTTAGCTCTCCGATACGGTGAAAAACTACTGAGTGATTGATGCTGTGTGGACTGCCAGTAACCTGACTGCTTTTCCTCAGTGATAACTATGCAGTAACATTCCACCTGTGCTACAGATCTTGGTTTCCTTCCTCCTCCTCCTCCTCCTCAGCAGGGAGCAGTTGCACGCTTTATTTACTGGCTTTTGATTTAAATGGTTTGGGAAACTATCTGAGGAATTTTTTGGCTAGCCAAAATATCTTCCCAGTTTTTTTCAGCATCTTCACTTCAGCACCAATATACAGTTATTAATGAATAAAGGTTCACAAAATAAAGCTAAAGTCATGATAGAAGAAGAGGGAATTTGAAGTTGAAATGAACCTTTCGAAGAGGCTGGTGCTAAGAGTTGTTCAGAAGCAAAGTGAATTTGTCATAAGTGCTCTATTTTGTTTCTTGGGCAAGGAACTATTAAAATGAAACTCAACTAACAACATTTATAGAATGAATTTGCAAATGGTTCATCTGGAGTGATTTATGCATGTTTTCAGATGTGATTGATAGCCGTTGTTTGTTCTGCTGAGCCATGGAAGGGCAACAAAAGCTTCAAAATATTTTGGTTTTGCAAGTAACCCATATTTCTCAAGAATATTTAAACCACTTTCTTTTGCTGCTTTAACTTTAAGGGCTGATAAAACACTTGATGTACAATATTTTGATGCTTGTTTTTTGTCAAGTGGAATAGGACTGACTGGAGCTTGTCTTGTGGTATGGTTGGTTTTTTTCCAGTCCATTGTAGTTTTCACTGAGCATTGCCCTTATTTAGATGGAAACAAAGGTAGTTAGATCATGCTGATCATGTTCTTTCTTGTTTTTAAGTTGTCAGACACTTGGAGTTTGATATACAGTTGCAAAAAGATTGGTCCGTAACTGATGTTAAAATGAGGGGAAAGTGATCTTTGCAAAGAGCTTTTATTAAAATTGGTATGAAAATGGTTTTACAACATCTCACTGTTTCCTTTGCGGTTAGGTTGTGTTTAGGTTTTATTTCAAATACTGGTTTTGTGGCACATGAAATTCTATTAGGGGAGACAATATGTTTTTGATAAAGACTTGTGAAGCGCGCTTTGCCAGTACCTGCCAATTAACGTACTTTTTCAGTAAATTAAGAAACCTGTTGACATGTTCTGACATAAGCATGGTTGAGATCATCCCCTTTTTAGGCAAACAGAAAAAAAATCTTGTTTTTCAGTAGGGTGAAGCATGAGTTCATCATACCTATTAGGCTTTCTGGGGCTGATAACCTTTGTGGGGTTGGAGCCTTGCTGTCCAACTACTTTGCTTTCAGTGGTTGGCTTGATTGCGACGTAATTCTTATCCTTAGTTGGAAAACCTCATAATTAAAGCGAATTTTAGTGTAAACATTAGTTTGCCAGTTTTCTTTGTTGATTAGGTACTTTTTCTGCAGTATTTTATTGCAGTTGATTCTCTGGAGATCACGCATCAAGGTTTATATATATATATATATACACACACACACAGACATATGTATGTTTGATTGTCTCTTTTAATGAGTAAACTTTCTTCTATGCTTAATTTTTGCTTTGTTTCTGGAAGTACTTCTAGCCATACATCTGCTGGAGAAGAGAGGAAGGCTCTTGAATAGAAGCTGTTACATTTAAAATCAATAAAAACCCACATTTGAAAATATTTTCTTACAGTTTGGACATTGATCATGAGCATCACGTGATACTGTCACGATGAGGGTAAAATACAGGTGCTTTAGCTTTGGAGTCGTCACCTGCTGGGATCTACAGCTGTTGTGACCTGGGCTGTGATTTCCTATAATACAACTTTGTTTTGCTCAGTTGTTTTGTCAGATGGTACATGGTATAATCCAGGAAAGAGGTTTATTGGTTTGAGCAGAGCTGGAGTGTGGGAAATCAGAATTAATTTCTACTGTCCTGCCTTAGACCTGATAGTGCTGAGATCTCTGGAGATGATATAATTTATGCTTCTGTTATTCAAACTCGCAGAACTTTTTTGCCCTCAGCAATTCCTGGTTTTCCTCCCAAAAGGGAATAGTTTCTGTGCTCACAGCCTAATCTACGCTGGTGTGAAAAATTGATATGTATTTTGAATACTCGATGTATCGCCCGTGTCTGTGAGAACTGGAGACCAGCATATGATAGCTCTTACAAACTCCAACACATTGATCATCAAAAAGAGCCTCTGCTAGTTGAGCTGCTAAAATTAATAGCAGTCTGGATGAAACTTATGCATCTCTGGTATTGCCGTCTTGTCTGTTTTCTCTGGTAATGTTGTCATTCTCGTTTTCTTTGAAGCTTCCTTGAACCATCCCCCACCTTTCACAAATAGTTCCAGATGGAGTCTGAAATGCTGGCAGAAGTGCCCAGAGGCAGGTCGATAGCTCAGCTGCTGAGCCAGCGGGCTCGGTGGTGCATCTTTAGGGGTTCGTTTTCTCTGCCCCATAAACCAGCAGCTGGGTAACAGCAAAGCTGGGGTGAGAACTAGAAGTCAACGTAACAGACGTGCACAATAGAGAGTGAAATGGGGAATTTCCTCTTGCTCCTGAAGAAGAGGTAAAGGGAAAAAAGCGAACCGAAACTTTGCTGCTGTCAGCTTATCTCATGCCTTGTATAGTTTCCCTCCCAACGGAGGGTTTTGGTTGAAAGCCTGTTAATCTCTAGGAACATATTTCACTGCTGTATTTGATACATAAATGTCTTTAACTTGTATGAAAGTTTTCCACAAGTTACATGTCAGCCTCTGTGCCCTTTTTCCTTTCTTTTTGCGAGATGGATCTGTCTATCTGAATATACAGACATTTTGTAAATGTTTTTCCTTAATAAATATCAACGATTTGGAAGTCTTTTTAACACAGGCTCATTAAGGCATAGGATCAGAATATGGAAGTACTCTGTAATGGGAATAGAAGAGTTACTCCTCTGTTTATTTAGGCATTCTTTCTCACTGGAGCATTTTAGGTAAGGAGTTTATTTTCAAAAGAAGGCTTTGTCGTGCCTGTTCCTTTCTGACTTTATAACACGCCCCACCTCCTGGAAATAAAAATTTTGAATTAATATCTGGTCTGGAAGACTGGGTGACTTTGTGAGCTCTAACGGTACAAGAAGGAAGAGCTAGTGTTCTCAAGTGCAGGAATTCTTTTCATCCTGGTTTCCTAGGGAAACAAGGGTATGATCACATACAGTGTGCATGCTGTTTTCTCTTTTGATTTCTGTTATTGTCTAGTTTCGACCAAACTTTGAGAGGTGGACATCTTGGAGATAAGAAATTCCATAAAATTAGGTAGCTGCGTAGAAGATGAGCCTCAGAAGAGCACGGCCTTTAAGAAAAAAACTTGCAGCTCAAGTTAAGGGTAATAGGAAAAACCCTTGCAGCTTCCCCTTAGGAATGATTCTGCTTTGGGAAAAGTTTTATTTGGAACTGGCACATCTTAGGCCAAAGAAATTCAGGTGTAGCAGGATCAAATGCTAAAGTGACAAACAAAATTCACTATAGATTAAAGAAAGGGGATACGTGGAAGTAGAAACAGCCTTCCATAGGTAACGTTGGCCTGTCAGCTACTGCAGTCACTTGGAAAAGAGTTCTTAGAGCTGTAATAAATAGCTATGTGAAAATAAAGGATTCATGGTCGGTCATGGTCAAAAAAAAGTAATACAAATAATTTTTAGAAAAGAGAGAACAAAATGGAAAATACTATGCAACTACATGAATCTGTTGTATGTCTGCCCCCTGAATGCAGTTCATAGTTATGGTTCTCCCATCTTGAGAAGGATATAATAGAACAAGGGTGATCAGAGGTTTCAAGAGAAGAGGGATTAAACACGAACACTGTTCATCTTGAAGATGAATGATTTGGGATAAGATGAGGAGCAAGAATATAATGCAGAACTGTAAAATAAGAAGGTCGCGAAGAAAGTGAGTGGACGTGAGTGTACGTTGTTTGATACAATTTCATTTGATGTTCCCTAGAACTTGTATTATTTGGAATCTGGTCTAAAAAAATTAAAAAGGTGATGGTCTTTTCCCAGAACTAGTAGGTAGTCCATGGGACTCACTGCTTCAGTGTTTTATGTGGGTGAAGGGTTTTTATTGGCATAAAGGGTGAATGAAGAAATCTGGAGAAGGAGGATATGTCAGAGATGAATGTAAAGGTCTACCCTCTGGCTTAGGGAGTTCCTGAGTTGGAGACTTCTGGAGGCCAGAGAGGAGTTTGGGGAAGTAGTGGCTTATTCTGGCTGTGTCCGTGGTGATGGTGGACCTGCTGGGGACCCTTGTCAGAGACAGAATACAGGAGCAGAAGGCCATTTGGTCAGACGTGGTGCACCATGGTGAGGCAGCTTCAGGACTCAGGTTTGTAGGAGACCTTGGTATTACATTGCCTTATGGAATAACCTTGTCAGATCATCAGTGTTTTTTTTTTAATGCATCTTAACTTCACTGGCTGCAAAAAAGCTCAATGGGAGAATATTGTCTGTGATGTATAGTTCCCTCCTTGGATGAATGGATAATTCGCTTTCCTGAAGCCCCATAAAATACTCACCTAGTGGCCACACAGCATTCTTGATTTTTATTAATTAATAAGTTTTAGATAATCACAACCTCTTGTCTTTCCAGACCGTGTGGACAATTATAAGCTAAAAAAGGATGTAAATCCAGTTTAAAAAACGTGGATGGAAAACGTGTAGTTTGCAGTGTTTGTTCCTCCAGTGGGAATACCTGGAGGGAGCTATTGTGGTTTTTCTCGTGCACATCCCCTGTGCCTCAGCCCTGACCTGAAGAAAAGTTCAGGCTCCGGGTCAAACAGAGCTGAAGACACGGGCATAAATCAAGGACTTGTTTTAGTGCCACGTTAAAACAACATGAGTGGCTGGCTTTTCTGACCCCTCCTCCCTTTCATTTAATGTGCTTCTTTGGCTCTTCTTTAAAGAGGGCTCTGTAGAGTAATTTCAGCTCTTATCAGCTTGCTGACAGCTATATGAGCCTTTCTGCTGGCTCCAGGCAATCACTGCCGGCGTGTGAAACATCCCATTCTTCCAGCCAAAGGCTCCTGGATAGAGTTAAAGCAAATGGGTGGTGGAGTTTTCCCGTGGGTGGTGCAGCTTACATAAAAGAGATGGGATTTAATTCTTGTTAGCCAATTAAACAGAACTTTGTTTCAATATCTGGACACTGGAAGCTCTTTGAGCATAGTTTGATTTTTTTTTTTTTACAAGTCCTTTTAGAATTATTCAACTTCCAGCTTCAGTTCTTTCCCTGACAGGGGACAGTTTCTGTTCGTTGGACCCATCATTATCAAATTTAAACGAACTTTCATCTGTCTGCCATTCGTAGCGGTTGAAGGAGTGCGATTGGAGAGGCTAACCCTGCTTTAATCCTCCCAGAGTGCTCCGGCGGAGCTCCGGGTCCCCCATAAATGTCAGCCCTGGACAATTTGCCATCTTATCAGATGCAGAGAAGTTAGTTCCAGCCCTCTTACCCCTCCTCCAGAGGAAAGATTTGTTGCTGCAAACGGCAAAGGAAAGAGAAAACTTTTTCCTGGCTTATTGCCAGGATCACCAGGGGAGTTGTAGAATCCTTGGCATTTATATGTATGAGTTTTTCATTGCTTTCCCCCTCCCCTCTTCATTTGCCGCGGAGAATATCCTTAGCCTAGATTTTTATTATTATTTTTTTCTCCCCTGTGTTGTCTGTCCTGCCCTGTTGCTTTCCAGAATGAAGCAAACTGCTTTCGTGCCGCTCGTGTCACAGAGTGGTCTTTGTGGCATCTCTGAGAAAGAGCTCAGAAATTTGAGAGCAATCAGCACCTCAACAAATAATTTTTATAGGATGCAGTTGGGCTGCCTTTGTATCTGGGTTAAACGTCATCTGTAAGAGGGAAATTATGCTATTTTAAGACAAGATTATTTTTTAAGATTAGATTTTAAGAGTCTGTATTTTGAGGGTGTGTGTTGCACAGTGGACTTTTGGTACTTACCCTTTGGAGATTGCTATACACAGGTTGGATAAACTACAGATAAACCCAGACGATCCAAAAATTGCGAAGGCATGTACTTCTTTTGGAAATAATATTTGAAAATATTTTCTGTTGTGCACACGAAGCGGTTAGCTGCAGACAAATGGATGATTGTGCATCTTTCTTGGTGTTTCACTCGTTCTTTGTTACTCTGTGCTCTCCCTCTGCTGCTGCTCAGTCTGTACCATGTCACATTTCTTTATCCAATTCACTTGCTCCATTTACCCCTTCGTTATTGAAAGTGTTACAAATTTAGCATTTACCTATATAGTATAAATACACCGCGTTGTTGTAATAATTTGCGTGTGAGCATATTAAATAGTAGTAGCAAATAGACCTTGTTCTTGTATCCACTTTACTGATGAGTAGGTAGAGACATAAATAACTTGTAGAAGGTCAAATCATAATATTAGCAATGGAATTTAGGAGTCCTGGATTCTGTTTTAATGACTAAATCTAATGTACCTTACAATGCAAGCTTTTAAGTTACGAAGGTTTTATGTATTCAATAGAAGCAATCTGCTGCCAGATCATCTTTAGATGGCTTTTCCTTTAGTCTTGGTCTGTAAATTGTGCAGATATCTAACAGTTTCTTAAATGCCTGTATATAGGAAAATTATGTATCTTTGTTACAAATGGAAAAGTGGGCTGCATTAGGAATATACTGTAACGCCCTTTGGCTTGCAAATGGTGTAACTTGTATCAGGGGGTTGGCTCCTTCCTTTCCCCTCTGCTCCTCTTTTTTTAGTTATTCGTTTTAATGTTTTTTTTCTTTTTCCATTAGCAGACAATTTTGAATGCTCTTTAGAAATGAAAACGGCACCTGGCATTGGTTGTCTTTGAGTACATACTCTATCCTGGGGGCTTAAATCTGTGCAGATGCTCTGGAGAGGCGGATTATAGAGGGTGTGCATATTCCAGGATACTAATAGTGGAGTAGAGAATCACGGGTAGAAGTTATTAGATTATGGCTAAGCTTAAGACAGACAGTTTCCTGCGACTGGCCTCAGCTGGTGATGGAATTCTAGTCCCAGGGGATCCACAGAATACTTCATCTTGGTTCCTCCACACAGCACTGTTTGCCATAAAATGCTTCCCAACACTAACAAAAAAAAAAGGCAAAAAAAAAAAGCAAAAAAAAAAAAAAAAATCAATGGTGCCTGTTGAGGAATTGGGAAAAACTTGCCTGATCTTGAATCTGGTGATGAGGTTAAGACTGAGGATCAACACAACACCCATCAACCAACTGTCTGCAATGCTTCAGTAGCTGGTCCATCGGGGAATCTCCCGAGGGGCCGTGTTAGATGTGTATCGAGGGGAGAGGGAAAACCACTCCTCCCTCACGTTTTTTATTGTTCTGCTGAAGCAAAGGTTTAATACAGAGTAAATATGCAAACCCTAGTCAGTGGTGTACTTCCCGTCTTTTTTGGGGCTGCAAGGACTTCTGTAATAAGCTTTAATGTTTACCTTTGAGATTACTTCTCTTTTTTGCAAAATTTAGCTTCATACAATGAATATCCCTCTTTAACGTGCTATTTCACATGTTTGCTGAGAAGAAATAAATAACTCTTGTTGGTGCCTATCAATTATTTTGTCCGTGTAAAGTTATTTTCAACCCTGTTCCTTTGCAGTGTGACCATCACGTAGTATTATCACGACCAGCAATTATTTATCAACTTACCTCTTTCATCAGACAGCTCTACAGCCACGTACAGTTTGAGTCACGAAGGATGAGGTATTATATAGCTTGAGCTCATCAGTTATTTTTAAGGTGCAGAGGCAAAAAGCAGCACCATGTCCTAAACTGGATTTTTCCCATAGATATGGAAAAAAAAATAATCCCAGTGACTGCCAGTCCTTCAGCTTTTATCCTTCTAGAAGTCATAAGTTATATCTGTATTTAAGCAATGCTGGCAGTAACATCTGTGGTTAAAGTTGTCCAATGTTGAGAACTGTGTGCGTGGGAGTGTGTCTTAAGTTTGTGCTTATATAAAACAGAATTATGTAGCTTACAGAAAATTGAGCAAAATAGATCTTCATCAGAAGGGCAACTTCTGCCTGGTATAGAGCTCCAGTTCTGAAGTTGAGGTATGTGCTGATTTTTGACCGCTATAATATGGTCGTAACCCTACCTAGAGTTTTGGGCTTTTTTTCGTGCTTCAAAAAGCTGTCCTTTCATGTGGGTGATTGGCACTGGGCTTGCTTTGTGTTTAACTTCTCTAATCAAGGGAATTTAAGCTTCTATTCTCCCGGCATTAGTACAGGAGTCATGGGAAATCTCAAACAAGGCAGATCTTGTTGCAGCGGTTGACACAAATAAAAGCAGTTGTGCTTTTATTTATTTATTTTTGATGCTGGACGCTGATTAAAAGTTTCCAAGCGTCCTTCAGCCACGTTATAAAGCCAACCAGCAGAGAGCGGGGCAGCTGCCGAGGCTGGGAGATGCCAGTAGACGTGGGACAAGATCACAGTGGGAAGCATCAGTCTGTGTAACTCAGAAAGCTGGGAAAGGTGTAAACAGATCCCCAATTTATCTGTAGAGTGGGCTCTCCAAACACTGTTTTATTGGCCGGTGGCTCCTGCTTTACTAACCTCTAACCCCGGCGATACTCAGAGGTGCTGCCCACCAGCCAGCCTTGTCTTTGAACCTCCCTCGGCTCCTGCCACCTCAAAGGCTTGCGGGCGGATTCCTGTGTTTTGCTTGGGACCTCACCTCTCGGCGGGACGCCTGCAGCAGGGAAAACCGATCCACCCTGAGAACATAGACATATTTGAAGGCAGTACCCCCGGGACTAGAAACCTATTGCTTTCAGTTTCTGGACCTGTCCATCATTTGTCAAGAAATGTGGCTAAAACGTCGCCTCCGCCCCCCCAACTTGTGGTCATACGGTAGTTGAATGTTCCCTGCAATTACATACAGGGATTTGTTTTCTGTTATTTTCTGGGCTGCTGTTGAATCAATGATAGCGTAAGTCTAGTCCACTGTAGGTCTGGTTTCGTGTTGTTAACCGGGAGTGTGCAAAGGACAAATTTATCATAAAAAGGATGCTACAGATCTGAGTAATTGGGACTCCTCCTCAGGTTTGGTCTGCCTGCCTCTTCCCAGTAACAGCCGGATGTAATTGGAGTAATTAGGGAGCCTTGGAAACCGAAGGGAAGATAGTAGGCTATTTTTCATGTCTTTACATCGTTATCAATGACAATTGTGTATATATGACTTTCTGGAAGCCAGAGTAGGATCTGTATTACTCTCTTACAGCTCTGCTATTTCTGTGGTGCCAAGACGTGTCGTTTGCCTGTAAATAAGCAGACAGAACTGGAAGCTCTTGGGGAGCTAAGGTAATTCAGGAAATGGTAGCCATTTTTACATGACATATTTTTAAAGCTTTAAGTGCTTTATGAATTTGCTGGCTCTGTGCTTGGCGACCATATTCCCAGCCGCGGCTGAGAGCAGCGTGGTGGTTCCTGGCTGCTCGTAGGGCTGATCCCTATTTCTTGGCTCCGTAACTGAAATACATATATATTTTGGCAGTGGATTCGTAGGGTGCCAGGGCAGTACGTCAGGTTTCCTGGCTGGTGCAATGTTGCCTTCTGCAACAGAGTTGGGCATTTGACATACTCGTTAATCAAAGCAAATTGGAGGTGCACAAGTATGTGGAGGGAGGGGAGAACACCAGTGCGAAGTGGTATTTTTATCTACTCATCTTGTGTTCTCGTTATTTTTAAAACTAAGTTACTGTCATTAGGACAAGCAATAGTGGAAATCTGTATTTTAGGGGGGTCAAGATATTGCAGGATTTCAAAACTGTATAAAATCTTAGCATTTCACAAGAGAGAATGAGAACTATTCTGTTCAAAATAGCTTCTTCTGTGTCATATATTTGAGCCAGATTTTAAGCAGAGCAAGGCTGAAGACAGAAGATGAAAACTATAAAACAAAAAAAAGAAAAAAAAACACCAAAAAAACCCCTCACCCTGAAACAAATAAAAACCAAAACCCCCACAAATTACCCAAAAGTATGGAAGCAAGACTCAAAATGTTAACTCTAACAGATACGTTTCAAAGAACCATTCTCATATGTGCATAGTCTGTGGTGGTGTACATATGGATTGCTAGAATTGATATAAGTAATTCTTTTCAAAGCACCAAAAGAGGAGAACGTGAGGAAGACGGCAGTGCAAGAAGCTTAAGATGAGTATCTGAGCTCCCGCTAACTTTTCCTTTATCCTTAGCTCTTAGGAGTCAGCGTTTGTCAAGCAGTTTACAGCAGGAAAACTGAGAGCCGGTGGAGGTGAGTTATTCCCAAGCGGCCGGTGTCTGAAGAGTGGGACTAGCATTTTGAACTCTGACCTCTGTCCCCTTATGAATCGGCAGCTTCAAAAAGGAAAAAAAAAAAAAAAAAAAAAAAGAAATTTGGATAGTGGAAAGACTTAGTTTTCACTCTCCGTTGTATCTGAAGTAGGCAAACATGCTTGTTTCATGGCTGAAATCACTGCAGTGGAGAATATTGAGCCAGGTGATTAAATCCACCTACTGCTTTTTTACTTTTGAAGAGATATTTTTTTGAGACTGAATTACAATAAAAACCAGCACCACAAAATGTCTATCTAGAATCTCTGTTAAAAGGTAGGACTGTAACGATACAACTTCTTGTTGTAATTAAGGAATATTCCTCTACAGGCCACTCATATAAATTGTGTGAGATAAATAGATGAATATTTTCGGAGTTTACTTGGGAATCATGCATAACTCAGAAATAGAAGTTGAAAGATGGATTGAAAAATTCAGAAATGATATTGAAATAACTTTGTCATGTTCCATTAGAAGCAAACCTTAGCTAGACTGGAAGCTGGATGTGCCCTGAATTGTTCTACTGCTCATTGCTCTTTTTCCCTTCTGGAGAAACTGCTGGTTTGAGCTTTGGGAAAACCCAACATTGAATTATAGATTAGTCTTTATCTGAAGTGATCAGACACCCCCAAAAGTGCAATTCCGTGCTACCCCCACGTGTTAGCCTTGAAAGTGTTATGCTGATGTTATGAGCACTCTTTATACAACGCCTACGCTACTGCTTTTCTTGGGTAGGTCCTTGTTGACAAACGGAGACAACACAACCAGCTTAGGTCAAATTTGAAAGGTGCTCTTAATCTGATCTTGTAGAAAACATGAAAATAATTCAGAAAACTTTTCGGTTTTAGGTAAGTTAGCATGGTTTTACCAGTATTGCATTGATTTAATGGATTAACTCTTAAAATTCCTACATAGTAGTCTGTGTTACGGGGACAAGAATCTTAATCTTTACTTTCATATTGTGATTTCTAAAGATGTTTCCTCCCATTTTGGCCAATTTTACTGGCACCACAAAAATGAGCCAACTTTTCAGAGCATGGCTCTTATGTTATTCTATAGCCTGAATCACACAAATTATTTTTTTAAAAATAAACCTTACATTCTCGTTTGTTCTCATTGCAAATCTTTGTACCCTTCTGGAGCCCTCAGACCATTTTTAAAGGTAGGGCTTTAAGGTGAAGAAGGATCATTGCCCGCAGCTGGTCGCTTACTCTGTCCCCTTGTGCTCCCCTAATAAGAGGGGAATGGATTGTTCAGGAGGTTTTTTAAGGTACCAGAGCTCTAAATTTCTCTCTGAATTACCTTATTTTTTCCCCCAGTGATTATAGAGAGAAGATGGAGCCAGCCAGCTTTAGGTGTGTTGAACTCGATTGCGCGATATTGCTAAGGGTCCTAAACCAAATAAGCACTTTATTTTTCAAACCCGAATTCTTAATTCTTCATAGTATAAAGTCTTCTGAGGGTTTCTCGCACGTCTGTGTAAAAAACAAACAAACAAACAAAAAAACCCCACCAAAGTTGGCACTGGTTTCAGCTGGCCCAGCTGGTAATGTCTTTGCTGAAGAGCCCTGGACTAAAAGTGATCAGCAAGGAAGTTGTTGGAATAGGGAAGCAGCTGTAGAAAGAGTAAGGTGGTCCAGAAAGAGGGGGAAGATTACAATTCATAGGCAGAAAAATGTGGGAATTTGGGGTTATAGGGTCCTCAGTCTGAACACAAAACTTGTCGTGAGAAATGTTTTATAAAACGCTTGTTCCTCTCTCTTCAGTCCCGTTTTACCTTGTGGGGGGAAGAGGGGGCTTGAGAGCTCAAGCTTGCTATCTGGTTATTATATATCATCAGCTGTCCTCATATGCATCTTTAGTATGGGGTAAATATATAATAATTCCGTTTATCTTGAACCTCAGTAGCCTACCTAATCCTACTGTACAATGGAAAGAGGTTATGGGGGGTGGGAGGGGTTGCCTGTGACCCATTATAGTAGCTTACTTGATGGGCAATGACTTGTTAGGTCTCAGTAACTTAAAAACCATTTGATTATATTGCAGTATCACATGTAACTTAAGAGCCTGAAGGTCTCAGCGGACGAACTTCTGTGCCCAGAGATATAAATACACAGCAGAGTTGTAGGTATTTCTTGTAACATCTTTTGTATCTCTGCTGAAGGTACATGTTTTAGCAAAGGGTTGCCACAGTCAGTTACTTCAGTAGCATCGGTTGGCTAAATATTAGTTTTTATTAGTTTAAGGTTTCTTTTTACAAATAATTAGACAGGATAAAGTTACTTTTTTTTTTTTCCTGTTCTTCTATCCACCCCAAAATTTGAAAGGTCTGAAATGGTTGAGTCTCACAGCATCTCTGTGAGGTGAATATTACATGCTACTGAGAGGCTGAACTAGAAGCAAGAAATCAAACAACTGTCAAGCATTTATCTGTAAATAAGTAACAAAACCAGCATTAAAAGCAAGATCACCAAGGTTCCAGGTGGTCTTTTCTTTGGTCAGACTTCCCTCACCCAGCTGGTCGGGAAGTGAAATCCAGGAACACCAAGAGCCATGGAGAAGGGAAAGCATTGGAGTCGCCCCAGCCAGTGTGAAAATAGTTATCTTTCAAGGCCTCGTAAACCTTTTCAAGGCATTTTGGAAACACTGATCTCCTGCAGTGGGGCAAAATCTTACGGCATCGTGGTGCCTGACCTAAAAGCTGAGAGAAGTGGTGGTTTATGGGCAGTTAACTTTTACTGCTCTTTTGCGAATCTTGGTTTTTTTCCCCTTTGGCTACCTTTACCAATTCCCACCAAGTCACGGGCTGTGAAAAGGCAGGAGGTTAGAAAGCTCCTTTCCTGGGCTGTTATTCTGCTTGATCTGAATGTTACAGAAAGTATTCTTTTCCTTGCCTCATGCCCAGTGTTTTTCTTTTCACAAACTAATCAAAAGATTTACATTGATCTGTCTTGCAGTCTTCGCTGGGGCACCATTAGCGGCATTAACACTAGATCTTATAAACATTATATGAATGGACTTTGTAACCTGATGCTACGCTGGCTTGTAAAGAGCTTATAAAGAGATGCAAGGCCCCCAAGTGTGTTTATTTCTAAGGAAAATAACACCTTACCTAAATAAATGTTACTTTCTGTGAGTAGGCTACCCTATCACTGCCTGTTGTCTCCTATGACAATAACTGCAAATGCTTCCATCCCAAGCTCTTGCCTGTATCAGTATGTGCTGAATAACATCAGTTTAGTTTCTTCATAGTCCACCTGAACAAAATCCTGGATCTGAAATCCTGGAACTTAGAGCCCCTTCCAGTCCCTAAAGGGGCTCCAGGAGAGATGGGGAGGGACTCCTTATCGGGGAGTGGAACCGTAGGACAAGGGGTAGTGGTTTTAAAGTGAAAGAGGGGAGATTTAGATGAGATCTCAGGAAGAACTTCTTTGCTGTGAGGGTGGTGAGACCCTGGCCCAGGTTGCCCAGAGAAGCTGTGGCTGCCCTATCCCTGGAGGGGTTCAAGGCCAGGCTGGACGGGGCTTTGAGCAACCTGGTCTTGTGGGAGGTGTCCCTGCCCAGGGCAGGGGGTTAGAACTCGATGATCTTGAAGGTCCCTTCCAACCTGAACCATTCTATGAAAACAAGTGAAATTGAAATTTTGGGTTAGACGCTTGCTTACTTGCTTGAAGGAACACAAAATTTCCTATACTGTCTACATTTTTGAGGAAGAAAACTGTTAAAGTTTCTAAACCTTTTCTTCTGTCTCGAGATATTGCTAGCGTTCCTCAAAGTGTGCGTATGTATTTGTAGAGATAAATGAATACCTCTACATTATATTAAACAATTTTAGCCTTTACAGAATGTGGTGGGTTTTCACGGCTGATCTAATGGGGATGCAGCAATTGAAAGCGGGGTGGGGAGGAGGGAAGGGAAACAATTTAGAACTACTTACTGGTATGGCCATGTGTGTGACCTTGGTCTGCAGAGCTCATTGCTTGGAGAGAGGGGAGAGTTTGGATCCCTATTCCTTCAGTCTTTGGCTTCCATGGTGAAGCTGTCTTGGCTTTGTAAAATTTTCTGCCAAAAATAAATTCAGGTGAATTAATTTCATGGGGAATCTATTGTATTATAAAAGATTCTAGTCATTTCCAACGCCTTGGCCAACCCAATAATATAATGTATTTCTCATTCTCAGCCAAGTCATTCAGTACTCTAAATTTAACTCTTCTACACCTTGGTAAAACTGTTATAGAAAGTAATGCTTTTCTGTCTTTCGTCTTGAATCTATGCTAGATTTTCTGTTTATCTAGAAATTTAGAAGGGGAAAAGAAGCTGTGTTTCTTAAATACCTGTTTGCAATTCCTGGTAACCCATACATCCAGAACAAGATCCCATAGGTTAACATATGTTCATCTGTTTTGTTTTGGCAGTTGTACAAAGTATACGTTTGATCTGTATTTGCAATTTAGATTGCCTGTGACCTAAGCAATATTTAGGTATATACAAAGTCAGCTTTCTTTACAAGCCTGTGGTCCATGTAGCGTGTTTCCTTAGAAAATTCTGAAACCTCATCAAGGAGATCAGTAGAGTACTAGAAGTTAATTTTGGTTCAAGTTGAAAGGAATGGTAGCCTAATCATACAAAGCTTGGAGGGGTGGCTGACACACCAGAAGGCTGTGCCGCCACACAGTGAGACCTGGACAAGCTGGAGAGCTGGGTAGAGATGAACCTGATGAAATTCAACAAGGGCGAGTGTAGGGTGCTGCACCTAGGGAGGAATAAACCCATGGAACAGTACAGGTTGGGGGATGACCTGCTGGAGAGCAGCTCTGAGGAAAAAGACCTGGGAGTCCTGGTGGATAACAGGATGCCCATGAGCCAGCAATGTGCCCTTGTGGCCAAGAAGGCCAATGGCATCCTGGGGTGCAATGAGAAGAGTGTGACCAGCAGGTGGAGGGAGGTCATCCTTCCCCTCTGCTCTGCCCTGGTGAGGCCCCATCTGGAGCACCGTGTCCAGTTCTGGGCTCCCCAGTTCAAGAAGGACAGGGAACTGCTGGCGAGGGTACAGCAGAGGGCTACAAAGATGATTAAGGGACTGGAACATCTCTCTTACGAGAAGAGGCTGAGGGACTTGGGTCTGTTTAGTCTGGAGAAGAGAAGACTGAGGGGGGATCTGATCAACGCCTATAAATACTTAAAGGGTGGGTGTCAGGAGGATGGGACCAGTCTTTTCTCAGTGGTGCCCAGGGACGGGACAAGAGGGAACGGGCACAAACTTGTACATAAGAAGTTTCATCTAAACATGAGGAGGAACTTCTTTCCTGTGAGGGTGTCAGAGCCCTGGAAGAGGCTGCCCAGAGAGGTGGTGGAGTCTCCTTCTCTGGAGACATTCAGACCCCACCTGGACACGTTCCTGTGGGACCTGCTCTGGGTGGACCTGCTTTGGCAGGGGGTTTGGACTAGATGATCTCCAGAGGTCCCTTCCAACCTCATATCATTCTGTGACTCTGTAAACTGTGTATAATCAGCGCAATGTGGAAGACAAGATCTGTAATTATGGATCATTTCTTTCAAGGTCCTGAAAGGTTTGGAGGTAGCTCTACTTAGTGTGTTACAATTGCAATACCTTACAAGTGTTACCCGGTGCTTTAAAGCTGCTCTTGAGTATATGGTTATATGCATATGAGTATATGCTCTTGACTCATGGTTATGAGTCTTCTGAATTCATAGATACAGAAAAGAGAAATGAACAGCTCGGAAAAACTGTGTAAGAATACTAAGAAAGTTGGCATAGGAATCAGGAACAGATTTCTTTTTTTTAAATTTTTTAAATTTTATTTTATTGTTGTTTCTCTCTCCTGTGTCCCAAACACGTTAATGGGATTTATATCCCCCCTAGGTATTTGTTACATTCCAACATAAGCTTTTGAACCACACCAGGTAGAGCAGAAAATATATTTCAAATGGAATCGATGTACATCTTCCCAATAGAAAACTTTCCCAAAAACGTTCGGTAAGTTTTCATGCTGAGAGCAGCCACCAGCAAGCCGTGTTAATCAGTTCTGCTTTATAAAAGCAAACAAGGTGGGGAGGAAGTAATGAGACCCTGAAACATCTGTTTGGAGACTTCGAATCCCCTTAGAAGGTTTTGAGTTCTGCCTTAAAAAAATACAACTCCAAAAAATTACAGATGACTGTGGGAACGTTTTCTAGCTCTTTACAAAAAATTAATTATGTAAATATTAGTCTATAAAAAGTAAATTCCCTCTGCCCTCTTCTCCAGTTTTGCTTCTGGTATAAAGGTGTGATCTTGCCTGACAGTGCAAACATTCTTTCAGCAAAGAGAAACTAGAATCAGATCCATCCTGGTTTTGCGGAAGGAGGAAAACCGGCTTTGATTGTTAGGAAGCCATAGATAATCATAGATATTACAGTATTAATAAAGAATCTTAGAGTTAGAACAGCAGGAATGCTCTCCCTTAATAACAGTGAAATGCACAGTGCTGTGTGTATTTTACACAATTAATAGCTACTTAACTGTTTTCTAAAGTTAAAAGGCTACATAAAATAATTTCTCTCTACTTAGGTGTTCTGAACTGTTGTCTGACGTGAAAATGAAACCTGAAATCTCTGTTCTCACTCTTGTTCATTTAGGATACTGCAGCAGAGGGGTTCGCTGTTCATTTTAATTCTTAATCTACTTCTGGTTTTCTTTTTAAATCCATTGCCGCTGAGTTCTGGATAATATGTTTTTCTTATGAATGGGGCAGAGGGAAAGGAATACTGAAGTCTTTATACTTAGCATGTGTTGTTTGCTTTATTTAGTGCCTTTTTGGTATTTTAGGAAGGCAGATGTTATTTGTTCTTACCTGTTTATGTAATTTTTCTGCTTTTTCAGTTGGACATAATACACGTTTTGTTCTATGTGCTTGGGAATCGGCCTGTTACCCAGCTGTTTAGTCCTACCAGGGAGAGAAGCAAGGAGAGGGAAGCGATTCCGTTCTAGATTGAAATTGCTTTGCGCTCTCTGGATGACAGGCTCCAGAGAAGTGTAATTTTTGGACATACTCATTAGTCTCCTTAATAAAAGTTTGAAATACCTGGAACTAGTGAGGCTTATGGTTGTTAACGTTTTCTCACAATAAAAGTAGTGCCCCAGAGAGCACTTGTCCCTTCCCTAGTTTGCTTTTTTAATTGTAGCATGGATTATTTTTTTTTCATCTTAAATATTGAACAGAACTATTCCAAAGAACCTGTTTTACAAACTACCCGCAGAACAGTTTTAGGACCAGTGTTTCGGCCATAGGTCTTTAGTTCTGAATCCTGTAGTTTACACTCATGGGAAGGCACAGGGTAGCGTATGCATGAGTGTGTGCAAATTTGCTTGTGAATTCGCATTTTCCCTACTTGTAAACTTTCCTGTACGCTGTGATTTAGCCTAGAAACGCTCCAGCACAAAGTGTGCATGTAGGAATCACTCTTTGTCTTCTATAAGACAAACTTATTAACAGCAGCTAAACGAGAGTTGTTTTTGGTTCATCTTAAAGTCTGTCCCAAAAGCTTGGTGTTCCTTCAGTAATTTAATATTCTAAATAATATTATTTAATATTCTCATAGCATGTGATTAAAACCAGCCTGTCTGTAGAGCCTTTTTGCTATTGAAGGAATCGATAGCACTAGTAGAATAGTGCTTGCCCAAATGTATATGTTGTCTTCAGCTGTTGTGTTCTGGCTCTGAAAGCTTCTCGAGCTTCCAATTATTGAGAAAATACCTTTCATTTGCATTGTTCTACAACCTAGATGCAAAGGCATACTTATATGGTTGATACTGAACCATAGGGAGACTGCAAATTAAATTACCTTCTGGACACTTCAAGGTGCTGGAGTTCCCTGAAGACAAATCAGCTGGAAAAAATTCGCATCTCTTGGGCCAAAACGCCTAAACTACGTTTATTGGCAAAGTGTGTTTCCTGGTGGGTTGTATGGGGTCCTGCAGGATCATTTGATGGTTCTAGGCATTTAAAAAGTATGTTTATGTGTCTAACAGAGAATCAGATAAGTCAGCATTTTCATTTCCAAAACTATGCTTTTCTTCCAGCGTTTCTGTCTTACGCAGAAACTGGGACAAGATTAAAACTTGCCATCCAGGACCTTCGCTTGAAAAGAACTCATCCCTGAAATTCAGTGCATTTGTGGATAAGAAAATCACGTGCTTCATTTCAGCAGTTTTACACCGCCCGTGTTGTAAATTAGCCCAGGTTAATGATTGTAACGAATGGGCGTGTGAATGTACTTTTATGTGAAAAACTTACTATTTACTTGTATAAATAATATTTGGGTTCTGGAAGACTTGGGAGGGTATTAGTTTGGTAGGGTTCATGGTGGCTGAAGTTCTCTAGCCGATCAGCTCTCTAATATTGATGCTGAAAGATGACTTGTAAGTTCTACCTTTTAGGCTGTGTGCTTTTATTTGGATATTTAGCTGCGCTATGGATTCTTCTGCCTTGGAAAAACTGAGTATAACAGCAGTTTCTTCTGTTCTATAGTCATAGAATCATAGAATGGTTTGGGTTGGAAGGGACCTTAAAGATCATCTCGTTCCAACCCCCTGCCCTGGGCAGGGACACCTCCCACTAGACCAGGTTGCTCAAAGCCCCGTCCACCCTGGTCTTGAATGTTGAACTGCTTTTGACATTTTTCAAGAGGAAAACATATGATAAAAGTGTGAAAGTAATCGATTCCTTCAAGTATTCTCGTTACGTTTAATCCCTTGCAAAGTAATGCTGCTGCTTCTCTTTATTGACTGTAAATCCTATTTTTTGCGGGGGATGGGGTTGAGTTTGAAGCCTTCGGGCTCTATGGAAATATCCTAGCTACAATAAACATGCCTCCTAATATAATTTCTACCTGACTTGTAGACTGTGTGGAAGAGATTGTGCCTGGCAAACCACAGTTTGATTATTAAGCGCTGGATCGGTGCGGGACTGAAAGTGAACTTATATTCTCTTTATAGGCGAGGTGGTTCTGGGAAGCCTATTTTCGGTCGATGAAAGCAATTGCTCTTGCTACTCTTCAGATTATCAACGATAGAATTTACCCCTATGCTGCGATTTCTTACGAAGAATGGAATGATCCTCCAGCTGTGGTAAGTAAATTCATTTGATTGTTTCATAAAACAAATTGTGGGTTTGGTTGTGGGGTTTTTTTTTCTTGTACGAAAGGTACGTGCTATGAAACTTGGTAATAATTATGTGTATGTGTGTTTGTGTGTGTTGTGCTGGGGACTCACACAGATGAAGCTAATATATTTGATGACAACTGGGAAAATAACTCGCAGTTCATTTTATGTCCTGGTGGTGAAATGCAAACTTTTAACTTTTGGTATTGCACGCACTAAATTGCTTGCTTTTTTATGTATTTATTTATTTTTCATGCACACACACACACTCCTTTATTTCTGTTGTATTTAGTGTGAGTTTAGCGCTCTTAAAAATGAATAACTGCAGTGGAAATAGTTGGTGGAAAGACTGAAGATCTTAAACAATCTGCAAGGCTCTTTCTTGTAATTGTGATGAAACAGCTGATTATTCCTATGCCTACAATTTTCTCCATGTTATTTCTACGTTATTTCTCTTATATAGAAACTGATGATCAAAGTTTTGCTGTGGTGTTTTTTTTTCCTTCAAAAAAAAAAAAGTTTCACTGGTTGAACCCCACCTCTGTTAAGAAGAAACACTGGAGTATTAATTAACCTTCTGCACCAAGCAGCTGGTTCTGATTTTTTTACTATATAAAAGCCTGCAGATGATTTTCACCCATAATCAGTTAATTTTCTCTGTGTCAAAATATAAAAAATAGTTTTGCTTTACTAATAAACCCAAACTTGTTAACTGTCTCACTTTATGACGGTGTAGAGAGAGTTTCTCTGAAGGCTTCGTAGAGTTTTTTAAAAGCTCAGGAGCTTTTTTTTTTTACTTCAGTGTGTTTTAATTCAAACTCTTCAGGCTGAGGGTGAAGAGTCGCTGACAGAGTTAGAAGCTCATTGCTGGGTTTCAGAAGATGATTTTCCGTTTCCAAAGGCATTAGTAACCTACGGTTGTCATTGCCTGGAGAGCAAGCGTGGTGCTTGTCAATATTTAAAGAAGAAATTAAGCTGCACAAGAAGTATGGGCTCTGCGAGAAGGGGATGGGAACATCTTAACATCTTTACAACTTAACGCCAAGCGAGCGCCTTGAAATGCTGAGTAAAATGAAGAAAACAGCTATAGAGATTACTCAGTCTTTAAAGGGGACAAAAACATCTCCCGAGTTCTCACCTATCCTGGAAACCCATCCGTTTCTGGGGAAGCTAATCTTCCTCAGAGCAACAAGCAGGCTCGTTTTGTTTTGTTTTGTTTCTTTAATATATACTTGGAAAAAATAACCTAGAGGTTATTAAGCAGAAGGTTTATGACCACAGACATAGCAACAGAACAGGAACAGAACTCTGAAGCCGGGGGGAACACATAATAACAATACCGTGCTAGGGCAGTAGGAGTAGGCAGGAATATTCTATCCATGTGCAATTGCCAAGAAAATTTAGAAAGCTGACTGCAGTTAGACAGGCTGGAATTAGTCCAGGACGTTGGGGTTAACACCTCGTATCGTGCCGCTCTCATGCCACGAATGGTCAGTTCCTTGGTGGTTTTATGTCTCAGTTGAAAGAATTTGATGTTTATCCTAGCCTATGAAAATTGCTTAATATGTGCATGAATTCATTTCTTGCTTCAATATGAAACAGAAATGTCATTAAAAGTTCCTTTATGGGCTGTGTAAGCTCCGTATTAGCCAGCAACACAGAGTGCTTGTGACCCTTTCTCAGAGGGTCAGCTAAAGAAAATAGAATTCAGATCAGGAATTGTTCAACAGCAGTTAAATTTGTAGGACAACAGTACACAGTCCTGTGATATCTTTAACTGGGAATTTTGATAGCTACTCTGAGCATGTATGAACGTTTCCTTTCACAAGGCTCTTTCTTCTTTTTCTTCTTTTTTATTTTCTCTTTTTTTTTGAAGCCAGCTAATACTGTTTGATTTTCACCCTTGTTCTTTCATTCAAAGCAAGTAACCGGAGCCTTCTCTGATTTATCTTTGAGATATTTTTTTTTTTTCTTGAATATATTTGATCTCTTTGAGGTGAGAGCATATTACAGTTGTGGTCTATAGGGGAGCATATTTTTCGGGACTCAGATGATTTCTAACTTCAGACAATTTAGAAGGTGATGATATATACACTATCTGCTAGTAAATATAATAATAAATTTAGTAGTAGTTATTATCATTTTTTTAAAAAAGAATTGTGCTAGTGGGAATTCCACAGTTGGTGTCTGCTTGTCAGGGGAATAATGATCCCACTTGAGCCTGAGTGTTTCTCATCTAAGCTCGTGCCTAATGCCCACTCAGAGCACTATTACAATATCTAGTAAGCCTGAATGAAACCTTATAGTTGGAAAGCAGATACAGATGTACGTTTGAGGTAGCGGAAGATGGCAACCGTATCCTCTAACTCTGATAAGAAGACAAAATAACTAAAGCTGACTTGAATATGTTTCTTATTTACAAGAAAGTTGCCGTATTCTTCCCTAAACAAACTCCAAGACTGAAGCATTTAAAGAGAATTATTTCAGGTTGGCCCCAGGGCCAATAAAATGAAGCACCTGCGAGTTAACATGAATGCCACAGTGAAATGTGTGAGTAATTGGGTGTCATAAATTCTTACATTACGAGCTAGAACTGTCCCTCCAGAACTCACCGTGTGTATTCTGCCTTCAAACTGGGCTGGTTCGGCACCCAGTTCACAGAATCACAGAATCTTAGTGGTTGGAAGGGACCTTTGAGATCATCGAGTCCAACCACATTAAAAAAAAAACAAAAAAAAAAAAACAAAAACACACAAACAAACAAAAAAACACAACACAAAACCAAACAAACAACACCCCCCCCCCAAAAAAAAAAAAAAAAAAAAAAGCAGCATCCATCAACTAAACCCCACACACAACACCCCACCACAAACCAACAATCCCGGGCACTAGAGCATGCCCTGAAGTGCCACGTCTACACGTTTCTTAAATACCTCCAGGGATGGTGACTCCACCACCTCCCTGGGCAGGCTGTTCCAGTGCTTGACCACTCTCTCAGTAAAGTAATTCTTCCTAATATCCAATCTAAACCTCCCCTGCCGCAGCTTCATACCATTTCCTCTGGTCCTGTCGTTATTCCCTTGGGAGAAGAGGCCAACCCCCGCCTCTCTACAGTTTCCTTTCAGGTAGTTGTAGAGGGCAATGAGGTCTCCCCTCAGCCTCCTCTTCTCCAAACTAAACATGCCCAGTTCCCTCAGCCTCTCCTCATATGACTTGTTCTCCAGACCCCTCACCAGCTTGGTGGCTCTCCTCTGGACACGCTCCAGCACTTCAATGTCTTTGCTGTAGTGAGGGGCCCAAAACTGAACACAGTACTCGAGGTGAGGCCTCACCAGTGCCGAGTACAGAGGCACGATGACTTCCCTGCTCCTGCTGGCCACGCTATTCCTGATACAGGCCAGGATGCCGTTGGCCTTCTTGGCTGCCTGGGCACACTGCTGGCTCATGTTAAGCCGGCTGTCCACTAACACTCCCAGGTCCTTTTCTGCCGGGCAGCTTTCCAGCCACTCTTCCCCAAGCCTGTAGCGTTGCTTGGGGTTGTTGTGGCCGAAATGCAGAACCCGGCACTTGGCCTTATTAAACCTCATCCCATTGGCCTTGGCCCATTGATCCAACCTGTCCAGGTCCCTCTGTAGAGCCTGCCGACCCTCAAGAAGGGTTCCTCGAGCTCTGCTCGTTCCTCGTGATGTTGTGGTCAGAAAGGACTAAATGCAGAGCTCTTACAAAGTCATAGAATGGTTTGGGTTGGAAGGGACCTTAAAGATCATCCAGTTCCAACCCCCTGCCATGGGCAGGGACACCTCCCACCAGACCAGGTTGCTCAAAGCCCCATCCAGCCTGGCCTTGAACCCCTCCAGGGATGGGGCAGCCACAGCTTCTCTGGGCAACCTGTTCCTGTTTTCATACCTGAGGGGGGTGGTTGTTATCTTGGACAGTTGGCGTGGAAGTGATATTCACACATTTAAAATCAGTGCTCCTAGCTAGATCTGCACATATATCAGCTTTATTCTTCTTCCTCATATATTTCTCGTCTCAGCACAAAGGGACACCAGACCACCTTGTGCCATCTGTAGTTTCCCAAACGTTTTAAACCGCTCTGAGCAGGTCCTGTTGCCCAAAGAGGCAGTCCTGCACTCTTCTGCAGTTGGACGATGACTTCTTTCTCTCCGTGCTACCTTCTTTTTGAATTTTCTGATTCACTTGTGGTGAATTAACTGAAATAATTTTCATCGTGTAAAACTCAGCCAGCCAAAGAAAGGAAAAAAAAAAAAAAAAAAAAAAAGGAAGGGGGGCAAGGGAGGGACTGAGTGGCTGGAAGGCTGCTTTTTTGGCATTAATTTGGCTTATATTGGCTCCAAATATTAGTGAGACTGTTGCCTGAGTATCTTCACCCCAGTGTGGATACAGCAGCAGTGGAGGAGGGAGTGTTTCCAGCAGGAGGGAATAGAACGTACACAGAAGATAAATGCAGATGCAGTTAATTCCGTACTTAGTACATAACAGTGAGGAAATGATCCAAGAATTTTATGTGTTTGTATGGGTTGACTGAAGAGTGTTGGCCCGTTCTAAAGAAAAAAATTACATTGTGAAGTGGATTGTTTTCCTACTTGTCCGCTATCCTGTTGAGGAAGGAGAAGACTAGTAGCATATAACATGCTAATATGGTATGGAATAGTACTTTTCATTAAAAACGCCCTACAAGATATTTCCTCCTTTTAATGAAGAGGGGCAAATGATGGTTTTGGGGCCTGAAATTCCTTCCTGGAACCGTGTGAGTCCTTTATGTCTCAGACAGTCTCTTGCTGCAGGTGTGGGAGTTTCATGCCCTCTGTATTTCTTGGCCCAGCCATTGCCTATTAGGCAGGAGCAATCAGTTACCTTCAAGTAAGCCACAAAAAGACCACTTCTCCGGCGTGCGTTCTGATGGTTACCAGTTTGGGCTGCACTGGAGCTCACAACCTGGGTTTGTGATCTGTTCTCTTCAGTTAGGTACTTTGATGTGCTCTAACAGAGGTAAATTCGGCACTGGTGAGGCCTCACCTCGAGTGCTGTGTTCAGTTCTGGGCCCCTCACCACAGGAAGGACATTGAGCTGCTGGAGCGTGTCCAGAGGAGAGCCACCAAGCTGGTGAGGGGTCTGGAGAACAAGTCATACGAGGAGAGGCTGAGGGAACTGGGCATGTTTAGTTTGGGGAAGAGGAGGCTGAGGGGGGACCTCATTGCCCTCTACAACTACCTGAAAGGAGGGTGCAGAGAGGTGGGTGTTGGCCTCTTCTCCCAAGGGAATAATGGCAGGACCAGAGGAAATGGTCTGAAGTTGGGGCAGGGGAGGTTTAGATAAGATATTAGGAAGAATTACTTTACTGAGAGAGTGGTCAGGCACTGGAACAGCCTGCCCAGGGAGGTGGTGGAGTCACCATCCCTGGAGGTATTTAAGAAACGTGTAGACGTGGCACTTCAGGGCATGCTCTAGTGCCTGAGATTGTTGGGTTGTGTCTGTTTGTGGGTTGTTTGTTTGGTTTTTTTGGGGGGGTGGGGTGTGGTTGGGCTCGATGATCTCAAAGGTCCCTTCCAACCATGAAGATTCTGTGATTCTGTAAATTATTTTCTCACTTGTGCTTCTTTGTAGATTATTTAAATTCTTCTCTTACTTCGCCTCATCCCTTGCTAACACATATGGCTTTTGGAAAAATGACTAAGACGGGGTTTTTCCAGATTTCTTTAGTTGCTTTTTCTTGAAATTCTTTCGAGCCTTTTTATAAAGTAGACCTATAAAACTTTAGAGGTTGTTTTTTCTTTTTTTTTTGTCAGGGGCTGCTTTTGAGCCTTTGACCTTGGATGATACAGACCGTAGTTTAATAATCACTTGAGAATATCACTATGCTGAAAAATAAACACACCAGATTGCATTTCTCCTGGCGAGGCAGAAAACAGCACCATCATTTGGTTTAAACTAAAATAGCCAAATTAACCTAGTGCAAAAAGTGCCGTTCATTTAGCAAAGCCTGAGTAGGATGTTCGTTTACCAAATACTTTGTGGGCTTCTGCCAATTACCAGGCAGTTGACACTTGTTAAATAATTAGGCTATTTCTAAGCTCTTTGGCTAGTTATTTTACAGCCCCCAGTCTCCAGATAATGCCCCTGTTATAACTGTACTTCCATCCTAATATACCATTCCTCATCTTTGAAGCATTAAGCAAATACTAACATACACTTTTTTTATTTCCCTGTAAATGAGAAGAAGCTGACACTTTTTGGGGCAATGCACATCTGGTATTTTTTCCATATTTTTTCCATTGAACAATATTAGTTTCTGTTCCTGCTGTATTTCCTGCTCCCTTGTGTGACCGGTTGGAATCAACAGGGTGAAATTTTGCTTTATTTACCATGGTAGAAGATAAATATTCTTTCTTATACTGAATAAATTTCTGTTTATCGATATGTTTTTCCAGTGTTAATGTTATGGTCAAGTTGAGTATACCCTTATGTATTCGGCTATATTGATATTTTTGTGTGTGTGTGAAATGTGATTTAAGAGTTGCTTATTTAACTTACCTGCCCAGAAATTAGGATTCTTTTCTTACACAGTGATAGATAACCTCACAGTTATCCTGTGTTGTGTGGCTAGTATCCTATGTGTAGGTTTATTTTCATTCTAAATTCTATCCTTTGAGGCACAAACAACAAATTTTTGGATTTGATTGACAGAATGGGGAGCTGGATATCATATCTTTCACTTGAGTGACAGTTTAATTCTTAAGACTACACCTAACCTTTTAATACTCTGGGCTTTTATTTTCTCTAAGAGCTTTTTGCTTTGTCTTGAGCTTAGAAGTAGAGGCATAAAGATACACGAGAGACATGTTTTTAACCTCAGCAAAGCTGGTTTTGAGATACACCCAAAGAAATCATACAGGTTTGCTGGCCAAAGGCAAGGAGGGTCTCATCGTTGCTGTTCATACCTAGTTTATTACACTGCCTGGTGCCTCCTGGGGCTTCATAACTGTGCGGCTTTATTTTATGTAATGGGAGTCATTAATTTAAAAATAATAATAAAAATAATGGGACTTTGTTGCTTTGGATTCTGCAAGTCATCTTTTCAGTACTCCCTGTCTTTTCTAACTTAAGGAGCATGAAAGGTATGTTAAGTTCCATTTTTCCAATGCAGATTGTGTCATACCCTGGGTTTTTTTGGGTCAGGAGCTGATACTTTGACTTACACCAGGGAAGAAAAACCCACAGTGAAACAAGAATCTTTTTCCTGGTTGTCTTTCAAATCTTTTGAATTACTCTTATTAAGGTTATAATGTTATAATATTATTGTTACAAAAGAATGGCAATAAAATTGATGGAGGGATTCCAAAAAGCATAAGTATTTTGACAACTGTAAATATGAACTCAGTTCTTGATAATTTTCCTCACTGGAAATCTATTCCTTGGACACATTATTGAAATTAAGGGGTTGAAGACAGGAACCTGAAGCTGAGTTTTGATATCAAAGAATGTGTTCAGCCAAGGGATTCTGTCCGAAGGGCTCAGGCAGCTGATTAGATATAAGCAGCTAAACACCAAAAAAAAATAATATGCTGAATAACTTAATGTTATAGTTGCGTGATGTATTTTGGCAATCAAAATTCACGATTTGTGACAGCATCAGGTTTCATTGCTCAAAAAGGAGCAGGTGGAAGAAACTCCTGGGTGTCTTGTGGCTCAAATGTTTTTTGAGGGAGGGTTTATAACCTTCATCAAAACGTGAGACGGGGGCCACTGCAGCTTGTTTTTTGCGGTTCTGCAGAGTGTAAGTGCTGTGGTTGGCGCTGGAGAAGCGGAGAGGGTTAATTCCTTTGGTTTTGCCCTCTGACCACTTGAGGATGGGAAACATGATGAAATACTTTCTCAAAGCATTCGATAGAAACTTATCATGAATAATTGGAGCAAAATAGAATAAATCAAGGCTTTTTTTTTTTTTTCTTTTTTTTTTTGTCTGGTAATTCATAATTGAAACCACATTGAGGTTAGATTGATATTCAGAACAACCCGACTGAAAAAGCCTTACCCGCAGAGGCAAGGGATATATATCCCTGCTTCGCTCGGATGTATAGAACTGCTTAGCTGCTGTTTAAACTCAACGCACTGTTGCCTTTACCTCTGTGCTTTTAAAAGACGGTGAGTTGTTGTTGTTCAAACTGTGTGGTTTCACTAATATGTTGGTTACAACAAGCGCTGAGTCCAGTTGTTGAAAATAAAATAACACGGGGCGGGGGGGGGGAACCCACTGTCTTGTTCATTGGAGCAGTGAAATTTTATTCTTCTGAGTGCTGTTGCTGAGTTTTCCCACTAAATGGTACCTGGGAAGTACTTGGCTTCTTCCTCCTATAATACGGGACATCTTACACAGCCTTGTTTTCCTAGAGCCCGTTCTGTGGTGCAGTTTGTAATCTGTCTGATGTCTTCAAATCTCTTTCAGTGGCACTTGGCGTACACCCAAATAAGAAATTTTGGGATGGGACCCTGTCTTAGTTCTTTCTGGTATTTTGCCAACGCGTTTGAGGTCCTGTAGCGTTTATAAAGATTGGCCAGTTCTTAGTCCAGTTGTGTTCACTGATGTCCTGAAGCTCTTATCTGTCTCACTTCTGTATCCTGCCAAGAATGGTCTAAGACTTCTCTTTGAACTTGAACCTGAAGCCTCCACATTGAGTCCAAACTTGAGCTTCCCACATAATGAGAATTCAGCTCCCTTGATACCTTGTCCTTAATGTTTTAGCTTTTCCTAAAATAGAATCAGGTTGCTTTTAATGACTGGGAAGGAGAGCAATATTTAATGTATCTATAGTAAAGGAAGGTGCCGTATTTCTAATGTGTTATTCCACATGCACACTTGTGGAAAGTGTGCACGGGAGAGCTGAAGAAGCCTTAATCCTTCCCTGTATGCTCACCCAGTCCTGAATTCTCCTTTCTCCCTGGCTTCAGCCCATCCCTAAGTTCTCACTGTCATTCAGGTCCCCCTACTTTGGCTTTTCAGAGCCAAAGACATCTGAGACTGTGAGACTTAAGTGACATGAGATGACTCTTAGGAAGCTGGCGTTTGAACTTGATACTTTTTGCCCGTAAAAATGATTCCCAGCAAACAACCTATTAATCTTAGATCAGTTCTCCTGGCTCCTCTAATGGTGTTAGCTGGGAGGGCAAGAGCGAAGGGTTGTCTTATCCATAGCTGAGTGTCAGCCCCTTGTCAAAGAAAGGTGATGGATGATCAATCCTGTGTTGTTGTTTGCTCTTCTCTCTGAGAGCGAAAGTTCCCATGAATTTCTGTCAAAAATCCTAATAAAGATGGGACTGGAGCAAATGCTCCTTCACCACTTGGTTTCTTGAGCAGTGACTGGGAGAACCCATCCCTGTGTCATTATCCATTTCATGCTTTGCTGCTATAATGGAGATTTAATTAGGTTGCTGTTGAATTAATTGCCTGTATGGTTTGCTTTTCCCAAGCAGAAATCTGGAAGACTTTAGCAAATTATGGAGGCTTGAATTTGCCTGATTTCCTGCAGCAAGTGGGGTCAATAGGTCTCAGACTGTAGACACACTCTTCAGGCAGGCAGCAGGGGGTTGGCTCTTAATGGCACTTGAGAGATGCTTAATTGCCTTTTTGAAATGTTTTTCTCAAATGAGAGGCTTGGTTCTCCCATCCATTAGTGTGTGTCTACAGGCTTTTCCCTCCTTCCATCATCCTTTAGTAGATGCAGGAGCAAAAACACCTCAAATGTTGCCTTATTTTTCCTATGTTATAACCAGCAGGGGAGAATTTTCATGCCTTTCTGAAAGCAGTAAAAGTTGGAATTTAAGTAATGTCCCCAAAACTTAAGTTTTTAAGAGAAAGCATCGTGATTTTCCAGGCACGTTTGCATGTGCTTGCACACGTACACTTGTATTTTTTTTCTGTAAGTACCTACAATAGTCTTATTGTAGGTGATAAAGATGGTGTAGATGATAAAAAAGGAATAATAATTTTCCACGGTTATTTTTTCCCCGGGATATTATAGCAAGTAATTTGTTAGGAAATGCTGTGGCCAGAGAGAAAAAGTTGCTAGATAAGTTTCAAGTGGGACCCACTGATTTAGGTGGCAATACTCACCCGTAAGTAGTAAATACAGCATTGTCCATAGATTTCTCTACCCGTTACTACTTCTTGTGGGGCAGAAATGTATGATTTTCTTGGCACTCTGCTGAGCGTGATGTTAAACCTCTGCCTCAAGTATTAATGAAAAGAAGTTTCTGAAAGTTGTTTTAAGAAGCTGCTCGACATTACAAGGGTCATTTGGGTAACAGCAGTCTTGGGGTGGGGGTTGTGTGGAAACAAGCCCGTAAAGCTTTAATGAGATGGATTATGCTCTGGTAACATTTAGATTGTGATTTGCTGTAGGAATTATTGAAGCTGGAGGAAAATCAGAGGGTTGTCCCCATCTGCCACCAGTCTTCTAGTAAAGTTAGCAAAAGTATGTATAAAAGCTTTAATTTTAGAAAATGTAATAATCTGAAAGCAGATTTGTCTCTGCACATACCAATTGCTAAAGCAAGGGATCTATATTTTGTGGATTATTGAGTGTAGTCCTCTGCTGTCACAGGTAGCCACGAACCGAAATTCCATATTCTGATGTTACTATTTCTATATCATCCTATTACTCCTCTTGGGTGAAAACTAGAATTTCATGCTTTCCATTAGGAACCTCACAGACAGTTTATGTTGAACGCTACCTGTACCGGACTCGATAAAGCTGGAGACTAGTCCTTCTTTCCAATTATTTCAGGAAGCCTGCTAACGGGTATCCTGCTGACAGACCCATGCCTGGAACGTACCTTTAGACCATCCTGGATAAAACAGGGATAAAAAAAGTTTCTGCGTTTCACCTATTTATCCCTCCTTCAGTGTTGATGTGTTCATAGAAGGAAATCATACTCGTATCGTATGTTTTTTCTCCTTTGCCAAAATGGTCAAAATGTTACGAACTCTTGTAACAGGCTCTCCATTCTCCGCGTCCTTGGAGTTAACTCTAGTTAGAGGGGTCTAACCACTAAACGTGAGGAGGGTAATTGTTGGGTGTATAAAGCAACCCGAAGACTAAATCAGGAAACGGAAAATTGCAAAGTTTATTTCCTCCAAATATGAGCTGATAACTTTTGAGTCTGTAAAACTTGCTTTCCTCCTGATAAATGCAGGCTTGTGGTGTGAGTTTAGTTGGAGATTCTCACAGTATTTCTGTAAACTGCTGGCAGTTACTAAGCTCTTATTTTTTACAGGCTTATAGTTTTTACAGGCTAGGATTCAAGACTTCCCCGCAAAACACCATCACTCGCTTTCTGCTTTCCCAACTCCCCTTTTCACCTCGTCCCAAAAGGTCTTGTTTTTTCCCTTTGCTTCTCTGCCCAACCCTTGCTCGAAACGTCAGCTGGAATGGAAAAGTTGAGACTGAAACGTTGGCGCTTTCATTCCTGTCGAATGGTCCCTTCTCTGCTTCCTCCCCCACGTTGGCAGCTCCGAAGGAGGTTGGCACATTTCAGGGAGAATTTCGTTGTCTGCCTTGTTTTCTGCCAGTGGAGCCGACTTCCTTATGCTGGCAGGGTATTGAAGTAAGACCTTTAAAGTCTTAAAAGGGATGCCCTCATTAAAATTCACAAGGAGTAGATAACTCTCTGAAATTCATCTTTGCATCTCATGCCTTTTTTTTTTTTTTTTTTTTTTGGATTCTCTTCTCTCTCTCGGTAGGTCAGTTACACAGTAAGGACAGGATTTGGTCTATCTGGGAGGTTTAGATTGGATATTAGGAAGAATTTTTTCACCGAAAGGGTAATGGAGCATTGGAACAGGCTGCCCAAGGGAGCGGTGGAGTCGCCATCCCTGGAGGCATTTAAAAGCCGGGCAGACGTGGTGCTGAGGGACATGGGTTACTGGTGGGTTTGTCAGTGTGAGGTTGATGGTTGGACTCAGTGATCTTAAAGGTCCCTTCCAACCTGGGCTATTCTATGATTCTATGTTTTTGCTGCATTGGTTTTGTTGTTGTTAACTCTTTCTCTTCTGAAATTGTAGTACTGATTAAGTTTATCTTTGGTTATTGAGCCCTGACTATAAATGTCTTGAAATAGTGATTAGTAAATAAGAGTTGAATCACGCTGGCTTGCTTCAAAATTCACCGTGGCTTTCGTTTTCTACAAATCTATTTGCCTCTTCCACTTTATTTTTTTACGTAAAACCCCTTGTTTGCAATGTTACAGCTAGGCAAAAATGAAAATTGAATTAAGAAAGAGATTGGAATAGAGGTTTTGAGAAATTTGCTGAAGTCCACTTTTGCCAGAATTGGAAAGTCAACCTGCCTGATCTGAGCAAATTCCAAACCTGATGGTTAGGTCCTGGCTACGTGAATGACTCCCTACTGTAATAATTGCTCCCACTGCTGTGTTAATTCAAGTTAATCAAATTGTTTTCCTGTTCTCTTGTTTTCCTTTGCAGAAATGGAGTAGTGTGAGCAACCCACTCTTCCTTCCCCTGATCCCACCTCAGTCCCAAGGGTTCACAGCCATAGTTCTGACCTATGACCGGGTGGAGAGCCTTTTCCGAGTCATCACGGAGGTGTCCAAAGTGCCCAGTCTGTCCAAATTGTTAGTCGTCTGGAACAACCAGAACAAGAATCCACCCGAAGGTAAGACCCCGTGGTGGGTAGAAACTGGGGGTAGCCTGCCTGCTTCTGCCTCGTAGTGAATGACCTCTCTTCTGCTTCATTAATGTGTCTTCAAAAATAATTTCGTGGTTACTTTCAAAATAAATAAATTTGGATTTTTTTTTTTTTGTGGCAATGTTTCTGAAAGCAAAATGAGAAAAGCCAAAGTAGATCCAAAGAAAAAAGCGTACCAGTGGTTGTGCTGCTAACTTCTGGATCAAAGCTAACAGAGGCAATAGTTAGAGAAGCATGTCTGTCCTTTATTTTGGGGAGTGAGAAGGAGATGCCATTCTTTGATTTGTCGATGATTGGGTTTATTTCTCTGTAGACACTGTCTCATCATAGTGAATACTGCTTCTGCTGGGCTGTTTTCTAGGGCAAATGTGATTCAAAGCAGTTTGAATGCTTGGAGCTCTAAAACAGGTGAATCTTTTGATTCATGAAAGGAAAACTTGGGACATTTTGGGTGTCTGAAAGCAGTTCCCGCATCACCAGAATATCTTGTGAAAATGGTACAGCTAGCCCAGAAAGACAAGACATATGTGCCTTTGTTTAAATGTTTCCGTTTCCAACACATATGATACTATGTTCCTTTTTATAGTCTTTATGAATAAATCTGGTGAAGTCTACATAGTATTTTATTTTTTTTTTAATTCATGGTTATTGTAAAATGAGGCCACATTCACAGACCATTTCCCAAATGATTTCAATGTGCCGCTTTTTGGAAGGCGATTTGGTTTCAAAAGTATATGAATAACTCCGGTGTAAACTCGGTGCTGTAAATCTCTGAATTTGTTTAATTTTCAGTAGCTGAGGTGTGCTTTGCTGGCGTGGGGAGCTGCTGGCCTGACACGCTGCCCTGCTGTATCCCCTCGTGGTGGGACCTCGGTCGCAGGCTGCCCACTCCTCACATCTTTACTGCCCATGGTTTCAAACCCAAGATCCTAATTCCATGGTTTTGTCTCCTGCTGCTCTGTCTCCCAGCAGCTCCCTTTTTGTGCCATGTGTAGGAAGGTCACTCGACTTGGCCTCCCATAACCCTCTCCAGAGCCAGGCAACCGCTCCAGCACTGCTCATTTTATTTCCGTGCTTATTCCTTCCAGGGATGAGCTGCTTCCAAGTTCTGAACACTAATACTAAAATCCTGAGTGTTGTTTCGGGCAATAAAAGCCGCCTTTTGTCATTCTGGATTGAATATTGTAGCTATAGTAGCTCTAAATTACTGTGTTTCCTATGTGCTGTACGTAGGAATCTGTCATTTTTATCTGAAAACGTGATGATTTTGTGGGAGAAGAAATGTTGCCTTCTAGGAATACGTGTTCAAAAAAAAAATGCTATAATTGGTGATACAGAAACTTGTGGATTCTTCTGTAGTGAATGATGTGCGTCGTTAGGACTCCTTGCTTTGTAATTCTTTTTCCAGAGGCTTCAGCTCCTGCTGTTTTCCCCTCTTCGAAGATAGCTATTCTGCATAGCAGCAAAATACAATGTAAAAATCGATTCCATACCGCTTCTCCCAGTTTACTGTCTTCTAAAAGCTTCTCAGAGCCAAGCTATTGCTGCCATTCACTTGGTTCATTTGCTGTTTTGTCAGCTTGCTCCAGCTTGAAGCAGAGTAGCTTTGTCATTTGCTTTAAAAAGTGTTCTGTACTACTGCTGTGCTAAACACCTCCAGTTCAGTGGCTTATTAGATGCTTTGCAGTCCTTAAGAGTAAGAAGTGTTACGTAAAAATCTATGATAACTGGAATTTTTACAGTGAGAAGGTTTTTTTTTCTCTAAAAGCAAAAATGCTTAGTGTTATATTCGGTTATGGGAGCCCTGAATGTGGGTGGATTTAGCACAAATGGATTGTTTCCACATTTCCCTTGAGTGAGTCTGAGATACAGGAGAGTCCAAGCAAATAAATCATTGGAACGATCTTTTTGGCTAAATCATTCTAATAATCTTGCATGCAGAAATTCTTGAAAATTAAAGTCTGTTTAATTTTTTCCTGCTTCAATTGCCACTGTCATAAACTAGGTTCAAAACAAATAAATAAAAAAAAAATCCTTTGCCTGTAAGAGCTAAAATTGTGGATTTGAGAGCCCAGTTTTGCCCTTATGTGAGCCTAAGCATTGCATTGAAGCAAATAACTATTTGTTTCTAGTGTCCCTTGGCCCTTTATTGCTCTTATAATCATTGTAATCTCTTGGCCTATGGCTAGAGAGGGGTCAGTTTGATTAAATTAACTTGTTTTATTCCAGATCCACGCAGGGCATTCCACTTGGCTCTTCAGCCGGTCTCTCGTTCGCTCCGTCTATTAGTGATCCTAATCCTTGGACTTCAAAGCTTCTGCTGTTTATAGCCTGTTAAAGCCAGGAAGTTTCTGATGGATTAGAGCAAGGAATGAGTTTGAAGTTTGTAATGTGCACCACCGTCACTGATAAAGTCTGCTTTATTACCCTACAGTAGTATCTGCACTTTTATGGCTATTCGCTTTTAATTGGTTATAGTAAAGCCCGGGCGCTTAACCTTCTGGAGCTGTATTTCCTAGTCCTTTCCATCTAAGGGACACGTTTCGGTCCAGAAGGGAATCTTGGCTTTTGTAGTTGCGACCCTTTGTGTGTGTGTGTTTCATTTTGCACGTGGAAGTGTGAGGGCTGGGTGAAAGACATCCAAATTGTCTGCCTTAGTCATTAGGTGCGGTAAATTGAGACCTAAATATAGGGCTCCTGAGATGTAGCTGACGTGGTGCCACACAAATAACGACATGTGGCTGCTCCTTTCTTTCCAGATAAATATTAGAATCGAAAATGACATTGCTATCGAAGCAATATGGATTGGAAATAGAGGGAATCTCTTCCTAGGAATGGTGTGTTTTGAAGTACGTGCACATTCTAAAATTCATGTTGGTTTGAGGGGGTTTGTTGTTTTGTTTTTTTTTTTTAAATGGACTTGTAAATAATGCCTTTATATAATGAAACTCAGCAAACTCAGGACTTAAGAGGAAAACGGAATGGAAATTAAATATTCTCTTCTAAATCTTGTACAAAATTGAAGATGCTGCACCCCTCAACAAATGCAACATTCCATAAGATAAAAACCCCTTTTTTGCTTGTTCTCAGCATTTAGTAAAAGTTGAAGTGAAAAGGTCTATTTGTCCGCAAGATCTGAAAAGGAATTAATGGTGATTTTTGTCAGACAGTTGACAGGACTGACCTGCGGTTGCTCTGCCACCGGTGCTGCCGAGCATCCCCCAGTGCGGAGAGATCCCAGTAAGAGGTTGTAACTGGTTTCGGCTGCTGCGCTAGGGGATGGGACCGGGTATGGGGAGTGCACAAAGCCTATGGAAAACAAACTCCTTGCAAATCTCTGCCTGTCAGGGCAGACGCAGCTCTGATACGACTGACAAATCTTTTGCCACATTGGCTGATAATAAATAAATAAAGCAACTGGTTAATTGAACACCTGGCTGGAAAGCTTTCCCCCAAAGAACATAGAGTTTAAAGTTGGAGAAAAGTGGCTACGTGTATATGGGCTAGAAATCAGTAGCAATTTAAAGAGTGTCCTATGAGTTTGCAAGGACCACTCTCGTAACTTAATATGTTTGAGAGCGACGTGTGCAAGCCCGTGCTCATCGCTCTGTTTCCTTTAGAATCAGTGAAAAGAAACCAGCAGCTTCATCTAGCCTGCGTCAGGGATTTATTTTAGAGTGAACTAAATCATCCCTCCAGAAGTAACCCCTTTTTCCTCCTCTGGTGCCTAAACACGGTGAAGGACACATATAGGCTGTCTCACAAGGTTCTTGAGAAAGAAGCAAAAATTAATGAGTGCTAAAAACCCCCTTGTTTCAATTATTTTTCTTGAGCCACTAGTTCTTTTGTGTCTGGTTAGTATTCCAGCTAATTTTTGCCTGCTGAATGGGAGCAACTCGTTTCTTACTGTGCCTCAATTTCCATGTCTATAAAATGAATACAACAATATTGTCTTAGATAAAATGCTTTGAGATCTATGGTTTAAAACTACTATGTAAGGAGCGTTATTTGTGGCGTTATTATTAGGTAGATGTTGAGATTTCTAATTAGAAAGCTAGTGTCTACTTTGAAATCAAAGTAAAATATAAATACATTAAAATGTAAATAATAAAGGAAACTGCTTTTTAGAGGTTTAATTTAACCTGAGTACCTTCAAAACACTTAAAAAAATGTTTGTGTCCTGGCGATATAACTGGTAAATTAACTGCTTGTTCCTGTTTTACAGCTTTAGAAACTGGTGTATACAGAGGTGAAGTCTTCACTGTCATTAAGTAAATCAAGTTTAGGGTAAGGAAGAGATTCAAGAAGGTCCTGTGCTTTGGCCTTTATTTCATTTAGTTGAACGTGGGTCCTTGCCGTAGGTTCACTGAATTTCACTGAATTTTTAGAGTTGGAAGGGACCATAGAGATCATCTAGTCCAACTCCCCTGCTGAAGCAGGGTTGCCTAGAGCGTGTTACTCAGGACTGCATCCAGGTGGGTCTTGAAAATCTCCAGAGAAGGGAACTCCACAACCTCCCTGGGCAGCCTGTTCCAGGGCTCTGTCACCCTCACTGTGAAGAAGTTTTTTCTCATATTTGAGTGGAACCTCCTTTGTTCCAGCTTGTGCCCGTTGCCCCTCGTCCTCTCACTGGCAACCACTGAGAAGAGTCTGGCTCCCTCGTCCTCTCACTGGCAACCACTGAGAAGAGTCTGGCTCCCTCCTCCTTCAACCCATCCTTTAGATACTTATAGGCATTAATAAGGTCTCCCCTCAGCCTTCTCTTCTCCAGGCTAAAGAGTCCCAGCTCTCTCAGCCTTTCCTCATCAGGGAGATGCTCCAATCCCTCAGTCATCTTAGTTGCCCTACGCTGGACTCTCTCCAGTAGTTCCTTATCCCTCTTGAACTGGGGAGCCCAGAACTGGATGCAGTATTCCAGTTGTGGCCTCACCAGTGCAGAGTAGAGGGGGAGAATGACTTCCCTCGACCTACTAGCCACACTCTTCCCTATGCAGCCCAGGATTCCGTTGGCCTTCCTGGCCACAAGAGCACACTGCTTGCTCATTGTCATTTTGCTGTCTACCAGGAGCCCCAGATCTTTCTCTTCAGAACTTGTCTCCAGCAGGTCCATGCCTAACCTGTATTGGTGCCTGACATTCTTCCTCCCCAGGTGCAGGACCCTACACTTTTCCCTGTTGAACCTCATGAGGTTCTTCCTTGCCCCGCTCTCCAGCCTGTCCAGGTCTCGCTGGATGGCAGCACGGCCCTCCAGGGTGTCAGCCACCCCTCCCAGTTTGGTATCATCAGCAAACTTGCTGAGGATACACTCTGTCCCCTCGTCCAGGTCACTGATGAGTATGTTGAACAGGACTGGACCAAGTATTGACCCCTGGGGGACACCACTGGTTACAGGCCTCCAGCTTGAACCTGTTCCATTAATCATTACCCTTTGGGTCCTGTCACACAGCCAGTTCTCAATCCACCTCACTGTCCCCTCATCCAGCCCACACTTCCTTAGTTTTCCAATGAGGATGTTATGGGAGACAGTGTCAAAAGCCTTGCTGAAGTCAAGGTAGATGACATCTGCTGCCCTCCCCTCATCCAGCCAACCAGTTATGGCATCATAGAAAGCTATCAGATTGGTCAAACATGATTTACCCTTGGTAAGCCCATGTTGCCCACTTCCAATAATCCCCCGCTGTTCATCTTGTTTGGAGATGACATCTAGAATGAGTCTCTCCATTACCTTCCCAGGGACGGAGGTGAGACTAACTGGTGTGTAGTTCCCAGGGTCCTCCTTCTTGCCCTTTTTGAAGACTGGAGTGATGTTGGCCTTCCTCCAGTCTTCAGGCACCTCTCCTGTTCTCCATGACCTTTCAAAGATGATAGAGAGTGGCCCAGCGATAACATCTGCCAGCTCTCTCAGCGGGTGCATCCCATCAGGGCCCATGGACTTATGAATGTCCGGTTTGGCCAAGTGATCCCGAACCTGGTCCTCCTCTACTGGAGGAAAAACTTCCTCTCTCCATACCCTCCCCCTTGCCTCCAAGGCCAGAGATTCATGAGGGGCAGCCTTAGCAGTGAAGGCTGAAGAAAAGTTCTGTTTGAGAGATGTCATAGACATAGGTCTGTGTAAAGGGGTGGAAGCTTCACTGTGGTTTTTGAGGTCACTGCTGAATCCATGTGCCAAAGCAGGGACGCTGTGATTTGGGTGAGACAAGGGTCTCATCTTTTGCTTTTGAACTCAAAATATGAGCAGTGTCTTAGGAAAAAAAAAAATAATCTCCAACTGCAACAGATGAATGTATGAGCAACACAGATGTCTTCTGCAAAGATTTTGAAGCTTTCAGAGTGCTTACGAGGGTAAAAACGTGTGAAATTACATGTGAAATAGCAGAGAGAAAATATCACATAAAATGATAATTTTAATCTGGAACCTTACAGCTTCATAGAATCATTTTTCTGATCTTAAGTGCTCTCTGGATTTAGAGGATGTGATCTCTTCTCTGTGTCTCTGGCTGAGTTTTGTGTATATTCTCAGCCATACAGGGTATGCAAGAAGCCTGTCAACCCAGCAGTAAAGTCAGCAGGCCCATGACTGCATGGATAATATTAATAAAAAGATTAAAAGCTGCGAAATATTATGGGGGAAAAAAAGTTGGTTTTTTTTTTCTCACTCGCTCTGCATCCACTAAAATAAACTTTGTGGTCCAAGTGTCTGCTGCTGGGAATATTTGCATGGACAGGATGTTTCTGCATTTTCTTCATCAGCCAAACACTTTTTGCCCTTTTGTTTGTATTTGTCTAAATTGCTAGTTCTGAAATTCAAGCAAATAGTCTGTGATTGAAATTTCCACCGATGTTTCATCACGTTTGTTGCAGACAGTTCAAAAAACCATTTTGCCTACCACATAAAGGGTATAAAATTGTATAAAGGCATTACTGTTGGTAAATACATGAGCAGCTACAAATGGTGTGTGGTGGCTTGATTCCTTTTTAGGTTCAGTTTTATTAAAATGGAAAGTGTGTTTTAAGGGACGTCTACTTTCTGTGTAGTTGTATTGGTGGCGGTTCCCGGAGCTAACGCTGCTGATGAACTTGGAATAAGATACAAACTATAAGGCTTAGGGGTATCGCTGCAATAATCTTCCCTGTATTTCCGTTTGATGCTGTTAACGGACATACTCGTTTAAAAGCCTGAGGTTAGAAACCTGAGTTTCTGGTGGATTGCTGTATATTAAGAAAGTGTTAACTTCTAAAAAAATCATCAAAACATCTTCAATGGCAGGGGTTTTTTGCATACTGTGCTTTTAATAGTCAGCACTGGTAGGAATGTTTTGGGTTTCTTTTAATTTCTCTTTAGGTTTTGAGTTAATTTGGCTTCTTGGCTATGGACTTAATGCCGTTTTCCTTGACCAGCTATAGAACTAATTAATAGTGGGTTTAGTCTTCCATGAATCATCTTATGAACATTTTGCAATGTTATTTCCCAAGGAAGTCTAGAAATCTGGCTTAACAAACTCAGCTTCACAAAGCTGGGCTCTAAATAATGTCTTAGAAACCAATATTCTCTTTTGTTTTATATATATATGTGTGTGTATATATATATGTGTGTATTATATATATATAAATATATGTGTGTGTATATATATATAAAATTATGTGCATTACCGTAGACCAATAGAAAAATCATAATGTGAGTAGAAAACAGCTGTTTTGAACAGATAGTTCTAAGTTGAAACAATTGAAATGCCTGGACAGACTTTTTCAGGCAGCTGTTGTTGAAGGAATTGGGGAAATAAATATGTGTAAGATACTTGATGACGTTGTTTCTGACAGGTTTTTGAAACTTCAGATTCCAGCTAAGTTCTGCCATTGGCTCTTTGAGACTGAAAAAATACTAGTTAGGCTTCCGTCATCCATGTTTGGGGACCGCTGTGGACCGATGAGAATAGCATCAAGTCAAAGGTTTTATAAAAGATGAGGTATGAGAGCTGAGCGTGGTGTGTGGGATTCTGTGCAACTGCAGGTACATAGAGAGGAGCGTGTTTAGAGCTGTTTTTCTGCCAGTTTCTCTTGATTTTGGTCTACCTTGCACAACTGCACGTTTTTCCTTTTAACAAGTCCAAGTGGGCTTCATAGAAGTTGTGGGAAGCCTGAGCTTAATATGAATTAATACTTTGGTGCCAGGTTATCAGCAGTCATGAGTTATTCCTAAATGTTGTTACTGAGGAAGTAAAACAGGAAAAACATGTCTAGATGAGCGTCTTTGAGCTTAAAAATGCCATTATTTTAACCAATACAGGGATCTTATTTTAATTTGTCGTATTGCTCTTAACACTGGCGAGCATTCAGTCCTTGCCATCAAGCATATGCTGTATTTCCAGCTCCTCCTCGTTATCCTTACCTGCTGCTTCCAGTTGCAAAATCAACAACCCATCTGCGTTCGAGTATCGCTTGCTATTTTTGAACTCCATACTACTTGGAACGGGTCTCCCTGGAATATTGGCCAGCTCTGTAGAGCAGCTATATCGATTCTCACTTTCCCTAGAATCATAGAATGGTTGGAGTTGGAACGGACCTTAAAGATCATCGAATTCCAACCCCCCTGCCCTGGGCAGAAACACCTCCCACCAGACCAGGTTGCTCAAAGCCCCATCCAGCCTGGCCTTGAACACCTCCAGGGATGGGGCATCCACAACTTCCCTGGGCAACCTGTTCCAGGGTCTCCCCACCCTCGCAGTAAAGAATTTCTTCCTAATATCTAATCTAAATCTCCCCTCTTCCAATTTAAAACCATTACCGCTTGTCCTGAAACTGGAAATGGATGGTTAATAATTAGAGCAAGTCATTTCCTATATACATACCCTCCCATCTGCTGACTAGATGGATAATAATGCATCTCCTGCTAGAGGACTCCTTCGGATGCTGTTAACTTCCCAGTTTGAGAAACAGGGATGTGGAGAGTGATGCCGTTTAACGTGACGGTGCTGTTTCTCTTTGAAAAGAGGCCAGAGGCTCCATGGAAATATCACTCTCTTTAATGACCTCTCTTTTATGTGTGATGTAACAGTTCGTTTAATGCTGAGAAACAGCGCTGGGTTTCAGACGAAGAATTCATTTTTATACATAAGCATTTTGCAAGCATATGTTACTTATGTTTTTGTGACAGGCATCTGATGGCCAGCCTGAGGAGGTGGGGAAAGGGAAAGGGTGTTTTGGGTTGAGAGGGTGTTCCTTTAGTTTGTGGTGAAGTTGCCTTTTGTGATTGTCCTCCCTTCTCTTCCTTACGTTTTTCGTGTAATTCACTGGGAGCTGTAGCTGAGAAATGCGTGTTTAGAGGGGGGGGTTGCTGCTCTTCTCTATATGAGTGTTTTTAAATAGGAATGTAATTATGGGACATTTTTTGATTCTGCAGTTTGTGGAAATCATCTTGAAATCGAGCTTGAACAATTTGCTGTGAGATGCGGACTTTGCAGGACTTCACAGAATCGTATGGGGTTGGAAGGGACCTCTGGAGATCACCTAGTCCAAACCCCCTACCAGAGGAGGTCCACCCAGAGCAGGTTGCACAGGAACATGTCCAGGCAGGGTTTGAATGTCTCCAGAGATGGAGACTCCACCACCTCTCTGGGCAGCCTCTTCCAGGGCTCTGACACCCTCACAGGAAAGAAGTTCCTCCTCATGTTTAGGTGGAACTTCTTATGTTCAAGTTTGTGCCCATTTCCTCTTGTCCTGTCACTGGGCACCACTGAAAAAAGACTGGCCCCATCCTCCTGACACCCACCCTTTAAGTATTTATAGGCGTTGATCAGATCCCCCCTCAGACTTAACCCGTGCAACTGTAGGCTGGCCAGAAATACAGCCGTGCGTGTGGCTGGTAGGGATCGCGAGCCCATCAGAAGCGGAAGCTGCTGTTGGAAAAGTCGGGAAAAACTGCTGGGTTTGTGTTTAGAAGACCACATGCTGTTTTCTGTGGGCAGCTCCTGCCACCAGCGCATCCGTAGTCCTAAATAGCACAAAGTGCCAAGAATGCTCTGAGTCTTGTTGCCAAAGAGCAAGTGTAAGTGTTATTCAAACGCTCTTCTCTCCTAATTATTTCAGTACGATGTGCAATAGGAGGTGCCTCTCATTCTCTTCAGACTCCGTATATACATAGACTTTTATACATTCCAGAGAGCTTTATTTTCACATTTTACTTCTGTCTTCTACTGCATCACAGAAAGTCCTCACCGGTTTTAAAAGAAGTAAGGAGAATTCCTAGTCCAAACAGCCATTTTTACTTTTGCATGCTTAAAGGTTCTCATGCCGTGTTGTAGGACTTCATCTGCCTTCTTTTCTTGGGCTTCTTTTGTCTTTGTTATACTCATCCCTGGAGGGGTTCAAGGCCAGGCTGGATGGGGCTTTGAGCAACCTGGTCTGGTGGGAGGTGTCCCTGCCCATGGCAGGGGGTTGGAACTGGATGGTCTTTAAAGTCCCTTCCAACCCAAACCATTCTATGATCCTATGTTAGATGATGCAGTGCCCTCTTACTGTAAGAATAAAGCATGTGCTTTTTCCCCCCAGATATGTTTTGCTAATGCTGAGGTTTCTCACAACTTTCCAAACAGCATCGGAAAATTCAGTGTGGTATTACAGAAGTGGCAGACACTGTCTCTGATTCCTCCAGGCCACGTTCCTCCTAGGTGTAAAAAAGAAAAGTACAAATAACTCTTCTTTTGTGGTCTTTTAAAATAAATAGAGACCGTTTTAACCTTCCTGATGGATTCTAAAATGTTGACTTCCGAAGTAGCTGTTGTCTTCTTTCATTGACTGTATATTTCTTTTAGCCCTGCAGCTGGGCTAATTTGGACTACTTGGATGACTGAGTCACTATCATTTGTGATAGTCGTCTTTGCCCAGGCTGCCAGAGTGGTGACCCAGGTGTCGTCATGTCACGACATCTCCCACCTCCTTCCACCTCAGGCTGTGGGTAGCGCAACCTTCAGGATCAGATCAGCCTCTCTGGTTCCTTTCCTTTTCCCTGCTGCAGTCGAACTGGTACCTTACTGGCTTATTCAGAGTTTCTCCAAAATGGTGATATTTTCTGTTCGTGAATTTAAGTCCAAATTCAGAAACTGTGTATTATGTTTCTCGAAGTACAAATTTTTTACAGTAAAATACCTCTTTTTGAGAATTGGTTATTTTGAGAGACTTTCCAGGACCTCAGTAAATCGTGGATTTAACAGGATTTCCTGACATCTGAGATGTATGCTAATTAGAATTAGATTACACCTTAATTTTTCATACACTTTTCGTTACTTTTCTTCTATAACTGTATTTTTAAGCAAGTGGCATGTCTGTTCTTAAGCTCTCAAAGAGTTGATTTGCTAGAAGTTTAAAGCGTCTGTGCTTGCTTACTTTTCTGAAATTATTATTTTTCAACCCTAGTGACTTTTCGGTTTCAATTTTTGTTTCAGTGTATTCCTGCACTGAAATAAGATCTTTGTTGCAATTCGGTTGGGTTTTCTTTCTGTGTGTGTGTGGGGGTGTAGCAGACCTGAAAGGAAGAAAAGTGTGAATAATAGAGAACTTTACATGTATAAAATGTAAACTTTGCATACATACCTATGGCAATTCTGATTGCTATTGAATTGCTATTGAAACGCTTGTGACAGTGGAGTCTTTTGGGGATCTAGCTGGCAGATTAAAATTATTTTAAGCTGCCAGGGTTGTGCCACCATACAGCAAGACCTGGACAGGCTGGAGAGTTGAGCAGAGAGGAACCTGATGTACTTCAATACAGGCAAGTGCAGGGTGCTGCACCTGGGGAGAAATAACCCCCTGCACCAGTACAGGTTGGGGGCTGACCTGCTGGAGAGCAGCTCTGAGGAGAAAGACCTAGGAGTCCTGGTGGACAACAAGATGACCATGAGCCAGTAATGTGCCCTTGTGGCCAAGAAGGCCAATGGCATCCTGGGGTGCATCAGGAAGAGTGTGACCAGCAGGTGGAGGGAGGTCATCCTTCCCCTCTGCTCTGCCCTGGTGAGGCCCCATCTGGAGCACCGTGTCCAGTTCTGGGCTCCCCGGTTCAAGAAGGACAGGGAACTGCTGGCGAAGGTACAGCAGAGGACCACAAAGATGATGAGGGGCCTGGAGCATCTCTCTGATGAGGAAAGGCTGAGGGACTTGGGTCTTTTTAGTCTGGAGAAGAGAGGACTGAGGGGGGATCTGATCAATGCTTATAAATACTTAAAGGGTGGGTGTCAGGAGGATGGGGCCAGTCTTTTTTCAGTGGTGTCCAGTGACAGGACAAGAGGAAATGGGCATAAACTTGAACACAGGAAGTTCCACCTAACCATGAGGAGGAACTTCTTTCCTGTGAGGGTGGCAGAGCCCTGGAAGAGGCTGCCCAGAGAGGTGGTGGAGTCTCCTTCTCTGGAGACATTCAAACCCGCCTGGAAACGTTCCTGTGCGACCTGCTCTGGGTGGACCTGCTCTGGTAGGGGGGTTGGACTAGGTCATCCCCAGAGGTCCATTCCAACTCCATGTGATTCTGTGATTTGATAATGATATTGGGATTATAATTGGATAATTCTAGGCAATTAGCCTAGGGCGTTTAAGTAGCTTGCAAACCTTAAGCATTCTACAATCTTTAGGAGGCCATGATATATATCTTTGTGACTCTAGCTCTCTTACAAATTTGGATGCTTCCATGATGTAGGGTAAACCAGTAAGAAAGCAGTGAGTTGACTTGAAAGTGCTCATCTGCAATAATCGGTTCCCGTTGTTCAGTGTTACTGCCTCCTGAGGTTTGGATGACTAGTAAGATGAAAATTTTGGGAATTTCAGTGGTGTCTTACTGGAATCGTTTCACATTACGGTTCAAGCAGGGGATTTCAAAGACCTGACAATGCTGAGAATAAAATGAGCTCCTCATTGCACTGTAACTGGAATCTGTGGCTCTTGAAACTTTTTTGTTCCTCCCCAGCTGCTGCCGGACTGTGACTTCCATGGGAGCCCATCAGTAGCATGATTGAATCCTCCCAACTGGCTACTAATCAATATTAGAAGCCACTGAAGTGTGCATCGGTGTTTGGGGTAGCGTCTCTTGCCTTCTACTAGAAGGAAAAGAGAAGAGTAAAACTGGACAAGAACCTGCAGAGATGGCAAATGCAGGCCGTGGTCTATAAGACCACCCAGATAAAGGTAGATTTTACGGTCACTTTTTCAGTCTCGCAGTAAAAACCTCGAGGTAGGAAACGGAATACAAATTTTGCCAGTAAATATCACAGTATTTCTTCTGCTTTCTTTTGGCCACCCACGCGTGCCAATCCTTCTTTCTAAAAGCTCCAAGAAAAACTGACTTTTGAAGACTCTGGGGGTGGTTTGGAAAGATGACTTGGTTTTCCCAGTGAAGCAGTGTTTGGACCCTGGTGTCTTTAAGCAGTGTGCAGCTTTGTTTTTTATTGAAGACTGTTGTGTGAGCTGTTAAATCTGAGAGGCACAGTGACAGTGAGAACGTGGCCACTCGTTCCTAGGAGCAAGTTTTCATAGAGTTGAGGCAGAAGGGAGGGTAAGATCATGTGGGTTGACCTCTAAGTCATGAGTCACCACGTCACCTTTCCTTTCAATCCAATGACTTCTATCTAACTTGAGCACATCTTCTACGATAATACCTAGCCTTGGTCAAGGACAAGATACACAGAATTGGCTGCTGTCCTTGTTAACTTTCTCCAGAGGTTAACCACTGCTACTTATAAAAGTGTCTGCCTTATTTACACTTTGAATTTCATAGAATGGTTTGGGTTGGAAGGGACCTCAAAGATCATCCAGTTCCAACCCCCTGCCCTGGGCAGGGACACCTCCCACCAGACCAGGTTGCTCAAAGCCCCATCCAGCCTGGCCTTGAACACCTCCAGGGATGGGGCAGCCACAGCTTCTCTGGGCAACCTGGGCCAGGGTCTCCCCACCCTCACAGCAAAGAATTTCTTCCCAATATCTAATCTAAATCTCCCCTCTTTCAGTTTAAAACAGTTCCCCCTCAGCCTCTGGCTCCCCTCCCTGATCAAGAGTCCCTCCCCATCTCTCCTGGAGCCCCTTTAGGGACTGGAGGGGGCTTTAAGGTTTCCCTGGAGCCTTCTCTTCTCCAGGCTGAACACCCCCAACTCTCTCAGCCTGTCCTCATAGCAGAGGGGCTCCAGCCGTCGCAGCATCTTTGTGGCCTCCTCTGGCCCTGTTCCAACAGGTCCATGTCCTTCCTGTGTTGAGGACTCCAAAGCTGGATGCAGTGCTCCAGGTGGGGTCTCTCCAGAGCGGAGCAGAGGGGCAGAATCTCCCCCCTCGTCCTGCTGGCCATGCTGCTGGGGATGCAGCCTAGGTTGTGGTTGGCTTTCTGGGCTGCCGGCGCACGTTGCCGGCTCATGTTGAGCTTCTCATCCACCAACACCCCCAAGTGCTTCTCCTCAGGGCTGCTCTCCAGCCACTCTCCACCCAACCTGTATTTGTGCCTGGGATTGCCATGACCCAGGTGCAGGACCTTGTACTTGGCCTGGTTGAACTTCATGAGGTTTGCACGGGCCCGTCTCTCAAGCCTGTCCAGGTCCCTCTGGATGGCATCCCTTCCCTCCAGATATTGCTGACTCTTGTCTTGCCTTCATGTGCTTCCGTGTTTGCCTCACTGAAAGCCAGGGTTATGTTGGCCATTGAGAAGCTTTTGTTTAAGACGTGAGGAAAAAAAAGAGAGAAGAGAAGCTAAGACAGACGTGCAGACTTCTTGAGAAGTAAAGTATAATATTGAATTCCATTTCTTTTAATTTTCCTCTCTAGATTCCCTCTGGCCAAAGATTCGTGTTCCCTTGAAAGTTGTTAGGACTGCAGAAAACAAACTGAGTAACCGCTTCTTCCCCTACGACGAGATCGAAACAGAAGCGGTGTTGGCTATCGATGACGATATCATTATGCTGACCTCAGATGAACTCCAGTTTGGCTATGAGGTAAGAGAATTGGTTTTTTTCCCTGTCTCTTAGGGTCTCCACTTTAACATCACATGCATACAGAAAGTGGAGGAATCACGCACAGGCTGCCGATTCAGGTTGTTGCATCTCTCTTTACTGTAATAGTTCAATACTGACTGAAATATTTTTACAGCTAGTCATTACTTTATGGAAAAAACTGCCAGCTACCAGAAAATTTTCAGTAAGTGGCAGAGTAAAGCCAAGAGACTCCAGAAAACGTTGTGTAATGGGTGTAACGGAAGCAGTCAGGAGACTGGGAATCACATTCTTCTTAATGGTTTCAAATGGTTTTCAGAGAAATCAGAAATGCTGTCCAAGTTACTGTGTCTCGATGGACAAGACAAGTTTCGGAGCTTAAGTGTTGAGAACAGAAGAGGCCTCTTGAGGACGTGCTGAAATAAGGTGGAGTGTGACAAAAAGAGGAACTGAAGAATGTCAAGGAGGGGACGCGCGTATCATAGGCTTGAAGTGGCAAAGCTTTGACAGCTGCTGTTGGGATGAGGGTATCAACAACAAGAATTTGAGTTGTTTGTTGAAAAGTGCACTAATTTAAAGCAGCACTGTTGCCTTCCTTCCAAAACTTTGGTTTGAATGAGTTAATTTTTGTCTTCCTTTTTTGTATTTGAGTATACGACACAGTGCATAATCTGACCTTACCGTTAGGTTTGTGTAGTTAAGACGAACATGCTATATTTGTAAATAAATCAGAAATACTAGAAAACGTAATACCGTATTTTAAGAAAGGTTTGAGTCCTTTAGTCACGCTTGCACCTGCAATATCAAGAGCAGAACAACACCGGACTTCATAAATGAGAGCTAGAACACAAAACTATTTATCTAAGTTGGGTGAAAGAATGAAAACCACTTTTCTAAAGGGTAGAAAGCAAACAAAATGTGATAGTTGTCTCATTTTTTAACGATCTTAAATGTAGTTGTTAACACAAGAAGCTATTTTTTAAGAGAAGTTGGGGGTATTTCTTTAATGTGAATACGTATGTGGTAAAATATGGCTCTTACTCCCTCTCGAGTGAAAGAGGCTGTTAACAAGTAACGAGCTTTTGGACTCAAGAAGTGGCTTGCGGTAATGGAGGTTTGCTGATGTAATAACAGAGATGTTAAGTAGTGGAGACAGAGGTTTAATCTATCATGTGTGTCTCCAGAAAGGAAATACTTCCCTTGCCAGGTTAAGAGGAACGGGTTAGTACCTGAAGTGTGAGAGATGGAACGAAGAGAAGACAACTCAAGGAAAGGTTTGTTGGTTTTTTTTGGCCATGTGTGCCTTTTTCTATACTTTGGTGTCTCCACTGGATGTTTTAAGCAGTGTTGCGACAGCAGAACGCTCAAGTGTTGGCTCTTCTGCAAGCTGCCTTGCTTTGGTCTCTGCTGGTGCTAAAACTACTAGTTTTGAGGCTGAACTCTAATGGGATGAAAGATAGTAAATCCATAACGTGCCGGCTGTGTAAATCCTGGCTCCGTTTGCAGTTTGAGTTTCTGTCTCAAAGTAAATAAAAATAAGTTTTATTAAAACCCAAATGAACGCGTAAGTAGTTCCAAATGAATCCCTGCTCCTGGCAAAGAAGGCTGGGAGAGCTTCGAAGCCGAGATTCGAGCTGCAGCTGAGTTTCAGCTGTGTCAGCCAGAAGTCGTGAGAAGTAGAACTCTGGCGCTTGTGTGGCCGAAGCGTTAATTTAAACATCCTCAATGGAGGATACGTCTTGTTGCTTAGGCAGGAAAGGGTTATCCTCGTGAAAACAAAACCAACAAAACGAGGCAAAGAGAAGCTGATGTGAATTCCCCTGTAGTCGGTATGATTAGGTGGCAGTTGGGACTTACAGCTCTTCATGCTCAGGTCTGGCTGTTGGACGGCGCTGGCTAATTTATTGGCCTTCAGTGGACCATCTGCATGGATTGCAGGGACTATCTGAGTAACAGGCCTTATATTCAGTGTCCAAATGTAACTGTTTGGACACAAGATTGTTTAGTCTGGCAGACTAAAACAGACTAAAAGCTATTGCTTTTGCAGGTTGGTTTTTTTTTTGCATTTTATTATAAATCCTATTCCTTTTTGATTCTGGGAATTCAGCTGACTACATAGCCACATTCATGGAAAATTCAAATGCCTTATTGAGCAGATAATGGAGACAAACGTGGGTAGTTTGAATCCTTATATTTTGAGATTGCTTTTTATTTTCCCCTGTGAAATAAGTGACCGGAAATGTCTTTAAATAGGGAAGCACAGCGGCTTATTTTATAAATACACAATTTTCCTCGTATAGAGGGTGGGTGATGTAGTTCCTGCTCTCTGGCACAGAAATCAGGGGCTGAAGATTGATCTTTCCTGTCCCTGAGTGTCTATGACTTGCTTGACAGGCACGAGCTGGCTCCCAGATGTTTAAATTGTCCTCAGCCTGTGATAATTTATTTATCTGTTTATGTGTGTTACCAGAAAAGTATCTCTCGAGCTCCTGACTCATTTGCAGGGGAATCCAGTGGGAGCAGTAGCAGCGTATAATGTTACTAGAAAGTTTTCTTTTAAAAGTATGTCTGCTTCTGCTTTGGTCATAAGGAGGGCTGGAAACGTGACATTCAGTAATTTTCTTTTCTCCTCCTGACATCCTTGAGACTTTACATTTAAACATGTGGCAAAACCCCCTCTGTCACAGACTTGTCTGAATGTATAGAGCAAGCCTAAAAAAAACCAGAAAACTTTGATCTCTGTACACTTTCAGCCATAAAAAATTATAGTAACACTCAAAGTGTCAGACATTTTTTTTACTTGTTAAAAGTGAGCTATTATGGTACAGTGATTTATGACGTTGCGTAAATCTATTCGAGCAAGCAGAAAAATAGTCCCTGTGTGCTGCTGTATTAAGGTAGCAGAAGAACACTCGTGACATTCTGACTCTGAAAAAAGTATTTCTGTGAAGTTACATGATGAAATCGCAGGTGTGACTTGGGGCACTGGAAAAATAGCTATTAGGGCTAGACAACTTTCCCCCCCCGCCACTTACCCATCTTTGGTGTTCACAGAGGGAGTATCAGGGAGACCCCACAAAAAAAAATGAGTATTTAGATTATCATCATCTTAAAAAATTGAAGCGGAACCACTGACTGCTCCTGAAGTGTTTGGTGTTTAAATGTGAGACTGAAAGTGCGCGTGGTGGTGTTCCCACCTCTGTGTCTTGGAGCAGATGGCTTAGCATTTCTGTCACCTTGAAAAGTGGGGACAACAGTTTCCAAGTCCGAAGTTTATGAAGATTTTATGTAGATACTGATGTATTGTAGATGTAAGATTTTATGAAGATATTATGTACTTAGGCAGCACCCTGTCCTTACAAAGACAAAGTATTTTTATTGCAGCAATAATAGAAATAATCTAAATTGAGGTTATTGCTCTGAGTCTGCATTTTTTGTTCATAGAAAATACCATTTGGTCCATTGCTAAGTGTGTGTTTTTCCTGTTAGAAGCTTTTTGCCTGATTCTGTCTCTGAGCCGTTTTGCAGTACATCATGTTTCTGGCATTCTTTAAAAAAAAAAACAAACAAACATCAACTCTGATGAGTTGCATATTTCACTAGGCTAAAATCATCATAAAATTTGAATGCCTTCTTTAGAAGAATTCTTCCGTACCCATTTTGACAGTTAAAAATGTACTTTTCAGCATTCCTTTATATAAGGAATAATATAACTCGTGCTTACCAAAAGATTTATCTATAGGTGGCCACATTTCAAAGCTCTTCTTCAAATGTATTTCAACCTGTAAATGTATTTCAACCTGTAACTTCTTCAAAGTTATTTTACAGGTTGTGTGCATGTGAAGCATCGCTTATTTTTTAATGGGCTTTGTGTTTACAGTTTGCTTTGTTTTCTAATAATATCAAATGCCATCCCTTTGAGGACCGGGGGAGAATTAAGAGTGGATGGGGCTCTGGGAGGAGAGAAGGAATACTGATTGACTGGGTTTTCTTTCATTCGTAGAGGATAGTCGGGGTTTCATTCTTGCAGCGTTGCCATAGCAGCTTTGGAAATGTAGATTATTTTTCTATTTATTAAATCAAAAAAATTTTCTAGTTGTAATTAGCCAGTTCCTGAAGTTGCATGTGACTTAATACGGTCTAATAAATTGAGTGCATAAATGTTGGAGTATGTTCTGGAAAAGGAAGTGCTTCTCTGCCCTCTGGCTCCGTGGAGAATGAGCTGTGGCAGCCGTTCCGACGGTACCACGGAACAACACAGGAGAGTTGAGGCCAGGAGCCAGCTGTGGCGAGGTGACACTGGGGGCTGTTCTAGTGAGGCTGTTTATGTCAGGGAACTCGACTTGGAAATGAAATTCCTGACATTTTCTCTTGGTGTCTTGTACAAGATTTTTAGTAAAGCTACAAAGTCAGAACTTCTATTTGACTTTTCATCTGGGAGATGCTTTGTCCAAAAATATTTATCTTCAGGGTTGCCTAGCAGAACCATTGGAATAGCATCCAGTCGTTGTCCAAGTGAAGCATTCCTCCTCTTCACTTGGCAATATGTTTTTCCTTGGATGTGTCCCTTACCAGTATTAAATCAGACAATCTTTCTGTAGTCTGAGAAAACTAAGAAGATCACTGGCTAAAATGGAACATTTTCCTAACGGACTAATAAATTACAGGCAACGATCAAACAAGAAAATGGACAGTAGTACAAAATAGAGAGTAGTATAAGAATCATTACCACTGATTTTATTCTGAAAGCTTCCTTATGAGCAGTAGCTGTATATATTAATTTTGGCACAAAACATATGTATGAATGTGGGGAATGAGCTGGATGCAGCTATTTGGAGCCTTTCCAGGAATTACCATTGAATGAGCTAGTGATGAACATTATGAAAAAGCCAAGCTTTTCTGCTGACTTCGGTAGCATTACTTTTTAAAAAGGAATCTTTGTTTAAAGCAACCGAGTTATTTTTTTAGATGCATCAAACTGACAATTTTCGGAGGCCAGAATCAGGTTAGGACTGAGCTTTACGATGATACAAAGAAATCTGTAGGAGTAACACGCGTTATAGTTGGCTTTGGGGTCGTTTGGACATAAAAAATGAAGATGACACCAAGGGCAAGAACTAGAAGGGGTATGGATCTACGGTTATGTGTTGTGAAAGCACTGAAGTCTCTTGGGAAGCAGTAGCTGAGTTTAATCTTTCTTTCAGCTGCCTTTAATACGCGTGCCGTTCCCACTACAAGAATTCTTAGCGTGGTATGGTGCAGATCTATCGTGTTCTGTCAAATCTCTTGGTTGAACCTCAGTAGCTTATGTGGAGCTGCCTTCCAACAGCTGGGAGATAGGCATTTTAATCGTCAGGTTTAAAAAAATATTCAAATTCAGTCACTGATTTTTTGAGTCCTAAAGAGTGCGGAATAAAATTTTGGAAGAGGGAGTGGCCATGATTTTGGGGGTTTGTTCTTTATTTATGTTTCTGACACCATGTCAAAATAGGTATCTCAAGCCCTCACTGGCTTGCCTGCCAAGAAATCTGAATTTTTTTAATTGGCTGATGGCACCGACTTATAACAGCATCCTATGAATTCTCTCCCTTGAGTTCCAAATCATCTCTGCTTTCAAGAGCCTTCTGTGTTAGAGCGTTGTCCTATCTAAATATTATCCCAGTACTTGTGCCCTAGAACTGTCTAGAAAGATTGATTTCTGGAGAAAGTACAAGTCAGGGAGAGGGGGGGGAGTCAGAATATCTGGTTCCCATTCTTGTTTCCTGTATGATTTTTGGCAGGTTTCCTCATCTGTACGTTTGAAATAATAACTGCTCTCATCATGGGATTCTCAAGCTATATTAACTGACAGCAATAAAATGTGTTGAGATGTAGAGATGAAAAGGTATATAGTAATGCAAAATCACAGAAATGTAGATGCAGAAGCAGTCACTTAAAGCTGATTGTTTTATCATATTTACTTTGACAAAATACTTGCGTGGAGTCCTTATAGTCCAGGCCTCCCAACTGAAATAAGAAGGACCCAAAGTGATCTGCTGACGAGGTAAGGTTTGCAGGATGGTGGATTTCCTGGTAATGCTTTCTATACTGGAAATTCAACCGTAGCGTTCCTTTGCCTTTTACACAGAGAAGAGAGGTTGGCAGATGAAGTGACCCTTGGGGATTTATGAGATATTTTGTTGTTGTTGTTGATCTTGCATGCGTTTGTGTATTTTCTTACTACCAACCTGAAACAGAAAACTCTTGTGACCTAATGCTGTGTGTTGGAGAGTCAAGACTCGTATTCTTCCAACAAACCTAGCAGTTATTTGGATGAAAGGACACATACTGAGTAGTTTGTCTGCAAATAATGCGGATAAACACTAACTTCGTTATTGATCAGCAAGAAGACATACTGTATCTTTTGCAAGCAAATAGCTTTCAGACCCTTCTAAATAATTATAATCCTTTCTCCCTTTTTTTCCTACACCAAAATTGTCCATTATTTAATGTGGCCAGCAGTGTGGAGAACTGGGGTTGCGTTAATGATGCCCTTCGCCTTGTTCTTGTCTACTGTGTTTGATCCTGTAGTCAGCTACAAAATAATGTATGGAGTGACAAGGATGGTATCTTGATTGTATCCAGCTGTCTGGAACAAGTCAAGGGCAAAGAGGCCTTCCATGTAGCAGTAGATCCATCCAAGCACCCACTAAAGAATACCAGAAATATTAAAGTATAAGCCTGTTTTAGGCCTGTTCCTATCAAAGGAAGCAGGTTGGTTAGATCCAAAGCCAGCTGTGAAAGTAGTTAGGCTGTAGCCGTATCTACTGAAGTTAACATCAAAAGTTCCATTTTAATCATGCTTCGGTTTAGTTAGTGTTAATTTTTTTTTTTTGACTGGTCGGTTGTATTTCTCTACAACAGGGAAGTTAGCATGGCTTTACCAGTCTTTTGCTCCGGGGTACAACTTCCCTGAGCTGTAGGGTCCAAGCAAGCTTGGGATTTTTCATACTTCCAGGCAGTTTCCTGTTTCAAGAAGTGGCATTTAGAGGAACTGAAGTGGTCTTTGCCCCGCTCTACCCTCCCAAAGCAGATGTGTCGCACCCGCACCTTTGTGTTTCCTTGCTGTGCGGGCCTGGGGAGCACGGTGTCACTTCTCTTCCTCCTCCTCAGGTTTGGCGAGAGTTCCCTGACCGGTTGGTTGGATATCCAGGCCGCCTGCACCTTTGGGACCACGAAATGAACAAATGGAAATACGAATCGGAATGGACCAATGAAGTCTCAATGGTGCTCACCGGAGCAGCGTTTTATCACAAGGTAATATACAACTTGGAGTATACGACAACGTGAACCTTTTGTAAAGAGCTGTATGTGTTTCTATCACTGTTCTGGGAGTGTTTTTTGGTGCCAGGATTATGTTGTCTACAACAATCAGAGAACGGATTGCAAACTTTCCCTAAGCCTCTCTCAGTTGCTGCGGAAACAACTGATGTGTCTCTGCCTGTGAAGTAAAACCGTCCACGAACTTACCATCATGAGTGTACCATCATGAACTTCCAGAAGAACTCTTGCCAGATTGCGTGACCTGGAACTACACAGTGAATTTTACAGTCAACGTAGCTTTGTAGCCAGCAGTTTAAGAAAAGAAAACCGATTGTAAAGTTGGTGTGCTGGTCGGGAAAGGTGTAATTATGCAATTAAGCACCCAAAAATGATCTTCTATCTGCTAAAGTAGTCCTTGGCTGAAGGTAGTATCACAGTTTGCCCATAAACCATCATTAGCTGCCTGCTGTTCAGTGACTGAAATATTTAGAGTCTTATAGTTACGGCATCTGTATTTAAAATTATCTTTTCTCCCTCTATCCTACAGTATTTCAACTACCTTTACACCTACAAAATGCCTGGAGACATCAAGAACTGGGTGGATGCTCATATGAACTGCGAAGATATTGCCATGAATTTCCTCGTGGCAAACGTCACTGGCAAATCAGTCATAAAGGTGGGACTTTGCTGCAGTTTAGCTTTACAAAGGTTAAAACCACGATGTATGTACTCATATAAATTTATTTAGTAGGCTTCAGTGTATTACTTCATCCTCCTTTTTCTCTCATTTACTCCTGGTGCGGTGTCTTGTTCTCCTTCCAGGGAAGAAAAGCCCTTTTAGTAAAAATTCCGTGCTAACTGGGAACAGAGAATTGGTTTTTACCAGTTATTTCTGGTGGTTATTTGAGCTATCTAGATGAGGTTTGAAAAAGGTAATTTAAATGATAGCTCTATATATATATATATGTGTGTGTGTATGCACACCCACGTACATACATTTTAACTATTTGACATCACTAGAGGAAAGAAATTGCCAACTGTCCACAGCTCGCTCCGTCGTGGCCTGGCAACAGCTGATTTATAGGAATGTTAATTGCAAGAATGTTAATTGCACGATCAGCTTTAAATGAACTTTTTTATCCCGGAATTAATTTCCTGACATGTTTCGACACGTTTTCAGGTCTGGACGTTCGCTCTGTACATTCATTTCCAAGTGTGTCAACTTGGAATGAGATTTAGAGGCCACCAGGCGTTCCTTCAATTAGCGGGGTCCGTTTTCCCAGCTGTCAGTCATCATTTACTGGGACTGGTGGCTGCCTTTCCTAGAAGAGTCTTTAGAAGATAAAGTGTGTGTTTTTGCTGAAAAAGTTCTTGAGCCGTATGAGGGCACGGCAGAGTAATCTGGCACCTCTGGGCAATTCGGGGAGTCTCGCAGAGTTTGCCAGTCAGCTATTAACTGGAGTGAGCAAAAGAGCGCCTGTTGGATTAACGTTACGGTGGAGTATGGGAAGCTATATTTCATCGCTGTTATGGCTGCAAGAACAAATGGTGTTTATACAGGGACCTTGGCAGTGAGAAAACAGTCATTAAACAGGAATTAAGGAGCTTGTCATCGCCACTTCTTTTCGGTTACAGAAGGGAAAAAACCCCTCCAAGCCGTTTTTATTGGGCCCCTGTGAATTTTGCAGTCAGCCGGGCCAGATGGAGCTGAATGGAGGAATGGAGTGGCTTTTTTCTTCATTTTTTTTCTTTTTTTTAAACACCACACCACCACCACCCCCACCCCCCCCTTTTGGAGACAGCTCGGGTTACACTGCAGGCGTGTTCAGAGGTATTGCGCTGCTCTCCGTGCAAGGAGATTAATGTCCCTTCTGTTGATATTTGACGATATCTGGCATGCCTTTTCTGCAGGTGACCCCACGGAAGAAGTTCAAATGTCCAGAATGCACGGCAATTGATGGGTTATCGCTGGACCAGACGCACATGGTGGAAAGGTGAGTGACCAACTTTTATTCCCCTGATTGCCTTGTCCTGATCCCTAGAATCTTACCCCGTGTCTCGTTAAATTAGGATCAAAAATGCTCACTGATTATATTTCTGTAAATTACTAATTTTGAAAGAACGTCGCATGGATTTGATCAGTGTAAGTCATTCCCACAATGGATGATGTGATGCTGAAAAGTGGACTGCTACAAGAAAGGACTGTAGAAGGGCACATTTTTTAGCAGCTTTGCTATAAAGCCTATAGGACACGTATATGAAATTCAGGTTGTTGGCAGTACTTCCAGTAATACCATGTTTCTGTTTTACCATGGAACACCAACTGTAATGAGTATGAGATTTCTTTTTTTTTAAACCAGGCAAGAAGGATATAAGTTATTAATAATGTTACTTGAATTTATGTTTGTACATTGTCTTTTCTCCACTAATGCCTTTCCTCCATTGCTTCCACTAATGAAGGGCATTTGCCTGCACAATCGCATGTCGCGTTTTTTAACAATAGCAGTATTATTATATTTTTGTGAGAATTTAATTTTGAAATGAAGTATGCATTTGAAGAGGCAGTGAATGTTTAGACTGAAATACTGAAAGTTGGGAAGCATAAGGGTTGCGATCCCTGCTTTACGGTAAAATGGCTTCCCAGGCTTGACCAAGACACTCAACTTCCCTCTGCCTTGGCTTTTGAATGTGTAAAATAAGGGAAAGTTTCTTTACTTTTACAAAGCTTTTCCCCACCTGTGTTTGAAAAGGGCTATCTGACAATAAATGTACCTACTAGTTATTAGGTGGAATTAACCTGAGATCTAGGACTGAGAAAGGCATTTCACCTTAGGCTTCTTGGGCTATCGCATCTTTCCTGCAAACGTGGGGAAAAATAATTTGCAGGCACAGAATGGATGGCTGCAAGGGGTAAGCAGGGGCAGCCATAGGGCTGGGAGAGACCAGCGGAAGAGGTGAGAAAAATAAAGTCTCGCCTGCATTTAGAATAGGCTCAGTATTGGGGCCAGTTCTCTTTAACATCTTCATCGATGATCTGGACGAGGGGACCAAGTGCACCCTCAGTAAGTTCCACAGATGACACCAAGTTAGGCGGGAGTGTCGACCTGCTGGAGGGTGGAAAGGCTCTGCAGAGGGACCTGGACAGGCTGGATGGATGGGCCGAGGCCAATGGGATGAGGTTCATCAAGGCCAAGTGCTGGGTCCTGCCCTTGGGTCACACCAACCCCCTGTAGCGCTACAGGCTTGGGGCAGCGTGGCTGGAGAACTGCTCGGTGGAAAAGGACCTGGGGGTGTTGGTCGACTGTTGGCTGAACATGAGCCAGCAGTGTGCCCAGGTGGCCAAGAAGGCCAACAGCATCCTGGCCTCTATCAGGAACAGTGTGATGAGTAGGACTCGGGAGGCGATCGTCCCCCTGTACTGGGCACTGGTGAGGCCCCACCTCGAGGGCTGGGTCCAGTTTTGGGCCCCTCACCCAAAGACATTGAGGTGCTGGAGCGGGTCCAGGGAAGGGCAACGGAGCTGGTGAGGGGTCTGGAGCACAAGTCTCGTGAGAAGCGGCTGAGGGAGCTGGGGGTGTTCAGCCTGGAGAAAAGGAGGCTGAGGGGAGACCTTCTCTCTCTCTACAACTCCCTGAAAGGAGGGTGTAGCCAGGGGGGGTCGGTCTCTTCTCCCAAGTCACAGGCGATGGGACAAGAGGAAATGGCCTCAAGTTGCACCAGGGGAGGTTCAGATTGGATATTAGGAAAAATGTTTATACTGAAAGGGTTATTAAGCCTTGGAATGGGCTGCCCAGGGCAGTGGTTGAGGCACCATCCCTGGGGGTATTTAAAAGACGGGTTGACATAGTGCTTGGCTGATTGATTATTAACCGAGCATCACGCTAGGCATTGAAGGGCGTAACCGCCAGGGTTAGCGACAAAGAATTTAGACTAGATTTAAAAAAAGGCATACCCAAGTCAGATGTAAAACATCCCCCAGGGAGATGGTAAAAATTACTCTGCAGAAAACTTCTTAAGAAAGGGTCTGGAAGCTTTGTAGATCTTAAATGTTAGCTGAAGGGGAAGCGCAAGAGGTTGTCCTGTGTATGGAAGTTTTGCACTGGCTTTACAGGATGGACTACCTGAAGCCAGTTGAGCTTTCCTGTGATCATACTAGCGGCATTACAACAGCACACAGGAATTTTGGTCATGAACTAGGTTCTCATTAAGGTAAACACTATAAAAACAGCAGATGAAAAAGTGCCTTTTTGCTCCAAAGTGCATTATGATGCGGGGTCAAGGTCATGTTTCCACGTCTGCAGCAATTCTTGTGTCCTCAGCGTAAAGTATCACTGACAGTTTATTGAGAACATCTTTAAACCCTTGCTTCGCTTCTCTGTAGTTTCCAACACTGGAGATAACTGGGTTGTGGGAAATGTTAGTTTGACGGCAAATCCACATACTTTTATTTGCCCAGCCAGAGGAATACGTGCTGGGATGGAGTCTGGGTGGAGGAGATCTGAGGGGGATCTACAGCTTGGGTGCGTTCAGGCTTCATTTTGAAGGTCATACTGAAACTGCAGGCTACACCCTTCTTACCCTGTGCTGTTACTGTCTACCTTCAATATAAGGGAGTTATTTGAAAATCTGAAAGGGTTTGGTTATTTTTTTTAATCTTCTAAGCTAGCTATTGATTTTAAGTGGATAATAAATGATAGCAACTCCTAGAACAAATTTTCCTAATTTAGCAGTGACTAAGGCTCTTACGGCTCATAAATATATATATGTATGTATGTGTACACACACTAGCTATTTTTAGGGTCAGGAAAGAAGCTGAATGGAAAAAGTGTGTGTATCTTTGTCATATTATAAAAAAATAATTTTGTACAGATAACTTTACAGTGTTGGGTACCGAGAACAACACCTGGGGTATCAGGCAAAAAGCCATTATCAGCTTCACTAGCACCTCCCCAAAGTGCCCAATTCCTTTTTTTTTTTTTTTTTTTTTTACTACTTTTTTCGTCATTCTGAAATAGCAAGCAGGTTGTCCGAGCTCATTAATTGCCTGGATATCCAGGGCTCAACCTACTGTTTATGAAACAAACAGTTTATGAAGGTTGTCATGGGCATGCACGACATTTAGCGTTAGGTTTCGGCTTCAGAAATAGCAGACGGATGCCTGGCAACTGCCTGAGGATTGTTTTGTAAGTGTGAAAGGTTTGAGAAGTCAGTTGGGGAGATCTGGCCAGGAGAGACACGTAACTCACCGGTTCTGTTGGGCCTTTGGACGCTCTCAGCAGAGACAAAGGAAAGGTGGTACCGTTGAACTCTGTCTCTTATTAAGGGATTTTTTTTTTTTTTTTTTAATCAATACTGAAGGATATTTACTGCAAATCATGGGAAAGCCAACACTGCTGTTCTTCCTGCTGTGTAATTTCTCTGAGAGAAATAAAGACTTTAGTCCCCAGGGTAATCAAGCTCCATCAATAAAATATATTAACTAAAGAAAGCTTTTGAACCAAGAAATCCCCTTCTTTTGCCCTAGGTTAGCCTTTCCATCAGGTCACAGAAGAAGCTGTAGGAGGATCTCATAATCCCTGCACTTACAGGTGCTATTTAAGTGGCAACAAGTTTTCTGCCTTTAGCACCTTTGCATCTGGCTCTCAAAAATGGAGAACTGTAAAATGCAGCCTAGAAGGCAACTGCCTGTTCAGTAAATACAACGAAGGGCTGAGCTACTTCTGCTTTGTGCCTTATTTAGGACATGTAAATATTCGTTAGAGTTGGAATAGGAAGCCATTCCCTTAGGAGGCAAACTGGCCGGGTAAGAGTTGGCCAAAGGCTGCAGGTGCAGTTACCCTGCCAAAAAATATTTGGGTTACAAGGGAGAAGCTACCGATTAAGAGAGACCTTAATGGACATGAAGCTCACCAGGTGTGCCAGGGACAACGGGGTTCTCCATTTCTCCGTTCATACAATCTTAAGTCCTTGTTGAGCACAGCTGATATTGTCGACAGAGCAAGATAAAAAATGAATAGTTCTTGGAAGCAAACGTGCCTCCGTTAGTTTCGCAAATTTGTACTATCAACATAGCCAAGAAAAACACCTTCCCTCCACGTTAAGATGACATGTTATGTTCTCTTGGCTACCCAGCTTTGAATGTTTAATGTTCTAGATAGCCTTTCTGATTTATATTGTCCCAAAGTGGCAAAGGCTTTGGAATTCAAGTAATTTAGTTCAGTGCAAGAGATGAAATTTTGGGAAAGAGGCGATTTACCTTTGAACACATTTTGTGGCTTGTGTATGACATTACTATCATCTCAAAAAGCCTGTTTCTCATCTTTGAATTTGATATTTCCTGAGGACTAACTTTTCTGATTCAGCCAGAGTGATTAGAACGTACTGATTTTTCCATTTTTCATTTTTTCATTTCTTTAACAGCAGAGTGGTTTCTTGGTGGTTAAAGCTGTTGTACCAGTATGCTCGAATGGTCTTGCCACCAGAGTTAAGTTTGGCTGTAGAAGGATTCCATCTTGATATTTTCTTATAAGACCTCATCTTTGGTTGGAGGGTATGGCCTCTGGAGGGAAGAGAGGTCAATTTTTGTCTCCGCTACCCATTTAGTTTTGTCTTTTGCTCTGAGGGTGCTGCTTAGTTCTGGTGGTGACAATGGCTGATCTGACGTGGCCACCTGCCCACCGGGCAGCAGCCCTGAGATAACGAATTCATTTCACACCGGCCACCCAGCAGCTGTTACATTACAATGTCCTTCAGTCACCACTGACAGAGGCAGGATTTAAACCAGTTACACCAGGAGGATTCTTATATTCCAGAAGCCAGTGAGGGCCAGCAGCTGTGCAAACTTTTCACGCGCACGTAGCCCAGCGCATCTCCCTCTTCACCGGCGAAGGCTCTGCTTTTCCTGCTACGAGGTTTCTCCAATACACACAACGTGGATTATCATTAGCCACGTTTCTCAGGAGGAGCAGATGATGTAGAAGTCTGACCTTCTCTGAGAATCACAGGACTTTAAGGTATCTCACGTTGGGCATGTCCTGAAGGCAACAGAAGCTGCTTAGTGTTGCTGGAGAAAACGCTCAGTTACAGAATCACAGAATCATCACGGTTGGAAAGGACCTCTGAGATCACCAAGTCCAACCATATACACACACACAAAAAAAAAAACCAACCCAGCAATCTGGGCCACTAGAGCATGCCCTGAAGTGCCACGTCTACATGTTCCTTAAATACCTCCAGGGATGGTGACTCCACCACCTCCCTGGGCAGGCTGTTCCAGTGCCTGACCACCCTCTCAGTAAAGTAATTCTTCCTAATATCTAATCTAAACCTCCCCTGCCGCAACTTCAGACCATTTCCTCTGGTCCTGTCATTATTCCCTTGGGAGAAGAGGCCAACACCCACCTCTCTGCACCCTCCTTTCAGGTAGTTGTAGAGGGCAATGAGGTCTCCCCTCAGCCTCCTCTTCTCCAAACTAAACATGCCCAGTTCCCTCAGCCTCTCCTCATAGGACTTGTTCTCCAGACCCCTCACCAGCTTGGTGGCTCTCCTCTGGACACGCTCCAGCAGCTCAATGTCCTTCCTGCAGTGAGGGGCCCAGAACTGAACACAGCACTCGAGGTGAGGCCTCACCGGTGCCCAGTACAGAGGCACCATCACTTCCTCCTCTGCCTGTTATTATAACCTTTCTGTGCCCAAAGCTCACCCTCTGGATGGTTCATCTCCTTATTGCAAGACCTTGAACAGCTACTTGGGTCTCTCTGCTTCAGTCCTGCCCGATGCTGTTTCAGATCTGTACTACCCTGGAGCAAATAGTGCTTGTGCCGGCTCTGGAGGTTGCTTCCCACTACACAGAATTTCCTCTTACACGCTGAATCCCTTTTCATTCCTTTTCTAGTCCAAAGGTTTGAATCTGGGGGCAGGAAGAAGTATGAGGGGGTAAGAAGGTAGCAGAAAGTGAAATACCTGCGTTTACCTGCACTGAATATTTTATTCAAGTATCACCTGTGTGAAATAGTTTTCTGACACTTTTTCTCAGGCCAGAAAATGGCCCAAAATACGACCATTATAGCTTGGAACAGCTACGAAGAGATGTAGCACTTGAATAGCCCAGGCTTTGTGTTCTCCAGTCATTTACTCTAGTCAGGGAGGGAGCCAGGGGATGGCTCAGAGACTGAGGAATTAATTTTGAAAACCAGTCTTGCCGTCCCATCTACTTCAAAAGAGTGTTTGGGGCAGTGTTGAGCAGTCCCCGTCACAAAACTGTCACACTCGGTTGGTGTGATTGACCGGGTCTGGTGAGGAAAATTATCCTGGAGCCGTAGTGACCCCCTAACCCTTCGAAGGGGTCGGGAGAGGGGTGCAGTGATTGGAAAGCGAGAGACCTGCTCTGGGACCGCCTGCAGCTGAGTCCGAATACTCATTTCTTTCTTGTTTTCCCTTTCGAACGGCAAAAGAAATGTGACCCGTTCTCTTGTAGCTGTCTTCTGTTACGTGTCGGGGACTGTTGTCGGGACTCTTGGTGTCTGAAGGTCTTTAAAAGCCATTTTATGAAGTCCATGGCTAACCTTAGCTGAGGTGACATGAGCCAAGTTTTCCTCTGCCTTTGGTTCCGCAGGTACCGTGCCTTTCAGCGAAAGAGTTAAAGGAGCGATGTGGGGTTAAACATCCGTTTGCTTGGGGTTTTGAAGCACGTGGCTCTTCCCTCCTGCAGCATTGCTGACACCTGAGATTATTAAAAGTGAAAGTCGTCCAGTGGTCCCCCCACCTTTGTTGTGCTGATGTGATGCCTCACTGCTCAGTCGCTCTTTATTTAGACAGGGAAAATAAGCTAGTTGGTTTCATTTTATAGATTTTTATTCAGTTTCACCTCTAAGTTACAATCACGTCTGCCTGTACACTGAGGCATGTTTATTTTTGTGGGAAAAGACAGAGCTTCTGAAGAAGCCTGATAAAACCCAGCCTTTTTTTCTTTTTGTTTCTTTTTTTTTTTTTTTTTTAGAACTCCCATTTGCAGCAGGGCTTGCTTTTTGCAAAACCTTCGTTATGAGCCAAATTGACCCAACAGTGGCCCTTTAAGAGACATGTTGGCGGTTAATCTGTTCTGGTTTACAGCATGTACATTGCTTTAAGAATGACTGGAATTCTAGGGGGGAGGGAGAAGGGAAGCTTTGACCTCCATGTGCACATGTGCTGCTGCCAGCATCCCCTTGCTCGTCTCTGTGATTAAATGGATAAATCAAAGAACACCACCTTCTTTTCAGTTCTCTCTGCAGTGGGGCTCTCTTTTTATATACTGGCTGAAATGCTTCCAAGCGCGAGAGGGAAGGTTTCTACCGGTTATATTGGTGCGGGAGCTGGTAGCCAGCCAGCCCGGTTGTTTGGGTTCTTAATTACGCTGCTTTTCACTTTCACCAGATCTGAATGCATCAATAAGTTCGCCTCCGTCTTCGGGACCATGCCTCTGAAGGTGGTGGAGCACCGCGCTGACCCTGTCCTGTACAAAGATGACTTTCCTGAAAAACTGAAGAGCTTTCCCAATATCGGCAGCTTGTAAAGGCGGTGGTGAGACAAACCTGAGCGATGAAAAAGGTGGCCAGAAAGGTGCTATCGGGAATAGAAGGCCCTGAAGACAAAAGTCGCTTGAGAGCAGGTTACATCTGAGGCAGATGGGAATTAATGTTTTATTCTGGTAGGTTATCTTCCCTTTACATTGCGCAAAGATGTCATGGAAAGCTGAACGACTGCTTCTGCAGTGCTCACAGAGGATTGAATCTATTCATGGGTCCTCCCAGAAATGGCAGGCACACGGTGTTCTCCAAAGGAGGCTGTGCACTTGAAAGAATAAACCAAAATCTCGCTCTCTGTGGTCTGACTGGCATGAATGCCCTCTTCTATCAAATCTGCTGGAGTTCTCTGATTTGTAAGCATCCATCCGTTCAAAGCAACTGCCTGCAATGTATCTCTGCTCTCTTTTGGGAGGAGCTCATTGTTCGTGCAGTTGGTGGGCCTCTGGCTTTTGCGCTTAATTGTTGTCTTAAGTAACTGTGTAACGAATAATCTTTTTTTTTTTTTCCTGCATAATGAGACAAATGTTTATTTTTTTACAACATCAGCAGCAAAAATCTGTGTGTCCTCACGTGGTTTAAAGGGCAAAGCGGTTTGTTACTTAAATTATTTTGATGCAAACGGAGACACACAGCAGCTGGGAGGATGGTTCCCCTTCCAAGCAGAGACCTGCAGGACAGAGCTCCAATTGCTTCCCCTCTTCTCCATAAATCTCAGGTTTTCTGTCGCCACCATGCAAGAGGCAGTGACTCTGTCGAAACTGGTTGTGTTATACATAAAAGATGTATCTTTCAGCCTTGCTGTATTTTTTTTTTTTTCAATTTTCATTATCAGAACAGTGGTCACGTTACAGTTTTACATTGCAGGCACACGCAGAACCAGAGCAATGAAGTAGGATTTTCACATCTGAATCCTCTTCAGCAAGCAGGGTGCTGTAGTACTGATTTGTAAAACACTTAAATTTACAGAAATTCCCAGTTACAGCTTCAGTGTGCCAGGGATACAGGTACACTATTAATGCACACTTACAGACTACCCTAAATTACCATTGCTGGAAAAACTCCTGGATCTTGGCTTGTAATAACTAAGGAACCTGCCGCCACTGAAACATACAGCTTAGGAAGGCTTTTGGAGAAGCTTTACATTTCTTAAGGGCGTTGGAATTGTGTCTCAATGCTGAAATTAACCCGAAATAGAAAATTAAAAGCAGCAAAATTAGAAATAAAATTGCCCGGACCATTATCTCTTGCCCTTCGATATTAAAGATGATCCCAAGTTGGGCTGAGCAAGGAACCCCTGTTCCAGCTCCGCTGACAAAACGTTTGTTACCAGGTAAGGGCGATTTCACTGTCTTTTGAAACCTCCGTTGCTGACCGTTACAGACACATCCTACTTGATGGGCTGTTTTTCTGTTCTGCTGCGAGCAACCTTATTCCTCTGATTTTGCCAAACCCCAAACAATAGGACAAGTGTTAGGCATCACGGTTCACCCCCTCTCCTAAGCTGGATAGGCAGCGGTGACAGAAACCAAATGAAAGTCAGGCTGGAAACAGGAAACATCTGCTCCTATTTGTCTCACCCCCACTAAGACTTATCTTATTGCCCAGTGCGGTGGATGTGCTGGGAATGAAAATCATATTGGAACAATAGCTCTGAGGGGATGCTTCGCTTCATAACTCCCCTGGGATGTGCCTGTAAACTGCAGCGGCCGATTCTCTGGGAATGTTTAATTGCTAGGCAATGTTTTTCCCTGCAGTCTGCCTTCCATTCCTGCCTTGCTGTGGGGAGGGGGTGTCGGGGTGCTAGGAGGATGGCTGCTGCGGTGACAACTTCTGTCTGCAACGGTGGGTGTCACAAGATAAAAGGTTTGTCACTCGCTATTTCTCCTTTGCAGCCTCTCAGGTTCATTCACATGAACTTTCTTTCTGGATCTTCCTCTTGATTGATGTCCTGGTGCTGGAGCACTGGGAGATACCAGCGTATTGCCCTTGAGAAGTTTGCTTTAAAAGGGTGGCTGTGACAACGCAGTTGTCACCTCAGCTTGGGCTGTTCTTTTGGGGCCAATCTCAGCCTGGCAGGGCTTAGCAATTTAACTGAGTTTAATGTCTTCCTTACACAGAGTTGCGAAGCTGCTGTGATTTCTTGGTTCTTTCCCAGCCACTAAAAAATATGCATTTTGCACAGCGTCTTAAAAGACACGGAGGATTTGAAATAGTTGGTGGCATATTTTTAGGTGGAGGCAGCCCAAGCAACCCTCCTAAACTTTTAGGTCTATAGTCCTGGGCCAGTAAAAAGGCAGCAGGTCCTTGTGCCTGCATCCCAAAGCATCTGAGTGGATTCCCCTTCCACAAAGTGCCCAGTGACCCCTATCCGTCGTGGTTTGTCCTTTTGGCATTTTACAGTTGCTTTTATAGGGCCATGTCATTTAAGTGGCGATTTGTCTCTGGTTTGTGCCAGGGAGACAATTGGGCAATTGACTGTAAAGAATAAATAAATAAATAAAATAAAATGGCCTACTTCCCCTCTAGGTTTATAATTGTGATGTTCTTGATGCAAGATCTGTAAAGATAAGATGTACCTGTATGTCTGATTTGGAATGGGTTTGTGGTCAATCTTTAAATTAAGATCATTGTTAACTTTTCATCGCGTATATGTTCTCAAAAAAGAAAAAAAAAAGGTTAATATTGGTATATTAAAAGGTAAATCCAAGGATTGTTTGTTGTGTTTCACTTCTGGAGCTGCACAAGGAAACGTGGGTGCGTTTAGAAGGGAGAATTGCAGTGACAGGCTGTTTTGCTACATAAATCTGCGTTAAACTTAAATATCCACGGTGTACTCTAGAAAGATCTGTCGATGTTTTGTCTTTCCCATGGCTGGAGCTGGTCTTTGAAGTAGAAGTTTGCTCTGCACGAATTCATCCCCGTCACCTTTTTGGAGAGCGTAGTTGTTACTCTAATTTTCTGCCAAGATTTGACAGTAGCATTTATCTTGGAGAAATAGGGAACAGATCCTGTCTCTGTTGGTGAAGAGACAGCAAACGTTGAAGAATTGTGCTTTTGAGAGAAGAGCTTTGGAGGAGCCATTGAGGTGGTGGACGTCAGGGTGGCGGCAGCTCTCTGCTTCCAGCAGCGCTGCAGCTTGGTCCCTGGGACAGGAGGTCCCACCTTCTGCTTTTGAACCTCCTGCCATCTGTTGCGCTTCCACTGGTGCGGTTCAAATATGCTTTACTGCAGTTTCTCCCTGCCAGTTATCGATTCCAGGGCCTTGGAGGTGCAGATATCAAAATAACTAACTGCAAGGTGGGATTTAAGAGCTGCTCAGTGCTTCTGGCTCGTTTTGCTTTTTAGATTGGATCGGTGAATGTTGAGCAGTCTGGAAAAAATGCTATATTGAAAGATGTGAAAATGAATTCAGGTGGGTGATTTTAATGTTAAAATACCTTTAAAATTTGCCATGAGTGCCCTCCGTAATGAATGTCTGGTACCCTGGGGACTCCTCATGGGTAGAGCACCTTTTGGTCAGGAAAGATCTCAGAACCAGCTTGATTAGTACTGCCTAAATGTGGCCAGACCTTTCACGTGGAAGCTGCTGTTGTAACGGGGCTCCAGCACAACACAGGAAAGAGAAACTAAAATTGATGGTACTGATGAGAAAAGGGGATTTGAATGCCCCAACCAGAGATCAGCCAGAGGGAGTGCGGCTTTTTTTCATCATTCTTCTTAAAGACTTGCATGTTTAAATTTTACCAGGACTGCCGCAAAGCATGTTCTTCTGTAAATTAAAACTGCAGGTATTTCTTGCAATCGTGGATGGTCTCCTCCACGCACTTAATGCAAGGGAAAAAAAGAACATTCTGCAAAGCTGTGTTAGATGATGATAGAAAGCGAGCTGGTCCATCTGCCAGCTTCAGTCTGGTCCTGAAGAGTTGGGGAGATCAGAGCAAATAGTAGGCCGATGTTCCACCTGTATTGTCTTGGGGATCTTTTCTTTTTAGGCTGAAAGAAACTGTTTCTGTCAAACTGCCAGAAATCTCTGACCCCCAGTATTGTTTGCATCTTTCTGTAGGATCTGAATGTTATTCCGTAACCAACTAGTCGCTTCGGACCTCTTGCCGACAGCGGTTTGTAGAGAGAGGTGGCATTTGCTTAGCAGGAAAATCAGCTCGAACACTTTTCATAGAATCATAGAATGGTTCGGGTTGGAAAGGACCTTAAAGATCATCCAATTCCAACCCCCTGCCCTGGGCAGGGACACCTCCACTAGACCAGGTTGCTCAAAGCTCCATCCAACCTGGTCTTGAACCCCTCCAGGGATGGGGCAGCCACAGCTTCGCGAGGCAGCCTGGGCCAGGGTCTCACCAGCCTCACAGCAAAGAATTTCTTCCCGGTATCTCATCTAAATCTTCCCTCTTTCAGTTTAAAACCCTTCCCCCTCGTCCTATGGCTCCCCTCCCTGATCAAGAGTCCCTCCCCATCTCTCCTGGAGCCCCTTTAGGGACTGGAAGGGGCTCTTAAGGTCTTCCCGAAGCCTAAAGTAAAGCCCTTTTGCTTTACTGTTGGGTGGTGGATCCTTCAGCTGTATCTCATGCTGTTGGGAGTGCATGTGGGGCTGTGCAGGTTCTTTTTATGCCACTTGCCACCGCTGAGCACAATAAGTTGAGCTTCACGGTCCTTCTGCTTGAGGAAGGTCTGCCTCTTACCCGTTACTGGAGATGAACAACTGGAGAGAAGCTGTGAGGCCTTGGGAGCTGGGTGGGTAAAACCAGGATAGAACACCAGTATCCCAAGCCTGGTTTTAGCGGAGCGGCCACCCTTTTTTCTGAACTGTTGGGGTGGGGTTTTTTTGGAGTTTTGGGTAGCTCAGTACCAAGATAGAGGACCGTTAGCCTTGACTCTCAGTCTCGGTGTGCTTCAGCCTGCCCTGGCTTGAAGCCATTTGGAGACATTCCTGGTGCGCGCTCTGTGTAATTTCAGCCTGATGGGAACGGCTGTATTGCAGTCCCACCTCTGCTGATCTTCAGGATTCCCCTGTCTGCAGCTTCTCGCGGCCGCTTTGAAAGAGAGTTATGTTTCCCATTAAAGGATAACAGCGACAATTGAGGCAATTAAGTGGAGTGGCGCGGAGTTAGCAGCACGCGGGGAGTTTTCCGACCGAGAACGGCGCGGCTCAAAGGTTCTCCCCGCGAGGTTGCCTTTTTGCCGTCTTCATTTGTCTGGAAAAGGAGCCGGTAATTCTCCTTCAAATTTCCTTTACTCGTTCTAAATGCCTGTTTACTTGCGTAAATAGGAAGTGCTGCTGCCCCGGAGAAGCAGGACAACTCCGCGGTGGCTGCGGGCTGAGATCGATGGAACTTGGTTGTGATTTCATTAGGTCTATGAACTTGAATCAGTGCCCAGACCCCGATGCGGGACGGGGGGCAGACAACAGATAAGTTGGGCAAGGGGAGAACCAGGCATCTAGGAACAGAAATAATCCGTGTTGTGACTATTTCTGCAGCGGCATAAGAAAAAGAAAATACCGGTTTAATTATTAAGTCGCATCTGTTGGATTTTTATCCTGAATTTTAGTTGGCGGGGGACTGGAAAAAGGTGAAAGCTGGACTGTGTGACTCACAAAGGTGTGAAGAACTTGGGTTGTGAGGTTTTTCCTGTGTGGTTACGAGACGCGGTTGGTGTTGCACCCTGTGCTTTTTAAGGATGAAGCATAACTATTCTGCCTCCCCATCCCCATTCCATGCAGCAATAGGAACCAGCAGAACTGAACTGAAGGGGGCTCCAGGAGAGATGGGGAGGGACTCTTGACCAGGGAGTGGAGTGACAGGACAAGGGGGAACAGGAAAGGACAAGGGTTTTAAACTGAAAGAGGGGAGATTTAGATGAGATCTCAGGAAGAACTTCTTTGCTGTGAGGGTGGTGAGACCCTGGCCCAGGTTGCCCAGAGAAGCTGTGGCTGCCCCATCCCTGGAGGTGTTCAAGTCCAGGCTGGATGGGGCTTTGAGCAACCTGGTCTGGTGGGAGGTGTCCCTGCCCATGGCAGGGGGTTGGAACTGGATGATCTTTAAGGTCCCTTCTAACCTGAACCATTCTGTGGTTCTAACTAAAAGCCAAAGCTTGGGACCGACTGGAAAGTGCCACTTGCGGATCCCCACCTGCCTGGTGTGACCATCTCGTGTTTGTCCAATGGATAAATCCCTGGGAAAGATACCTGAGGTTTTCAGGCCAAAGGCTCTACCTTCCCTTCTGTGTGCTTGTACACTCAAGAAAAACACTCTTGGTCTGTCTGGTTGAAAACTTAGAGCTCCTTCTTTTGTGAAACCTTTCTTTCGAAGGGAGGACCAGGTCTCAGCTGGGTGCTGTTAGTGGTGGGTGCCCTTCAGGACCGAGGGAATCAACACCCCCTTTGCCACGCTCCCTACAAACAGGCAAAGGAAAAGGTTGGGAGCAGAAAGGACCCGTAAAATGAGATGCAGGAATCCAGCAAGGCTGCGGCAGAAGGAGCAGATGGCTAACTCGGAGCATCTGTCCCTGCCCCGCGAGTAAGTTACGAACTGAAAAGGGAGAGAAAGTGGAAGATCCTTTCACAAATAATAAACACTTGTTTGTCTCGGATAAAATGCAACACCTTTCCATGTGGGCTCCAGCTGGCCCTAAGTAGATGCACCTTGCGTGGCTGTTGCCTTCCTTGCCAGCGAGAAGATTATTCTCCATCCATCTGCTTAAAGGTTAATAACCGGCTTTTAAAAAGAGGAAGAAAAAAAAAAGGCAAATCTGTTTAGTTTACGGGAAGAAAAAAAAAAAAAAAAATTGTTTTTCATTAAAACTGCCCGAACTTTGCCCTGCCTCAAAGTCATGTTCTCCAGCGGAGAAGGAACGCGTTAACCTGGGTGCTGTGGCCACGTCTCCTGGAGAGAAACTTTTTCCATGTGGTTTTAAGCAACTCCTGTAATGCCAGCGGGGAAAGTAGAGCTTCAGGAAAAGAATGCACATTTCTCACCTGGGTCCTGCCGCTACCTGGAGTTTAGAGAGAGACTTTTTAGCTCTTTGGCAACGTTCAGGCCAGGAGCAATTTCTGATGCAAACCCCTCCGACCAGGACGTTACTGAAACTGGCTGCAGGCTCTCAACAGCCTGAACTCTGCCAACATCTGGAGAATCTGGCTTTGAGTGCTCGGGGAGGGAAGGAATTTTTCTCCTGCAAGTGAGAGGAACGGATAAACTTGCAACAGCACCTGCGTTATCCGTTTCTTTGCGAGATGGAAACCAGCCATGCTCCATCTGAACCGAGCTGACGCTCCCAGGTGAAGGAAGGGAGAGGCCAGAGGGGCTCGATGGGTCTCGGTGGGTTTGTTGGTGGCAGCTGCTGGGCACCTTCTCAGCTCTGCCTGAGGGTGGTGGGCACTTTCCAGTTCACCCAGAGTCTGGATGCGGGTCCTTGGGCTCCTACTGTTGCCTGTGCTGGTGGGTCCGTGGAGTCTGAAGGAGATGGGAGTCACAGCTCAGTTTATGCCCGGAGTGAAAACAGCAGAAAGGGCCCTCCCGGAAGCTGTTTTTCCCCATGTTGGGATGGGGCAAGACCACCTGGGAACCCATGGGGTGGAAACGAGCCCTCCCTCGGTGGGGAGACGCGAAGCCCAGAGGGCTCAATCTGGGGAGCCTGGCAGAGCCGTGGTGGAGGAGAGGGTGGGTGAGGCTTGGAGACCTCTGCCAAAGTGGAGCTGGGAGTGGAAGGAGTCTGACTGGACCCGTGGGAATGGGGGAGAAAGGAGTTATTTGGGGGATAAGTGGGGGGTCCTCCCACTGCCAGCCCTGGGTGTTTTCTCTTTGGGCTTCGGGAGAGCTCGCGGTCTCCGAGTGTGACTGCGGTGGAGCCGGGTGGCCGAGGCTCTGCAGCATCTTGTTGCCAAGTCAGTCTCTTCTCTGTGTGTCAGCCCTGATGGATTACCTGCTGCAGTCCTGCAGGAGCCCGGCGAGGCTTAAGCTCTGCCAGAATCACAGAATGGTTTAGATTGGAAGGGACCTTAAAGACCATCCAGTTCCAACCCCCTGCCCTGGGCAGGGACACCTCCCACCAGACCAGGTTGCTCAAAGCCCCATCCAGCCTGGCCTTGAACCCCTCCAGAGATGGGGCAGTCCTGTCCTGAGCAGTAAGTGAGGGAGACCGTCCCCCTCTCTTCCCGGTGGCCACGGTGCCCCCTGTGCTGGCTAGCGGGGATGCTGAATGGCCCTGGTTAGCCGGGAACTGGCTGGTGGGATGCTCTGCTGGCCGTCACCCATCTCTTTGTGGGAGGAGAGGCAGCGGCCCGTGAGCTGCCACCTGTTGTTAATCTACCCCCAGCTAATCCATTCTGCACTGCGTCAGCAGTTCAAAAGGGCACTGTTAGTATTTTTTTGCCAACTTCAATTAACGGTGAGATTTCGGAGGCCCCTCTGATGGCGTTTCATCTGTCATGAGTCAGGAACAAACCAGCCGGATTGCAGCGGAGAGGAGAGAGGAGTTTATTGGGAACCACGACAACAGCAGTATTTGTGACCTCCCACCACCGGCCAGGGTGGCTGGGAAGCGGGGACCTTCCCAGCGAGGCCATTCCTTTCGAAAAGCGGAAAAATAAAAATCGGCGCCCAGAAATTCCAGCCCCCCCTCCTCCAGCCTCCCCCAAAAAAGAAACCAAAAACAAAAAAGCTCCAAGTGCAATAACTTACTTAAAAAAACCAAAACAAAACAAAAAAAAAAAGAGATAAAAAGAACCAAGCTGCAAGACTGTTTGTTCTTTTTTAATATTCCGCTGTAATGAACTGGTAATACATGGCTGCGTAGGCGATAACATCACATGGCACAAACCTCACATGGCAACATTTTTAATGCTTTTTTTTTTATTTTATTCTTTTTTTTTTTTTTCTGAACTTTTGAAAACAACTTTTTTTTTATTTTTTATCCTTTTTTTTTTTTTTTTTTTTCAGGAAGTCCTACCCCAGGCTGTTAAGCTAAAGAAAAAAAAAAAAAAAAAAAAAAGTTGCGTTTATACAAGATTACAATATTTTACAACAAAAAACAACGACGACAAAAAAAAAAAAAAACCAACCAACCCAATAATATCGATTGAGGTTCGTTTTCTTTCTTTCTCCCGGTCTCTCTTTTCGAACACTGCACGCCTAAACCGATATATTATTATACATTGAAAACTGTCCTTCAAAATCAGTAGTATAAAAGTCCTAGCTCTACCTACCTACCTAGCTATGTCGGGGGGGCGGGGGGGGAGTGGGGAACCGTGTCACCAGCAAAGAGTTAAGGGGGTGCGAGGCCACTCCGTCACCTCCTCCCGGCTCCTTTGGGAAGCTGCAAAGGGCTGAATGACTTTCCATCCCGTTCCGTTCCCCTTCCCCTCTGGGTTTAAATTTCTCCGTGGGGCTGTTTGCTTTTTGGCTGTGTCAGTCAGAGCAGCAAAATAAACACGTTGGGGCTCTGTCTCTTGCTTGATTATTTTTCAAACCTTTTTCCAGGAAACTAACCTTTTTTTTTTTTTTTCTTTTTTTTTTTTTGGCCTGTGTTTGTTTGGAGAGTGTTTTACAACATGCTGCCTGCTCTGGGTCTGCTCTGGGAAACAGGGAAACGCGCCTCGCCTTCCCAAAACACGGAAGAAATGCAGCTGGAGAAACCCAGCGCGGCGGCCCTGCGTCCCCGAGGGGCAGGTAAAGCCAAGTGTGCTGCAGCTCTGTCACCTCAGGCGTGACGTGCTGGGTCATCACCACGCGTGGCCTTCCCCGGCGCCCTGCCCACGCTCACGGCTTGGGCCAGGCGTGCTCCAGCAGGGATGCGCGCTCTGGGAGGGATGTGTTCTCCGACAGGGATGCGTGCTCCGGGAAGGATGCGTGCTCCGGCAGGGATGCACGCTCCATTAGGGATGCGTGCTCCGGCAGGGATGCACGCTCCATTAGGGATGTGTGCTCCGGCAGGAATGTGTGCTCCAGCAGGGATGTGTGCTCCAGTAGGGATGCGCGCTCCAGCAGGGATGTATGCTCCGGTAGGGATGTGTGCTCCAGTAGGGATGCACACTCTGGCAGGGATGTGTGCTCCGGTAGGGATGCGCGCTCCAACAGGGATGTATGCTCTGGTAGGGATGTGTGCTTCAGTAGGGATGCACACTCTGGCAGGGATGTGTGCTCCAGTAGGGACGTGTGCTCCAGCAGGGATGCAAGCTCGGGTAGGGATGTGTGCTCCAGTAGGGATGTGCACTCTGGCAGGGATGAGTGCTCTGGCAGGGATGCACACTCCAGTAGGGATGTGTGCTCCAGTAGGGATGTGCACTCTGGCAGGGATGAGTGCTCTGGGAGGGATGCACACTCCAGCAGGGATGCACACTCCAGTAGGGATGTGTGCTCCAGTAGGGATGTGTGCTCCAGTAGGTATGCACACTCTAGTAGGGATGTGCACTCCGGCAGGGATATGCGCTCCAGGAGGGATGTGTGCTCCAGGAGGGATGCGCACTCTGGCAGGGATGTGTGCTCTGGGAGGGATGTGTGCTCCGGCAGGGATGTGTTCTTTATCAGGGATGTGTCCTCTGGTAGGGATGTGTGCTCCGGCAAGGGATGCACGCTCCAGCAAGGGATGTGTGCTCTGACAGGGATGCTCCCGCAGGGATGTGCATTCTGGCAGGGATGTGTGCTCCGGCAGGGATGCACGCTTCAGCAGGGATGTGCATTCCGGCAAGGATGCACGCTCTGGCAAGGGATGCGCGCTCTTGCAGGGATGCTCCAGCAGGGATGTGCACTCCGGCAAGAGATGTGTGCTCCATCAGGGATGCTCCAGCAGGGATGTGTGCTCCGGCAGGGATGTATGCTTCAACAGGGATGTGTGCTCCAGCAAGGGATGCATGCTCTGGCAGGGATGTGCATTCCATCAAGGATGCATTTTCCAGCAAGGGATGCACGCTCCAGCAGGAATGCACGCTCACTTCCACGCTGCCCTGGGCTCTGGAGGAGAGGGGGAGGCTGGTTCTCCTTCACCTGGCTGTCTTGGTCCTCTCCCCCCATGGGCTCTCCCTGGGCAGGCGCTGGGGCGGTGAGAGCTGAACCGAGTAGCGCGTTCAAGAGGAGGCAGCAGGCGCCTGGCCGCTGGCTGGGGGGGGCTGCCAGGAGCGCAGGCGGGCGGTGGGCAGGGCTGACCTGGCCCCCCCCATCTCGCTCCTCTCCTTCAGCTTGTTCAGACACAGCAGCCCTTGGAGTTTTGGACCCCAAGCCCGCTTCACCGCCGGTTTGCCGTTGCTACCAAAGCACTAACTACTGCTCGTAGGCAAGAAGTGCCTCCCAGCATTCGGCAGCGAGTGGTACCCAAAATGCTTTTTAGCTGGTGCTGGGACCCTGTGCCGCTCTCGCTATTCACCCCCTCCTCACCTCAAAGCTCTCTGGCATCTCTGGGTGTTTCTAACCATGGGCAACGTAAGGCAGCCCCCACCCCACCCCACCTTACGGGGCACCAGGGCCAGGACCACTCCTGGGAGAAACGTTTTGGTACCTCCCTGAGGCCGGAGGGGGCGGCTGAGAGAGCCCAGCGAGCCGGGTGCTGCGCCCACAGAGGATGCCACCGCCGCCGTGGAGGGCATCAGGGCGGCGGGGGCTTGTGAGACATTCTGGTGGTGGCCTGGGGTAGGGGAGGGGAGGGGGGACAAGGCCTGCAGCTTGGAAGGCAAGCCCAGGGCAGGGAATCGCAACTCAACGGATGGGCAGGAGTAAAATACTACATGAGAAATAAATAGAGAAGAAAGTCATAAATAGAGTTTAAAGGTATTAAAATAGTAATAATAATTATTATTATTATTTTAAAAGGCATCATCGTGGAAACTTGAGATTGCAAGAATAGCACCGACCCTGTGACCCTTAAGAAATGCAGTAGCCGCAGGTTGGCTAGATTAAGATACATATATATATATAAAAGTATATATATATATATTTATACAGTTTTTCCTGTTAATTTAAGAGCTAGTTAAAAAAAAAAAAAACCACAAAATTTTTAAATTAATTTAAAAAAAAAAGTGTGTAAATACAGATGGACATAGCTTAAAAACTGCCTGAATAGCTGCATTCGGAGGCTTGTGGGGGGAGCGCCTTCCAGCGATGTGGGGGGCGAGGGGCCGTGCCGGTGGGGCGGCAGCACCCGGAGAGGGGAGGCAGAGCCCGGCAGCGGGAAGGATGCCCTGTAGCTGGGGGGGGCTCCCGGGAAGGGCGTTCCCCCCTCGCCTCGTGATGCTTTCGGGCAGGCTCAGGGCCGGGCACGTGTGGTGGCGTTTAAAATAGATTGAGCGAGTCCAACATTTGCTTTGCACATGGATTTTTAAGGTGAGAGAAAGTGTTAGGGGGGGCGGAGGGGGGGGAGGGCAAACCTCTCTAAATGCCAAGTCTGGTGCCAGGAGACTCTCCTCTCTCTCTCTCTCTAACAAGACAAGGGATACAGCATTTAATCCCCCAGGCTCTTAAACAGCTCAGGTGAAATCCTGGCCCCGTGGAAGTCCATGAGGAACCCGTCCCTGTGTGCCCACCCGCCCCACCGCCTGCTCCTCAGCTCTGCCCGTGGCTCACTGGCCGTGTCAGCGATGGTACCGGGCTGGTCACAGGGTTCCCTGCTGACCTGGGGAAGCATCGTGCTCCCTGGAGTACCTTGGAAAATGATCTTGGCATTGAGCTCAGCTGCCTGGAGCTGAGCCTCCTGAAGACATCATCTCTTGGAGTCATCACCTCCTGGAGACATCACCTCCTGGAGATATCACCTCCTGTCACCACCTGTCCCTGGGTGGCCCAGGACCCTCAGAAGCTCCCGGGGTGCTCGGTGGGGGTGACATACACCTCCGACCGGTCAGCGTGATCCTGGCTGCATCACTTTTAGCACCTAAGCCATCCTCAGCTGGGACACACGTCCTGGGACAGACGCTGGGAGAGGCCCCGGTGGTTGACTGCGTGCTGGTTCCCTGTGACTACCGAGGAAGGCATCTCTGAGCCTTTCTGAGGCGAGGAAAGGGACAGTCCTCCTGGTCTGTTCTTATTCCAATAAATAGATATTACATTTGATCTAGCAATGGTGTATCCTTTACGTAGCGTATGGCAGTCTGAGCGCTATGGAAATGCTTGTATACCGTGTTAACCCGAAACCTGACATCTGGTTGTTGCTTATTTGCAGCCTTTTCCAAGACCGCTAAATACTCCTGGGCCACTAAATACTCCTGGACCTTGAACTACAAGATCCCCTAAGACTGAGCCTGAGGAGGGGAGGGCAGGGGGACACGCACATTTTTTTTACGGGGCTAAAATCCCGTAGTTCCTTTGTGAATCCGAGAGGCGGCTGCTGGACGAGCTGAGCCTGCGGAGCCACCCCGTGCGGGTGATAGCGCTCAGCTCCTCCTCAGTGACAATTCAGTGGGGCAAAAGGATGCTCCGAAATTATTCCTAGTGCTACGAGGCCGTTGGAAAGCTTGTAAAAGATCCAGCCTTGCAAAGGAGATCTGGCTTAACAGTTAGCGCTGTGTGCGTAATGGCACTGGGAGGGAAGAGCAGGGGGAAGACACAGTGGCGCTGACAAACCGGGTGAGTTCTGGTGTCTCCTGCTTCCTCTGCAAGGCGAAGAGGATCCCAGGTGGCTGGAGGTGGGGCGGTGTCACCTCCTCCAGCCTGGGGTCCCTGTGCTGTCCCCGCCGTGCGCGGAGGTGCCAGCAGCGCCTGTGTGCAGCAGAGCCCTGGGGCGGAGGGATGCAGGGGTGGGGGCTGTCGTTGTCACTTCTCTGCACCCCGGGAGAAGGCGTATGGGGAATTTGATGGCCTCATGCAACCCTGGCAGTGTGATAGAGCTTGAGCTGTTTCTCAGAGCAGTCTCTTTGGGGACCTGTGGGTCTACACGGCAACCGTACCCCCCTCCCGTACATAGCTGCTGTCTCGCAGTTGAGGGTAGTAATTCCCCACCCAGTGGAAGCCAGAGGGAAACGTTTTGCTGCCCCCACCACGCACCTGGACCTCAACACTGACCGCGATGGTGGCAAAGCAAAGCCCAGGCGCTGCCCGGGGCGGCCGGCCGTGCTGGGGAGCTGTCGTCTGCCAGGGTGCACCTCCAGCCAGGTGACCAGGGAGCTGGCAAAGACTCCCAGCGTGGTGGCACGTTGGGTGGACTAAAGACATCCCCTTCCCTTTCAGACTGCAGGATGGAGAGGAAGGGAGCAGGGTAGAAGGAGGCAGGATGACGATGTTGCCTTTTTTTTCTAGCCCCGGGTATCTTCCCAGCCCTGTTGCTCGTTCAGCTGTGGGAAGTTGTGGCTCCTGCTATGAGGATGGGAGCAGCCTGAGAGGTGTCTCTTTGCTGGTGCCAGAGTCCCCATCCAGTCCCCTGCCCAGGGCAGAACAGATCTGAGCAATGCCATTGACAAATGAGGAGGGGAAGTTGTGTGTGTGTGAGCGTGTGTGTGTGTGTGTGGATGGGGATGGGGGAAGCCGCTGACACGCCAGCGGGCTCTTGCTCGTTGGAAAGGCAGCTCTGGTGTCAGAAAAAGGAGCGGGGAGAAAAAAATGCCCAGGTTATCAGGGAGGTGGCGGTGAGAGGGGACGCAATCCCAACCCAGGTCTCACTGGAAGAGGTGCTGCTCCACAGCCTCCCTCTCCCCGCCTGATCCCAGGAAGCCGGGAGCTGCCGCGCATCGTGCTGGAAACACTCCGCTTAACGTTACCGTGTGTACTTTCTACGCCTAGGGTAGCTAAAAGTGCTGCATTCAGATCCCCGAGGAGGCAACTGCTGTCTGGAGTCCAAGCGGATGGATTTGTTGGGCTGTCCCCGTCTGCTCTCTCTGTGTCTGGCGGGCGCTGCCGAGCTGTGCAGCCCTGTCATGTTGCCCAGGAGATCGCCGCGCTGTGCTCCTTCGCTTTCATCCTCAGGGTAGCGATGCTGGAGGTCTTGCGGTCCGGCTCGCTGTTCAACTCGTAGCCGTTGAGGCCGGGGCTCATGCCGGCCGTGCCGAAGAGGCCGCCCATGTGAGTCTGTCCCACGTGGCTGCCGGGGCCGGAGACGCCGAGGAACTCGGAGACGCCGCCGGCCGGGTGGGGGTGAGCATGGGGGGACATGCAGGAGGGCACCGTCTCGCAGGGGACGACACAGGCGGGCACGGGGGAGGCGGCTCCGTTGTTGCCGATCCAGGAGGGGTTCTGGATCTGGGAGCGGGAAAAGAAGTGTCAGGGCTGCCCCCCGTGGGACGTGGCTTGTGGCTGGCCCTGGTGGGGGCGGAGAGAGCGTCTCCAGCCCTGGTCCCTGGGGCCAGCGAGGGGCAGCCGGGATGTGGTACGCTGGCCCCCCCACATCTGCAGCATCCACAGCACCCCCCCGAGCCAAAACCCAGTCCGGACAGGGGCAGGGAGTGCGGGAGACTAACTCTCAGGGAAGCAGGACTCTGCCCCTCCTCTGCCATAGCGCCTCTGTGTTCATCTGTTCCCCCTCCCAGCCATTCCTCTTCCATTTATTATTTTTTTTGCACCATGAGCGCTTTTTGGAGCTGGGATGCTCTTGGCACAGAAAAGAACGGGTGCCGCTACAGAGGGAACAGGCGGAAAGAGATGCTGCGAGACTGCTGAGCCCCCTCTCCTGCCCCAGCTCGGGGGGGCAGCTTTCCCTAGGAAAAGGCTTTTTTCTATCGCACAGACGTGCCCATGGGAGCTGAGCTGCCCGCAGCCCCCCCACCACCACCCAGGACAGGCAGTTTCCTTGCCCCTCTCGTTGCCCGTTGCGGAAGCATCGCCCTGTTGGAGCCCTGCTGGGCCACCTCGCCTGGCCATCGAGGCTCCTGCGGCGTCCCTCATGAGATGATACCGCAGAAGAAGAGGGGCTGGAGGGGGGGCTCAGGATTTGCCGGCAGGAGGAGGTGTGCTGCGGTGGGGCCGTGGGGCGGTGGGGGGCACACCCGGGCAGGCAGGATGAAAGCGGGGAGGAGGCGAGCAGAGCAAAGGGCCCTTCATCCCACCGCCCCGCTGGCCCTTGGGCCCTCTCTGATCTCCTACCTCCTGCAAATTGCTTTTCATTTTTTTTGATCTCTAGGGCCGGGAGGGGAGGGCGGCGTGGAGGGAGGAGGCAGTATAAGTTACAAAGGCAAGAGAATGGAGCGCTGAAAAGGCTGCCGAGAGCGGCATCTGCTTGAGAAAGCCGCGTTGGCACCTCTCAGCTGTTTCGTGAGGGCTTCTTCTTCAGTTTTGGGGGGGGGGGGAAACACCAAGCAGGAGAGAGGTCAAACGCTCTTGGCTTGGCCGCGGGGGAGCTTTGGTTGGGGAGGTAGCCGACAGCCGGGGAGGGACTCCCAGCAGATTGGTGAGGACAAGCCAGGTTCAGAGCATCCCGTCCACAGAACCCCACCCCGGAGCGAATTCTGGGTGGCGGGAAGAGGAGTCGGCAGGATGGAGGGAGTGCTTTGCGGGGGCACAGCCTGGCCCCTCCAGCTAACCAACGCCCTAACGCCGCCTCTGAAGGCAGTGTTGTGAAAGGGGGGCTGGCCCAGTGCTTGGGAGGCTACCGTGGTGACAGGTTTCCCAGGAGAGGAAGGGAGGCAGCTGTGTCACCTGCCTCCTGGGACAGGGCAGGAATGATCTCAGGAGCAGCCCCAGATACCCCAACGAGTCTGCTGCTGCCTTTCCTTTGGAGCGCGAGTCCACAAGCCCCGTGGGAAGCGTTCCCAGATGTCACCGAGTGTGCTGCGGGTACCACAGCCCATCACCGGGAGACAGCTGTGGGAATTGGCCCAACTGCCTAAAGAATCATGGAATCACGGAATTTTCAGAGTTGGAAGGGACCTCTAGGGATCATCTAGTCCAACTCCCCTGCTAAAGCAGGGTTGCCCAGAGCACATTACTCAGGACTGCATCCAGGCGGGTCTTGAAGATCTCCAGAGAAGGGGACTCCACGACCTCCCTGGGCAGCCTGTTCCAGGGCTCTGGCACCCTCACCGGAAAGAAGTTCTTCCTCATATTTGAGTGGAACTTCCCATGTTCCAGCTTGTGCCCGTTGCCCCTCGTCCTGTCACTGGCAACCACTGAAAAGAGTCCGGCTCCATCCTCCTTCAACCCACCCTTTAGGTACTTGTAAACACAGATGAGGTCTCCCCTCAGCCTTCTCTTCTCCAGGCTAAAGAACCCCAGCTCTCTCAGCCTTTCCTCATCAGGGAGATGCTCCAATCCCTCGGTCATCTTAGTTGCCCTACGCTGGACTCTCTCAGTAGTTCCCTGTCTCTCTTGAACCGGGGAGCCCAGAACTGGATGCAGTATTCCAGTTGTGGCCTCACCAGTGCAGAGTAGAGGGGGAGAATGACCTCCCTCGACCAAGAAGGAACATGAAAGCCGAGGCGTGGTAATAGGAAGTCTTCCTGGGAACTGATGGGTTTTAGGCATGAAATAGCCTTTCGGACCTTTTCCAAACCAGTGGGAAGTTCGGGGGGCAGCAGCACAGGTGATGGGAGGACAGGGCAGCAGGATGTGCTGAGCAGGGTGACCTGTGGCCAAAAGGGTGGCCGCACTATGTCACGCAGGGCTGGGCTTGGTGCCTGCTTTAGAGATGGCTGCTCCGGGCCAGGGCATGAGGGACCCGGGCAGGACACCTGGCTAAATAACTCCTGGCCCTTCCGTGCTTGGTCATATAGCTGGAGAGGGAGTTTTTACAAGGGTATAGGACGAAGGGTGATGGCTTCAAACTGAAAGAGGGGAGATTGAGATGAGATCTCAGGAAGAAATTCTTTGCTGTGAGGGTGGTGAGACCCTGGCCCAGGTTGCCCAGAGAAGCTGTGGCTGCCCCATCCCTGGAGGGGTTCAAGGCCAGGTTGGATGGGAGTTTGAGCAACCTGGTCTGGTGGGAGGTGTCCCTGCCCATGGCAGGGGGTTGGAACTGGATGATCTTTGAAGTCTCTTCCAACCCAACCCATTCTATGATTTTTCTATGCTTCTGTATAGCCCCGGCGCTCCTCCAGCCTTGCCTGAGGGCAGGCGGATGGACCCGAGAAGAGAAGCATCGCTTGGCAGGGGGGACTGGGAGCAGAGGCAGTGTGTCCGGCAGGCATGGGAACAGATGGATCAGGGTGTCGGGGGGAAAGTGCTCACCTGGGCGTAGTTCTCAGCACGGGTGAGCAGGGGCAGCTCGTAGGCGGTGGAGAAGTGGGTCCGGACCTGCTGCATCTGGCCGAACCGCTCCCGCTTGCGCCACTTCGCCCGCCGGTTCTGAAACCACACCTGGGGAGAGGGCGACAGGGGGGCTGTGAACAGGGGGGGCTGGCAGTGCCGGGCAGCCCTACAGCCCGGGGAGCCCACGGGCAGGCAGGGCTTCGTACACAAGCCCCACAGGAGAGCGGCTGTCCTGCCCCACATCCCCGGGGGTGAGTCTGGAGCCAACCTGTGCTCCAGACTGGGAGCATCCCGGACAAAAGGCGATGGCCAGCTTTCTGCCTATCTGGGGACATTCATGGCTCTTGCCTCCCACTGCCTGCTTTGTCCTGGGATAACCCTTCTTCCTCCTGCCCCTACATCAGCGTTACCCTGGTGCTGCCCGCAGCCGGTCTCGGAGGAGAAGTGTGACTACATCCCTGAGTGCTGCTGCCAGGCTGAAACCAGCAGTGCCGGGGCTTTCCCCCAGCCGAATCCTGGCTACGATGGTGCCGTTGGCCGAGGGTTTGCATTTCTCACCGAACTCTCAGGCTTATTTTTCTTAACTGCTAAAAAAAATTAAAAAATAAAAAGCGTAACACCCTTCCCTCCTTAGCTGCAGGAAAGGAGAAGTGCCCTCTGCAGAGCTACGTGTCCTTTGCTTTCCACCGAGTTTTCTTTGCAGGGTTTGCAGTGCTCCGCTTCACAGCGCTGCTCGAGATCCCTTCAAGGCAGAGGCAAGACCCAAAACTCTGTTTCTGCTCTTATTTTTACTGGCTTGACTTCAGTGTGGATTATTGCACTGTTGTCAGCACCGTTGCTCCTGATTTGCATCAGCGTAAGAGAGATCAGAGCCTGGCCCAGTGTCTTCAAAGCCTCTTGAAGCTTGTGAGTCAGGGAGGCACATCAATCAAGAGCTGCTTTGAAGGCAGGGAGAGATGCAGGCGATCACCAGGGGCTGGGTTGTGCAGGTCACGCCAGTGCTTGAAAGGAGCAGCCCTAGAGCCGCTGCCTCGCTTCTGCTTCGAGTTTTGCACGGTGACTTCGGAGGAAAGAGCTGGGTCGGGGGGGGGACACAGCACTTAAGGAACAGCTCGGTCCTGCCTGCCCCTGGCCATGGGGCAGCTCGGAGGCTTGGCAGCCAGCTGGGAGAACCAGATACCGGGTGGGAAGCCTACATCTCCGGGGGATACTGGGGAAACTGGGTGGGGTGGGGTGGCTTTTGGGGGGGCAGGCGAGCAGTGGCATTTGCAGCCTCCATCAGCAGAGCTAGAAGCTGCTACAGGGAGAGACAGGGTCTGCGGTTTCTGGTCTGAGCTGACCTTCTTGCCTGTGCTGGGAGAGTCATTTCAGGCTCTCCTGCTTCAGTTCACTAAACCTCCCCACCACATAGGCAGCCTCGTGGTGGTCTCCGGCAGCTCCCCACCGCAGCCAGCCAAGGGTCTGGCCGTGCCCCGTGGTGTGCTCGGTGCTGGGAGCGCACGGTGCGGTGCCCGGCCATGTCCTCCCCGTGAGGGCTGCGGGTGGTGTGGGGTTTATAGTGCCCTGCTCTGCAGCCATGGCAATGCCACTGGCATGGGCCACCCACAAGCCGGCCGGACTAGCCGCATCCAAAGCAGCAACCTGGTATTAACACACACACACACACACACCCCCCCATCTCAAATGAGAATTTTCGGCGGGTGCAAAAAGCACCAGCGGAAAGGGCCTGACGTTATCCCAGCTGAGCACAGGCTGCAGATGAAGAGCGTCCTACTGGAGCCGGTCGGATGCCCCAGGCATCCGTCTGCTTTTCTTCTACCTCTTCTTGGCACGGCCGCCCCGGCCCAGCTGCGGGCCAGTCCCGGGGACCGGCCCAGACCGTGGGGCTTTGATCTGCGGATTCAAAGTTAGCGGTGGTGACCCGGTTCCTCCTGGGGCGGAGGAGGCCCCGCTGTGCACAGAGGGGAGGAGAGCAGGTAGGGAGCGCAGCCCTGGCTGCGTGCGAGGCTGGGGCCGACATATGCCAGGCATATGCGGCCATTCCTCTGGCTAGCCCGCTAGCCCGGCCCCACACCTTGAGAGCCTGGTGGAGCATCCCTCCCGGGATGGACCGGCAGCCGCCCTGCTGGAGCCGCAGGGAGGTTTCCCGGGGGCTGGCGGAGGCAGAAGAGGGTCTCCAGCGCAGGCTTCTCCTCATTTCCTGATGGACTGAACTGGTGCTGGCAGAGCAAAACGATTTAAACTGGCAGCTCCCCGAATTGCCACCCCCGGGCGGCTGGTGGGCTGGGGAGCTGCGGCAAACCATCGCCTTCGGCTGAAAGGAGGAGCATCTTCAGTCCGAGTGCTGGTGCCTGGGGGGGCACCGGAGATGCTCCGGGGGCTGGCAGTCAGCCGCTGCTCCCCAAGGCTTGCCACAGGGTTTGGGCTGCTTTTTGAGGTCCTCCTTCCTCCACCGGTCCAGGTCCTTTTAGGCTGCTTGGTATCTTGCAGTCCGGTTTCTCCAGACCTCCACAGTGCTCCAGGGGAAAACAGGGCAGGCAGGACAGTGTGTATTGTGACGACGTCAGCGAAAAAAGACCAAAAAACAACTAATCCTAACTATTTCCTGACTTCCTCAATCTTAGGCGACACCTGCTTTTAAAAAGCAAATCTAAAAAGCCAACAAGCCTTTCGTTGCCTGTCACCTTTTGTCAATGGGAGAGGGATGTGACAGTGGAGGTTGCAGCATGTCCTCCTGGGTCAGGAGCGGGGAATTTTGTGCCGGGATAAGCAGCCGCTTGCGGGCTGCGCCTCGGCGTTAACAATTAAGAGTGGGAGCGTAGGGTAATGTCATGTCTCTGGCTCCCGCAGACAATGCTTTGATAAGCCCCCGATGTACCAAATCAGCCCAATAAAATCCTACAGCACAGAAGATGTTTCACGTCTCCATAAACATTCAGCCATATGCTGGTACCTAGATCCATATGCACATGCAGCTGACGTGCTGCGGTGGCGGGGCAGGGGGGAAGGACGGAGAGGCTGGGAATGTCCTGAAACAAAGCAAGCAGGAGGCTCCTGTCCCAATGCCACCACCCTGGCACCCGGTCCCACATGCCCCGCACCAGGCACGGGTGGATGGGCTGGGATGGGACCCCACCCAGGCCCCTCTGGGCCATGTTTGGGAACAGCATCGCTGCATTCGTCCTTCCTCCAGGTTAAAGAAAAAGGTGATTTTTATCTTTTTTCCCCCCTTTCTGCTACCCGCCCCAGCACAGCGACGGAGGGGGAGGCTGGCCCTTGCGGACATGAGGGTGGGCTGGGGGCAGTTGTGGGGCTGGACCCAGCTCACTGCCCCATGCCCTGTGCTCGAGACCCCCCCCCCACCTCGCTGCATCGCTCCCCACCGTGTTCAAGCTTCACGTGGCCCTGCTCTCACAGCATCCTTTCTGCCCACCCCGGTCCTCTGGCCCTACTGCCCTCCTCCCTCTGCTCAGCCTCCGTCTGTCTGTCTGTCTGTCTCTCTCTCTCTCTCTCTCCGGGACCCCGTCCCTCTGCTACAAGCCAGGCCGTCTGCCCTCCTCCCAGAGATGGCCACCGGCCCTTTGCTTTCCAGCCTGCAAGAACAGAGCCAGAATTCATCCTTGAGCGCTGAAACTGGACACCATTTTATCAGTGGCCTGGAATGGGAAATTGGAGCCTGGGATGAGAGAATTGAATAACTTGAGCTTGTTTTCATTTCATGTTTAATTTCCTGCAGGCTTAGCTCAGTCTTTCCGCTCCTTCCACCAGCCTCCCAGGGTTTTATGGGGGAAAAGGGATCAAGATATATTACTTCTTGCTTTTGCTTTGCTTTTTTTCTTTTCTTTCTTTTTTTTTTTTTTCCAAGGCGCTGATTTCGCTACGGCAGAGTTTGACATTTCCCTCTCACTTTCAAGCCCCCGCTGCATCACAGAGTCACCGCCGAAAACATTTCATTAACGGGCCCAGCAATCCTAAAGCTGGCTCTGAGCCGGGGGCAGTGGGGGGGTTATATTCCCTGGCAGCGAAGCCTCCTTCCAGCCCCATCTCTTTCTACTCTGCCATGGGGCAGGCCAGGAGGTAGGGATACTTGGAGCCCGAGAGAGATGAGCAGCCCGGGAGCGGGCTGGCCTGGGCTTGGAGGGGTGTGTGTGTGTGTGTGTGTGTGAAAACACGTGTGTGTCTACCATGTTTCTCTAGTGCCACTGCCTCAGAAATCCACCTCCAATCCCGGATGGGCTGGAAGAAGCTCAGGCAGTTGCTGGTGCTGAGCAGGAACTCCTTCTGTGGCTCTGCAGCCCCCAGACATGGAAGAGGAGGTGGAAGGAATGGGATATGCACGCTGTGTAGGACCTACAGGAAAACAGTGCACACCTTTGTAGGTCTGTTTCCGAGCCCCAACCCTGGGGGGGGTGGCTCTGCCTCTGCCCAGGGCTTACCCACAGCTCCCACTTCGGAAAACAGGCATGTGCAGTGGCTTAATAGTGCTTGGCAACAAAGGGCCAGGTTGTGGGGGGCAGGCAGGGAAAAGTCAAATTAGCTTTGACGTTGTCAGACACCGGCGCCGATGGCTGGAAACCAAGTCAGGCAGAGAAACGGAGTGGGAGAAGGGGATGCCACCGGTCAGCAGACAGCATGGCCTGCCCCGTGCCCGCTGCTGGCACGAGCTCTTCTCCAGGCACCCAGGGCTCTTTCAGCTATTTCACTAATGAAGCGTGAGCTTTGGAAAAGGATGGAAAAAAAAAAAAACCCAACCAAAAAAACCCAGAGCTGCCACTTGCCTGTCTGGGCTCCACATCTGCTCCTGCCTGTGGCGTGGCTGGAGCTAGGATGTGCTCCCCGGGGAGCCCAGCCTGGCCAGAAGGGACCACCTCCAGCCAAAAGCTGGCTCAGCTTTGGGAGGGACCATCACACCTCAGACCTGCTGGGCACCTCGCCTTCCTTGCAGCTGAAGCTGGCCTCCGGGGAATTATCCCAGAACGCTCGCCATCCCTTAGAGGACCGAACCTTCCCTGGGAAAGGGACTGTTGAGCTCCCCTCAAAGCCCGTGGGGCTGCAGGAGGTGTGTGCCCAGACACCTCCACAGCAACCAGAACCCCTGCCAGCTTGGCGGGGGGGCGTCTGAGTGCATAGCTGCTGTTTGGCTTGCAGAAGGAAAGAAGGGGCTTGTGACTTAGTTGTGATTTCCGCCCTCTGCCTCGGTGCTGGTGGGGCCCTTGGTCCTTGCAGTAGGCATCTGCCTTGCCATCCATCTCCTGGGCTGGTGCCCGTGCCTGCTGTTTGGCTGCAAGCTGATGCCCTGGGAGCTGCAGTGGGGAGGCCCCCACAGATCAGAGCTGCCCTGAGGAGTGGGAGGCCAAAGCCAAGCCTAAACAAGCTGTAACACAACCCAGAGCCGGAGACAGGGTGATTCACAAAGGCCTCAGTCCCAAAAACCTCCTTTGTGGGCAGTGCAGCCCTGTGCCATCAGCAGAAGAGCCCCGTGCCACCTCGGGCTGTGTCCTCATGCCTCTTGGGGGATGCCACCACCATGCCAAGGCTGAACACCTCACTAGCCAGCCCCCCCAGCCCCCTGGGAACCTGGGGTGCTCCTGAGCCTGCCCAGCCAGCACCCACAGCGCTCAGCACTGGAAGAAATGCAGGCTCCATCACCAGTGACAGGGAATCTGTATTTCTACCCACGGCATGGCAGCCCTTCATCACAGGGGCAGTGGCCAGTGCCAGCCCGCAGCCCCAGGGACAGGGTTGTTCCCCTCAGCAGGTCTGGGGGAATCATAGAATGGTTCAGGTTGGAAGGGACTTTGAAGATCACCCAGTTCCAACCCCCCTGCCCTGGGCAGGGACACCTCCCACCAGACCAGGTTGCTCAAAGCCCCATCCAGTCTAGCCTTGAACCCCTCCAGGGATGGGGCAGCCACAGCTTCTCTGGGCAACCTGGGCCATGGTCTCACCACCCTCACAGCAAAGAATTTCTTCCTGAGATCTCATCTAAATCTCCCCTCTTTCAGAGCGAGAGGCAAGTGCTTTCACCCTTTTGCTTTCCCTTTTTACCCCTTTCACCCCAGGGTAAGCGTTTGAGCAGCCAGGCCACTTAGACCTAAGTCCTTCAGACCCTCTGTTAGGCGAGCCCTGTCATTGCCATCCCAAGTGAGAGGAGGGGGGCTGTTCTCAGCTGCCCTTGCAGGGGGGGGCTGCTGGGGTGCTAGGCTCAGGGCAGGGTGAAACCTCCAGGCTGCCCCCCTCCCTCGGCCAGATTTCCTCCTGGCTGCCTGGGGAGGTGCTCCTGCCCTGGGTCGCAGTGTTACCCAGTGGAAAAGTGGGGGAAACCCCCCTGAGATCGTGGGTCATATGTAATGAACTTGTGGAATGCGTCTGGCTTGCCTGCCCTGGCTCTGCTAGCCAGCCCTGCAGGCTAGCTGGGATGTGCTAGCCACACACCCGTGCTCAGAGGCGAGCAGGAGGAGCTCGCCACCCTCCAGCACCTCATTCCCATTCCTGAGCGAAGGGAATTCTGTAACCCAACGCGGCGCCCGGTGTCCCAGGAGACGCCCCGTCAAGCACTCGGGATGTGTCCCTGGGAAAGCAAGGTCCGGGCTGATGCTCTCAGCGCTGCCTTCCTCTGCCCATCCCGCAGGGCTACGCCCGGGACCGACGGGAACGGCGCTGCTTTCTGCTGAAACGCAGCTGTCTCCGGCTCTCTCTGAAGAGAAACAGCTGTGGGGAAGAAGAGCACCGCAAACCCACTGGGGCCAGCAGACAAGAAAAAAAAAAAAAAAAAAGTCCCCCAGCTAGTTGAAACTGGAAGTAAATGTACAGGGAAAAATGGACTTACGCAAGGATGCTGGGCCCAACTGTTTGCGACAACTGTTAGAGGCGAGGGCAAGCTGGGCTGCCTGGGACCTGGGAGTCTTCCTGGTGTAAGAGGATTAGGGTCACAAAGATGCTGCGAGGGCTGGAGCCCCTCTGCTGTGAGGACAGGCTGAGAGAGTTGGGGGTGTTCAGCCTGGAGAAGAGAAGGCTCCGGGGAGAACTTAGAGCCCCTTCCAGTCCCTAAAGGGGCTCCAGGAGAGATGGGGAGGGACTCTTGATCAGGGAGTGGAGCAATAGGAAGAGGGGGGACGGTTTTAAACTGAAAGAGGGGAGATTTAGATGAGATATCGGGAAGCAATTCTTTGCTGTGAGGGTGGTGAGAGCCTGGCCCAGGTTGCGCAGAGAAGCTGTGGCTGCCCCATCCCTGGAGGGGTTCAAGGCCAGGCTGGATGGGGCTTGGAGCAACCTGGTCTGGTGGGAGGTGTCCCTGCCCATGGCAGGGGGTTGGAACTGATGATCTTTGAGGTCCCTTCCAACTCGAACCATTCTATGATTCTGTGATAATCAAATGCCTCCACACGCCAGCTATTCTCAATTCTAATGCAGGTTCTGGGGGTGGTGAGCTGACAAATGCCTGCAGACAGAACTCACAGGGTTAGCTAGACTGGAGAGTGAGAGCCTAAGCTTCAGCAGGACCTTTGATGGCCATCAAGATGTGAGCTGCAGATGTCCACTCCAAGTGATGGTGCTCCTATTTGTTCTGCCAGGCCTTCGGTTTAACCTTGACCCAGAAGAAAGAGCATTCAGAGAGTCTTTCACTCCTTCAGTGTGGAGTTTGGCTCTGCTGGATGCCCAGGTTAGTTGGGACCAGGTTCACGGGACCATGTGGGTGGAAGCGGTGAGAATGCAGCACGGCTGTTTGACTCTCCTGCTCCTCTCAAGGTGGTGGGAGCCCCTTTTAGCTCCAGATCACCAGGCTGTGTGCAGTCTCAGCTCCTGCTCAGCCAAGCTGGCAGCGAGAACTGCCCCTCCTCTATCACCTCATGTCCCCTGGTACTGAACGTCCTGGTCACCTCCACATCCCCATCTTGCCAGAAAGAGCCCATACTGCAGGAAAGCTTGCTCCCACTCAGCCTAAAGAGCCCGTGTCCCCTGACAACTCTCCTGAAGGAAGCAGTTTTTGTAATAGCTTTGTTTGGGGTTACCTGCCTGCTGCCCCCTTAGCTTAAGGACAAGAGGACTCTGTGATCACTGGAGCTCAGGACACCAGCCCCAATAAAGGAGCTGGCACTAGTGCCAGACGTGGACATCCCTCCCTGTCCTGTCCCCGTGCCTGTCCCCTGTACCCAAGAGGGGTGCCAGCCAGAGGCACGGGCTTTGGGTAGGGCTCAGCCCTCCCTGCAGGCTGTGGTGGGGCTGCAGGTGACAGCAAGGGACAACCAGTTTGGAGGGCTCATGGTTTCCTTCCCCAGAGAGCCGGGGCTTGTTTGCAGCTCGCCCAACCCCAGGCCATCCCTGTTACCTGTACACGAGCCTCGGTGAGGTCTGTCCTCATGGCTAGCTGCTCCCTGGCATAGACATCCGGGTAGTGGGTCTTCTGGAAGACCTTCTCCAGCTCCTCCAGCTGGTAACTGGTGAAGGTGGTGCGGTTCCTCCGCTTCTTGCCCTTGTTGCTCTCTGAGTCGGCCTTGTCCATGGGGCTGGGGAGGTCCGTGCTGGCCCTGTCCTGGGGCACTTTCACCCCGGCTTCCTTCACGCTGAGGTAGCTGCTGTCCATTCCCGAAGGGTCGGAGCTCGGCTGCAAGTCGGCCTCTCCCAAACTGCTCTCCTTACCTACTTCGGTGGTGGGGCAGGGTGGGAAGAGAGAGAAAGAGAGAGAACGAGAGAAAAGCAGATGTAAATCTTTTGACCCATTAATTGGTTCAGCCAATTAGAGCTAGCCATGGCAGTCGGGCAGCGGTCCCTGCACGCAGGCAGGGGGCTGCCTTGGGTGGGCACAGGAAAGCTGCAGCATCAGAGGGTGCTGGAGCTCAGCTTGGGGGTGGCACGGGCACCTGGATGGGCTCTGTTCAAGGGAGGAGGTGGCTGTCATGGCAGGAGGGCAGATTGCAGCCCACGGATGCCAGCACAACCGGGGAAGGGGAAGTTGGGGTGAGCTCTGCCAGCGCCTCCCGGTCCCCTTCCATGAACCTGGCACACAGCCCATAGAGACCCTCACAGAATCACAGAATCTTCATGGTTGGAAGGGACCTTTGAGATCATCAAGTCCAACCATACACACACACACAAAAATCCAACAATCTGGGGCACTAGAGCATGCCCTGAAGTGACATGTCTACAGGTTTCTTAAATACCTCCAGGGATGGTGACTCCACCACCTCCCTGGGCAGGCTGTTCCAGTGCCCGACCACTCTCTCAGTAAAGTAGTTCTTCCTAATATCTAATCTAAACCTCCCCTGACGCAACTTCAGACCATTTCCTCTGGTCCTGTCATTATTCCCTTTGAAGAAGAGTCCAACACCCACCTTTCTACACCCTCCTTTCAGGTAGTTGTAGAGGGCAATGAGGTCTCCCCTCAGCCTCCTCTTCTCCAAACTAAACATGCCCAGTTCCCTCAGCCTCTCCTCATGTGACTTGTTCTCCTTCACCCTCCCACTGCCCACGGTGGGACTGAACCCCATGGACCGCTACATTCCTTTGTCCTCAGAGACCGCTCCTGTGGCTGGGACCAAGGGACCCAAACTCAGAGGATGATCCCCAGTCACCAGCCCATCCGTGCCCCTCTGCTGAATGACACATGGTAGAAAACCAGGGGCACCCAGCAGCCAGGCGTGGTGCTCAGTGGGATCTGTTTTCTGCTGGTGCATCCCCAGGCAACGGTGGTGTGTCAGCAGAGGTGTCCCTGCCTGACACCCCCACCCCAGTCACCCCACAGCCTTCTGCAAGGACTTGAGCTGCTTTTGGCAAAGAGGCAATGAACGGCCCCTAATGCCACGGAAAAGGCTGGTGTGAGACACCTGTGGAAAGCCCCCAGCCTGTGTGCAGGGCAGAGAGAAATGAGGGGAGTCTCACAGCAGCCTACGAGGCAGAATAATTAACAGGCCATGACACGTGAGAGCAGTATGGCGAAGCAGGAGGTGGACGTCTCAACTACTGTGGTGAGCTGGTTCCTCTCAAAGGCTTAGCAGCTACCAGTGAAACCAGGAGTACGTGCCCTCAGGCACAAGCAAGGGGTGCTGTGGTGGGGCATACTCTCCTGCCCACCTCCTGCCTCCAGCAACGCTGGTGTCCCCTTCATTAGCAATACCACTGCCCTGACAGCCAGATCCTGGTGAGGACCCAGTGGCATGTAGTGCCTCTGATGACAAGTGGCCGCTGCTCTGCCCTGCCTCCTCCCACTCCTTGGTGCAGCGGGCTGTCCCCAGACCAGAAGAAGAGGGATTTGTGTGAGCCACTGGTCCATTCGGCATGTGCTGCGCAGCCCTGTGTCCTGCCTGCCCACATTTTTGCCTGCCATCTTTGGACAAAAAGCCATGGTAGCCCTACTATGGGGTTTAACCTTGAGCCACTAGACTCAGCTCCTAAAGTTCTGGGAAGGAGAAGGTGCAGTGGTACTTCCTATCTGTGCTTTCCTTACCAAGCCAAAATCATGCCAATTGGCTAATCTTTTTTTTGCAAATGTTCACATTAGCCTATTTTTAAATGTTCTCAGTCCTGGATCAGTCTTTCTGGGAAACAGCTCCACCATCTAGTGATGTCCCCACTGGGAGATTTCCCTCAGCAGTGTCTTATCCAGGGTCTTTCATGCCAGCTCAGGCATCTTAGTCCGTGTCTTTGGAAATCCCCGTTTTTTTTTCCAGCACTCACCCCTTGGTAACAACATCCTACCACCTAATTCACTGTATATTATGAGTTTAGTCCTTCTGGGAACAGCTCTGTCACAGCTTCAAAGCCAAAAGGCTTGCGAGAAGATGTACGTGTCCTCACCCTCGCAGCAGAAAGGCTGCATCAAGGTGACCGGGGTGAAAAACAGGAGGATGAAACTTAGCTGTCACTCTCGGCCACGAAGGCAAGGAAGAGCCAGGTTTAAGCGTGGGAGGATGAGCTGCGAAAGATATTTTGAGAAAAAAAAAAAAAATGCCCAGTTAGTACAGAGGAGTCGAGGGCAGAACTGGGATGAAGTGATTGGAGTTGCAGGGTCTATCTGCCACTACCACCCTACTGGGTTTTCAGATTTATCGCTCTCTCTAACACTGTTCCCTCAGGCTTCTGAGGAGCTCCCTGTAAAGATCAGCAAAGCCTGATGTTGTCTATCTCAACTCTCTTCGCTTTTGTCCCTAGGAATATTTTGCCAAGGTGGCCAGTGACTGTCACCCTGCACCCACACCTGCCGACGGGCTGGGTGCTCCACCGCTCCCCGGGGGATGCAAGGTGGACAGGCCCATCCAAAACGGGCTGGGACAGTGCCCTGCACCACAGCCTGGGTAAATTGTAAGCTACGGCCATAATATTTACTCCTTTCAAAACTAACAATAATAAGACAGTTCCAGAAAGTCTGCAGCAGTGGGCTACCTACCGCCTATGAGAGTCAGTAGAGATGGGGTAATAGATAAATAAAAGTACTCCAGGAAATTTTTTCCTCCTTTTTTTTCTTTTTTTACTATTTAAGATGTCAGGAAGCTCAGTACATTTTCCCCCATGCTTTTGTGCTGGCTGCCTCCCGAGCTCCCAGGTTCCCTGCGACTCCAGCGGCAGCAAACTCAAGACCTGAGGACTTTCCTCGGGAACTTCCCTGCGGCTTCTTATCATCTGCTCAAGTGGCTCAGCAAGCTGGGGAAGGGGCTGCACAAACACACGCAGAGAAAAAGCTCTGGGTCTGATGTAATTTCATTGGCTGGAGAGCTCAAGCTGCAGCTGGAAGCGGGGTCCAGGGCTTTCAGCAGTAACATGGACTTCTTGGAGCGGGTCCAGAGGAGGGCCATGAAGATGCTCCAAGGGCTGGAGCACCTCTCCTAGGAAGACAGGCTGAGAGAGTTGGGGTTGTTCAGCCTGGAGAAGAGAAGGCTCTGGGGAGACCTTATAGCAGCCTTCAGTACCTGAAGGGGGTCTACAAGAAAGCTGGGGAGGGATTGTTTGCAAGGGCATGTAGTGATAGGACAAGGGGCAAACTCTCACTTTTAAACTAGAGCAGGGTAGGTTTGGATTAGAAATTAGGAAGAAGTTCTTTACAATGAGTGTGGTGAGACACTGGAACAGGTTGTCCAGAGAGGTGGTGGAGGCCCCATCCCTGGAGATATTCAAGGTCAGGCTTGATGAGGTTCTGAGCAACCTGATCTCGTTAAAGATGTCCCTGCTTGTGCAGGGGGGTTAGACTAGATGGCCTTTAAAGGTCCCTTCCAACCCAACACATTCTTTATGATTCTATGATCTCTGCCGCGAGCCATCGGCTCCAAGGAGCAAGCGGTGGGTATTCCCGTGCCTGCCTGCCCCCAGCCCAGAGCCCTCCTTGGCCACGCTACCCTCATGCTCCCACGCTGCAGCAGACATGGGCTTCTTTACCTCCAGCCCCTGCAGGGATGAGCTGTGGCTGGGAGAGGGGCAGTAAGAGCGGGATGGAGGGCAGGGAACATGGACGTAGGGAGGGTGGGACGTAGGAGGTGGATGTGTGCATCCACCCTCTGCTGAGCATCCAGAGGAGTCACTCTCATTCCCTAAGAACAGGCTCCCTGACCTCAAAACCATCCTGCTAACTGCTGAAGTGAAACAAATTGCATACATCTGCATATGGATATGCCCAGACTTCCTGTAACTGGAGATGGCCTCAAAGTTTCAGTGCAAAGTTTGGGGTGTCTGTTTCTAATCAAACCTAGAGAGACCTTGAGTTACATATTGTGAAGGTCTCCATGACAAGGAGGTAATGTGAGTATCATTGCACCCTTACAAGCCCAACAGGACCACTTGGTACCTCCTTCACTGCTTACGACTCCGTCCTTGCCCTCACTGCAGTAGAAGGAGGATATTTTCTGGTTTCCCACCCTGATACTCTGCTGTCCCAGTGCCTTGGCTGCCTGCTAGACCATCCGAGCACTTCCCAGACCTTCCCTGAGTCACCCAATGGGCAGGGACAGCCCAGGACAGCTGGGCGCTTGGGACTCCATCATCATGCTGCTCCTTTTCGGGCAGGAGAGCTGCCTGCATCCCCAGTTCACCCGGAGAGAAAATGCCTTTCCCATCTCACCATGTCTCTTCTGGGAACTCCACGGAGGAGAAATGGGGTGCAGGAAACACAGACCATGCTGCACCTTTTTTTTTTTTCCTGCTTTTTTGGGAGGGTGGTGAAGTAAGATCTTCTTTATATACAATCTTAGCCATGAAATTTAATTTAGTGCAACCTCAGCTTGGTGCATCCACATGGCAAGGGAGAGTGAGATGTTTCAAGTACACAACTTCGGGCCCAGCTTGAAATGATAGGTCTCCTTTGCACATACACGACAAGCTGCAACGCCTTTGATAGACTCCTTCATGATAGACTCTTGCCATGTAGGTCCTGTGATTGCAGCCCCAGAGCCTAAGAGGTTGGAAGACCACAGAAAGGACGTGGACCTGTTGGAATGGGTACAGAGGAGGCCACAAAGATGCTGCGAGGGCTGGAGCCCCTCTGCTGTGAGGACAGGCTGAGAGAGTTGGGGGTGTTCAGCCTGGAGAAAAGAAGGCTCTGGGGAGACCTTAGGACCCCTTCCAGTCCCTAAAGGGGCTCCAGGAGAGATGGGGAGGGACTCTTGATCAGGGAGTGGAGCCATAGGACAAGGGGGGATGGTTTTAAACTGAAAGCAGGGAGATCTAGATGAGATATTAGGAAGAAATTCTTTGCTGTGAGGGTGGTGAGAGCCTGGCCCAGGTTGCGCAGAGAAGCTGTGGCTGCCCCATCCCTGGAGGGGTTCAAGGCCAGGCTGGATGGGGCTTTGAGCAACCTGGTCTGGTGGGAGGTGTCCCTGCCCAGGGCAGGGGGTTGGAACTGGATGATCTTTAAGGTCCCTTCCAACCCGAACCATTGTATGACTCTATGATTCTAAGACAGGTACACAGCCAGCAAAAGCCAGGGTTGGAGGCAGCACAGGGCTGTTTCACACCGGCTCCGGGCAAAGAAGCCTGTAGGGTCTTGGCGTTGCTAATGTCCTGCTCTGGCAGTGTCTCCTCCAAGCCATTATGGTCTCAGTGAGGAGCCCCAGACTACACTAGCCCTGGGAGACTCCGAGAGTAGCCCGGGACACCTGGACACCTACCGGCACACAGCAGCTCATAGAGGCTGCCTGCTGGTGGCCAACCCCCATCCAAAGCAGGTGGCATGGGCGGTGGGTGGCTGTGCCAGGTGGCCTCTCTGCTCCCACGCTAAGTGGTGTAGGGGCCTTCTGCCTTCCCACCCAGGCATGGTCCCACCCTGCCCATCCCTAGATCCCTATGGGACATATCCTACAGTGCCTGTTTCATGGTGCCTCTCCATGCCTGCACAGCCATGGTCTGACTTCTACTTTTCATAGCAACAATGCTTTAAAAAAAAACAACAACAAAACAAACAAAAACAAAAACAAAAAAAAGAAAACCTCTAGTGCAGATGTTTAAGAAGGGTTTTAAAATCCAGTTCTGGCTCTTCATGTCATTCTCTCAACTCTTGCTTAAATACCAGTGCTAAAATTTTGCCTAGATAAGGTTTGGGCAGTGTATCCTACACTTCTTACCAAAGAAGATTTGCACTCTGGCCCTGCCAGCACACCTCCAGGACTTGGCCGGCCGCAGTAACTTTATCCAGTCCTTGTGATCTTGCCTTAACACATGCTGAAGCCATTATACTTGTTCCCAAGTTGTCTGTTGCAGCCTTCTGTCTCCTGTCTGTCATTGCAGCCTAGAAGCCAGTACAGGGCTATGACTTTAAAAATATCTACATTTTGGGTTATATAGGATGAAATGGAGTGGGTCTGTGTTTCCTAAAATCCAGCCACAGATTTTAGACATACAAAGGCCCAAATCTTAAGGTTTATTCCCCTTCAGGGAGTGACCTCTCTTACAATCTGCAGATGTAGAGAAGGAGTTTAAAGATGGAGAGAAGACCCGGAATTCTGTGGCACTGAATCTGGCACCAGTGATTTTATTAGCAATGATCAGATGCCTAAACATACTTTCACTCTTGGGCCCAGCTGAAGTGTAAAACTGGGCAGGATTCATCTCAGTTGCAGGTGGCAGAAGTCTACATAAGACACAAGCCATTGTGGAAGCTGCAGTTCCCCTTACTGCTAAGCAGAAACTGATTGGAGCCTTTCCATTTCAACTCTTGAGAAGGATGAACACATCTCCCTGTGTCCAGCCTACCAGCAGTTCCCTTGAGTTTGCATAAAGCAGAGCTGGTTCCTGTATGAAAGCATGGCTGTCCATTTACTCCAGCCAGGGACCTCATTTTGTTCATCCTGTGCAACCCGAAGGAAAGCTGGAATATGCTCCAGGAAGCTCCTCTGCTCATGGCATGGCACACACCAACTTCACGCTGCGCTGAGGAGACCACTGCATGACTGTGCTCGTGTGCATCGACATCGTCCGTCTCTGCTGAGCCCAACCAAAGCTGCTGGCTCTGCTGCCTGCAGCCTCCCAAAGCTCTACAGCAAAGGAGGGACACAGGGAAACCCACAGATGAAAACCAGCTGTGAAATACCTGGCCACGTTGGAGACCTAATTACAGACAGAACAAATTCCTCCAGAAAAGCCTATTCATCAAAGGACGAAAGGGGAAGAGGAGTGTTTCTTTCTACTGTTCTCCTCCTGACCACACTGAGGGTCCCTCTCTTCAAGGAGGGACTTATTTTTCTGAGCAAAGCATATAGCAGGAGCAACACTAAGGCCTGGAGAAGAAAAGTCTCAGAAACTCCTTCTGTTCCTGAAAGGCGGTCTGGGGACAATGCCAATGGTGCCACACAGCACTGCTGGGTCCACAGGCTTTCGCTGGCCCTGCAGATGGTGTGTAACACGTCACTGGCTCTGTCGCCACTCTGCATGCCTTGGAGATCATAGAATCGCAGAACGGTTCAGGTTGGAAGGGACCTTAAAGAACATCCAGTTCCAACCCCCTGCCATGGGCAGGGACACCTCCCACCAGACCAGGTTGCTCAAAGCCCCATCCAGCCTGGCCTTGAACCCCTCCAGGGATGGGGCAGCCACAGCTTCCTTGGGCAACCTGGGCCAGGGTCTCTGGTACCACTCGATGCTTCCCTGGGAGTCACAACCACCTCAGCCCTGGCAGGCACTCCTGTGCCTGGCTGGTTACGTTCCCCTCGAGTAAATCACTGCATGGGTTTGGGGACAAACAGCTTGATAAACATGAACTCCAGCGCCGCTGGGAAGCTGAAGTCACAGCAAGCCTGGGGAACTTGTGCGTGTGTGTTATTTGTTTGTGGAAGTTGCTGTTCCTCTTGGTTTTTTTCTGCATTAGCTTTCCCCCTCCCACGGCTCCCTCTACCCCTCCCATACAAACATCTGCTTTCGAGGGCACGTATGGCTTTATTGTCTGATTAGCTGAATTCACACACCCTGTAGCTACTTGGGGAGAGCTCAGCACCATCTGTACAAATGTAACACGCACTGCTTGCTCCCCTTTCATGTTATTTAAAGGACACTAACAAAACTGGCTTTCATCTAAACAAATCAATTCTGAAAACTCTGCATAGAAGCTGTGGCTAGAGCAAAAAAGCACTGTTTATGCCCCAAGTCCTTCTTCATGTGGCACGTTCGTTTAAACAGCAGGAAAAGAGCTGAGTAGCAAATTTTGAAGGCACACGAATGTTTCTAGCAAGCCACTGTAATCGCAGCTGACTTTCTGGCGCCCAGAATGTGATACAGGAAAAGAGAAAGGGCAAGAAAATGTACTGCCGTTGAGAAAATGGGGAGAAAAACGAAGCTGCTCCGTTGGCTTCTTCACCACTGAATGTGAAAGGAGATGATTGTTTGTGCCAAAAATTCGAAGGCTGGGCATCTTGGCTCTCTCTGAAGGAACCCATGGATTTCTTAGTGACCTGGCACTCCCCTCTCTGACACCTGAAGGTCTTCAGTGCCTTGGAAATGTGCTCTGCCGTGCCGGGATCAGCCACAAGATGGCTTTTTAAGTGACAGCGGAGGGAGCTGGCAGTCACCTCCCAGCAGGTCAGTGGCAGCCAGACCCTCAGCAGATCCCACACAGGCAGCCCCGGGCTTAGAGCAGAGGATGGTCAGCTATGGGTTGTCAGCACGCCAGGCTACCTGCAAAGTCCTGCTTCGAAGTACGACCGCCAAGATGGGTCAGCTACAGCATTTTAAAATGCCTCTTTTATTTCCCACTGGAGGCACGTCACAAACCGCTGGGAAATAATGGTGGGTTTCTGCTATGTCCTACCTGTGTCTGCGCCTAAAAACAGTGCCTGTGAACCAAAAGCTACCCGGTACCTCTGAGCTGGTATATCACCAGTGCTTGTCAGCCAAGGAAGATGGACGAGGCAGGCAACGGGGGCTTGAAAGGGCTTTTAGTTTCCCTTCAGCTCTGAATTCGATTACCTTTTGGATAAGTACCCTACTCCTTCCAAAGCAATCCTGCATTGCCTGGCCGTGGCCATGGTCACCTGAGGGTCTTGGCTTTCCTCAAGTCCTTCAGAGCCAGAGGCAAGCACCCAACTGCTCCGGAGACCTGCCTCGATGCTGAATAAGACAAAATGTGGGAGCTCAGAAAGAAAAATACCAAAACTCAGCATCACTAGTGTGGGACAAAGTATTGAATGGGACCATCTCAGTCGTAGACTCACACCTACACGCAGGCCAGTAGCTGTTTACTGGGAGCTAAGTCCAAAAGGGTCCACAGACCAGTGGGTAAATGAAAGGCAGAATGGGCAGCAGTTCCCTGAGGACTTCTGCTCTCCACAGACAAGCTCTGTAGACAGCTTGGGGCTTTGCATGCCCTGATGCTCTGTGACCCAGAGTGGGGCCTCTGTCCCGCTCTGTCCGAGCTGAGTGTCACTAACTGCCCGTCAGCCTCTGGGGCAGCATCCGCCCCATCCTCCTGTCTGCCTTATTTTAAGATCATCCAGCTCTCTCAGGATTGTGTTTCCTGTAGAAAATCAAGGTATGGCAAGGTTGCTCCTCCCCTGTTTGGAAATTCTGGCCAGCAGAGATACATGAGGTCGGTGTTTAAGGCAGCCAGGATTCAGCCCCCTCCCTGCTGCAAGGTCCGGCACCTGCAGAGGGAAAGGTGAGCGCTGGGAAGCTCTGGGGCAGTGCCAGTGGAGACACCGAGGGTTGTTCAGATGAGAGTGACAGAGGAGGGTGATGCAGGGCTTAGGGCTAAGATCTCACTCTGGAAGGAAGAGCATAAGCCGCCCCATCAGATACAGATTTATGTAGTCATCTTAACTTCAGCCGTGCCCTTTGGCCACCGCAAGGATCTGAAAAGACCCCTTGCCTGAGCACTGCAAGACAAAATGGGTCTCTTCACTGCGAGTTGTCATCTCCTCCAGAGCTATCCCCTGCAACCAGTCAGCGCCTCCCTCTTCCCCACAAGACACCCTGGACATTCTTCCCTACAGTTTCCACCCAAGGCTGGGCGCTGAGTGAGCCGGGCATCCTCTCTGTCAGGGCGAGAAGGGGGCACGAGGCACCAGTGCAACCAAACATGGTCCCAACGAGTGTTGCCTTCCACATCGACCGCCCACCGAGTGAGGCACCACCAGCCGTGGCTATGAGGGCAAATATAAATCAGCCCTTGAGTTAGAGGAGAGCTGGAGATGCTCCTTCCAGCTGGTGAGGAGGGCTGGTGGGGCCAAACCACCTGAAGGGAGTCGAGCCTTGCTCTAACATCTGGCTACGGCACAGTTTAATTCCCTGCCGCTGGCTTGGCGAGTGATTCACCCCATCCTATGTGCCTGTGCCTGTGCCTGCCCAGACAGCGTTCACGCCGTCAGTCAGTCGGTCCGTCCGTCAGTCTGCCTCTCTCTCTCTCTCTCTCTGCCTTCTTCTGTCTGTCCGCTTCGCAAAAGCAACCTCTTCACGGCAGAGGCAGCAGCGCATCGCTGAAGTCCAGCTGCCTCCCAGAGGTGGCTTCCAGTCACCCGTTTTGTGCCACTGGTCGCAGGACTGGAGCCACAACCTGAAATAACCGGCAGAGCGGAGGGGCAGGAGAAGGGGGACCGGAGCCATTTTGTCACGAGCTGAGCAAGGGCTCAGCTGCCTCCAGCGTTATGGAGTCCTGTTTCAAATTAGCAGACAGGCGAGCTTCAAAAGGCTTGCAGGCACCGGCTGGAGAGGCGTCTGTGCCTTGCCGAAGCAGCCAGCCCGCGGCCCTCATCCAGCAAAGCGCTGCAGCAGATGTGTGTCCCTGGACTACCCTTAAAGCGAAGCGTTATGTACTTCAGACGGAGAGTCAGACAAGCCCCGACAAATCCTGAGGCTCCTGCTTCCCTGTTTGGGCTCCCGGGTCCACGGGACTCCCAGTCTGGATGAGATGCTGCGGCAGCCCCGCATCTCGGGGTGGGGGAGATTTGGGTGCTAACCGTTTTTTGCTTGGAAATTGGGAAAGTAGTAGTGATGGGAAAGCTGAAGTAAAAACAGGAAACACCCAAAGCTGGCTGAAACTCACTGAACCACAGAAAGGCTTGAGTTTAAAGGTTGGGCCAAAGTTTGGGCCAAGGTTCTTTAAGAAAATAGTTCTGCTGTTCCTCAGTTTTATACAGCTGATTAGTAAAGAAAGGCCCAGACGAAGGAAAAAAAAACCACATTCAGCCTTCCCCGAACCTGCCTGTTCTTGGAAGCACAGCTAAAACATTTCCATTCTGACTGCACATTGCAAAACTCAAGGCCAGCCAGGTCTGGGAATTGCTAATGTTCCTAGGAGCACCAGGCTTTTAGAAGTATTCCAGGAAGAAATTAGGTTTCTGGCTTCAGAGTCACTGGGACTGGCGACAGGCTGGCATCAGCTTTTACTGGCAGAGAGAAAGAGGGCAGCAAAATCACAAAGTGAAGCAAGAAGCAGCACAACCAACCCGGGAACTTGCAAAATAGCTAACAGCAAACCCGATGGGCAAGATTTTTCCCCCCAACCTCTACACCTCTCCTCACTCCATTGCTCGGGTCACCCCTTGCAAAAAATCTCCCCCCCGTGGGGTCAGGAGATGGGGCCGGGTGCTGCAAGTCCCGCGGGGTTTTCCTGCTGAGGAGATGCTGGTGCCCAGGGAGAAGGGGAAGCCTGGAGCCCTCACAGGGTCTGAGGGCACTGGCCACCCTTGCTAGCCAGGGACTGTCATCCTTGGTCCCCATGAGCCCCCCCCCCCCCCCCCCCCCAGTGCAGTACAGGGAGTGCATGGGCAGCATGAAGGTCTCACTGGCCAGGAGAGCTGTTTCGAGGTACTGGGGGGGATATGTCTGGACTGCGTAGCCTGGCCGTGAACTGCAGCGTGTCTACGCTCGAGCTGGGGAGAGAAAGGGCAAAGAAAGAAAAATCTGTCTAAGACTGACCTGCCTGGAAACTCCAATTGCCTCTTCCACAGTCTAAACAAGTATTTATTTAAATTACTCAGAACGCCCCAGTCTTCTTATACATATCCCCAAAGAGTGTCGTAAAACGTCTGCAAAAAGGCCTCCGTTAACCTCTGCTGCCCTGCGTTAGAGGAACATATTTCAGCTCCACTTAAACTGAAGTTTAATAAAGTCTTGGCCTCTGTAGGATCCCTCCAGCCGCTGCAGCAGCCAGTCCTGGCTCTGGGTCTACGTCCAATGCTGGCGTTGGACGTGAAGAGCAGCCACCAAGGTGAGGAACCGTCAGCCCAGCTCCAGCCTCCCACGGCAGCCCACCATCAAACACGGGTGCTACGCTCTCACGCCTTGCATTTCTTTCTGCTGGGGCCATGGGGAAGAGGGAAGGGATGTGTGGAACTCTGCCCCATTTCTCCTGGGCCCCGGAATCTAAACTCCCATCTGAGGGGGTTATCTCTGGAGGGTTAGCTCCACATCCTTCATATCGCAGCGGAGAGAAGGTGCGCGTTCTCCATGGGAGCCAGGGTAATGTAAGTCTTTTGAATCACACCCGCCACTGACACAAGCTGCTGTGCTAGGGAAAATGCTAGGGAAAATGCTGGGAAACCCCGCGTGCTTCACGGTTTAAGTGCAATACTTCCTTCACCCAAAAAAATATATATGTGCAGTTCAGTAATCTCCTCTTAATGAAGTTTTGCCAGCTTATTAAGGAGCAAAAACAGTACTACATGACTTGGCCAATTACTCTCATGAGACCTTTGTGCAAGAGCCCAAGCACGCGGTTCGCAAAGGAAAGGGATGAAAGTGGTTTACAGAAGCAGCGAGGCAAAGGTTTATTGATAATGAGGCACGAAGAGGAAATGGGATGAATGTGCCTGAGATTCCTCTGGTAAATGAATAATGAATAGTATTCACAGCCAGCAACTTAATGTTTTTCATTTTGAGTTGAGAATAGCAAGGTGCAGGGCGAATGACAGTTATTAAGGGAAAAAAAGAAAAAAAATCCATTAGGTAGTACTGAACAAGGAAAACATCCACTGAAGTGTGCTCCTATTTGTGAAAGGGGGAGTCGTGAACTTCTTGAAGGGTGAACTGTGCCTGTCAGTAACTCAAGTAACTCCAAGGCCCAAGAAGGGGGATTCCATTTCACTTGAGGACTACTTCACCTCGCAACACGCTTAATTGTCACCGGGGGAGAAAAAGAAAGAAGTGTGTATGTATGAGTCAAGAGAATTTGACCTTTAATTTCTTCTCCCTCTCTGTGGGTCACTTTTCCCTCCAGACTGCCCATGCCCGGTGAACCATGCTGCCACAGCGTCCACCCTCCAGCCACTCAACCATGACCACTGAAGTTATCGGGCTCTAGCCACTGCACTTGGTGGTGACCAAACCGGTCCAAGGTGTGGATCTCTCACCGTCACCTGCAGCACTGCATCCCTTTATAAAGCCACTCTGGGACCACATTTTTCTGGAGAGGATGTTTGCCCCTCATGCTGTTGAAGCTATGGATGGTGCCTGGAGCGCTGTGACTCCACCAGCGCTGATGGACTGCAGCCACCTCTGCCAGGCTGGAGGTGGCCCCTGGCTGCTCAGCACCACAGTTACACCCAATGCAGGGACCAAACACGACTACGAGACACAGGAGGATGAGCAGTGAGAGCACTGTGCAAAAGGCTTTTGTGCCTTTCCTCCTACTTCTTTTCTAAAATATTTTTTGCTCCCTGGGTCTTTGGGTCTATGGGTCATCCCTACAGAGAAAAATTCTCCCGTTTCTCCTCATCACCCAGCCTGTGAAGATAATCCTTACTTACCGGATGGCATCCACACCCTGCTCGGCAGCATCCTCTGGATTTCCCAATGGCATTCACCGAGCCACATTGGAGGGTCTCACAGAGATGCCACAGCCACAAGGAACCCAGTGAGATGAAGCACATGTTGTACGGGTGGCAAACAGAGACGGAGAGCCACCAAATGCAGGACAACTGCTCTGGTATATCTAAGCCTGAATTTTAAAAAGGACTTAGTGTTGTCTAATATTTTTGCACCTTGGGGATGAATGTCCTGTTGGACTCGGTATGCTTCTCAGATGCCCTGAATAACACAAGACCTTTGTATCTGCCACTCAGCCTTAAGCCCCGGTTCAGTCCGACACATGACGCGCTCCCCAGACTTCAGACCATTCTGCCACATCCAGATTTCTTATCCCAGTCTTCTGCTGTTCCCCCAGATACAGCTATCTATAGTTATTCTATATTATATTCTACCTGTAATTATATCTATCTACCTATCTATCCATCTAGATATACCTATCTATCTAGAATATTCTATTCTATCCATAGTTACATCAAACAATGTGCTCCCCTATTTTGCCTGGGTCTAAGGAAGGCTGGACCATCTACTGGGGTAAATGCCCACTGCAAGAAGAGGGAGAGTTCAGACCTGGCTGGAAACGTTCCCAGAACATAGGAAATCTGCAGTGTATTTAGGTGTGAAAATCAAAGCTGTCGCTACTGAGGGAGTGAGAACCGCAGCTCCTTAAGGCTTTTCTGGCATATTTTTTTCAGAAGAAAGGCATGAAGCGCCTTTCCTACCCAAAGCTCAGCTCCACTGCGAGGCTGACATTCCTGGTCCTCAACACAGTGCACCAGAAACTTTGAAAAAAGACACCATCAGTTTTGTTCTGACATGGAGAAAACAAAAAAGTGCTTAGTTTTAGCTAAGTTCTTGGAAACGGCTTAATTGATTCAGATGAACTTTAAGAAAAAAATAGTATTATAAAACCAGCCAGAGGCAAGCAACGGCTGTGGGAGGTTTTAGGCCGAATTGTTAAGTTTTGATTAAGTTAGAAGCAACTGGAGGCAGGACTTTGGTAGGAAGTGTCGGACAGTAGACACAAACAACAGTGATTCTGGTAACACGCTTCCTAGCAGAGAACAAAAAAATCATGAATCTTGGAAAGAGTGAAGCTCCTGGAGCACCACTAATTCTCAGCAGAACCGGACAACTACGTGAAAGATGATGACCATGAAAAACCTTTCTAAATTAAAAACTGTATCCACATCAGCTGAGCTCATGCCCGCTTTTGTGTTTGTTTCCAGTTAACATTCCAGGATGGAATCGCATTGACAGGAGCGACTGCGAATGTCGAGTAAACATTAGCAAGTATTTACAGAAATCTTCTCGAGGGGCTCGTGAAAAGGAGTATTCGCCCCAGAAACTTACTTCTGCTGGTGATGCTCGTCCAGCCAGGGAACAGAAAAGACTCTTGTCTCACGTGTCCGCCGTGTACCTGCCTTCCACTCACCGGCACACATCACCTTTCTGCTGCCTACTTCTTGCACCCCTTAGATGCACACGCACAATCTGCTGACCAAAGATGACTCACAAACAACAACCCTGCGCCCCAGACAGACCTCAAAAAAAAATCATACCTTGCTCACAGACGATCTGCAAACATAACGCAAGGGGTGTTTGTCCCTCCTTCCCCCTCTCGCCCAAAATATTCCCTTAGGGGAGATTTTTGGGGAGATTTCTGATCTACACGAGGGGTGTCCGTGTGCTGGCACAGCCCCCCAGCTCAGAAGGGCTCTGCCTGAAGAAGAGGCCATCCCCACGCAAGTGCCACAGCCAGAGCTTTGGTGTTTAAAAGCCACCTTTTCTAGCAAGGTGGGAGTCAATGGGAGGCATTAAGAGCAAGCAGAAAGAGTGACTGCAGGCAGGGTGGCCTAGAGAGGAGAATAAAATATAGAGTCACCCGGGGTTGGAAGGGACCTCTGGAGATCATCCAGTCCAAGCCCCTGCCAAAGCAGGTCCACCTACAGCAGGTTGCACAGGAACATGTCCAGGCAGGGTTTGAATGTCTCCAGAGAAGGAGACTCCACCACCTCTCTGGGCAGCCTCTTCCAGGGCTCTGCCACCCTCAAAGGAAAGAAGTTCCTCCTCATGTTTAGATGGAACTTCTTATGTTCAAGTTTGTGCCCATTTCCTCTTGTCCTGTCCCTGGGCACCACTGAAAAAAGACTGGCCCCATCCTCCTGACACCCAGCCTTTCAGTATTTATAAGTGTTGATCAGATCCCCCCTCAGTCTTCTCTTCTCCAGACTGAACAGACCCAAGTCCCTCACCCTTTCCTCATCAGAGAGATGCTCCAGGCCCCTCATCATCTCTGTAGCCCTCTGCTGTACCCTCGCCAGCAGTTCCCTGTCCTTCTTGAACTGGGGAGCCCAGAACTGGACCCAGTGCTCCAGATGGGGCCTCACCAGGGCAGAGCAGAGGGGGAGGATGACTTCCCTCAACCTGCTGGTCACACACCAGCATAAAACACGGGATGGAACCAATACACGTCCAAAGCGCCGGTCTGAAAGGTACAAGACCCCTTTTCACCCACTTCATCTTCCTCCACTCTTTAGGGCCTCCACTTCCCAAAGCATCCCCAGCCCTTGGGCTGGGAGCAGCCGTAAGGAAAGCTGCTGGGGGAGCTGCCACGGGTTGCTTTCTCCTTCCTCCTCATCTCAGGCCAGGCTTCCCACACACTGTCTTCTTGGATTTACTATCTCACAGTACATTCGGGTTGTGATTTTGCAGACTTCATGAGAAGCAAACATGCCTGTGCAGGAATGCATGATTTCTGCTGCAATTCATTCTGCTCATAAGGCTCTCAGGAGAAGATATATGGTCGGCCATAAATAAGGGGGCTCCAAACTACAAAACTCCTTCAATGAACACAGTTATGAGGCTGTAGCTTCCAACAAGCCAGGGTTTTAGAGCCAAGGTTTTAGTGCTGGGCTGCATAGGGAAGAGTGTGGCCAGTAGGTCAAGCGAGGTCATTCTCTCCCTCTACTCTGCACTGGTGAGGCCACAACTGGAATACTGCGTCCAGTTCTGGGCTCCCCAGTTCAAGAGACAGGGAACTACTGGAGAGTGTCCAACATAGGGCAACTAAGATGGTTGAGGGATTGGAGCACCTCCCTGATGAGGAAAGGCTGAGAGAGCTGGGGCTCTTTAGCCTGGAGAAGAGAAGGCTGAGGGGAGACCTTATCTATGTTTACAAGTACCTAAAGGGTGGGTTGAAGGAGGATGGAGCCGGACTCTTTTCAGTGGTTTCCAGCGATAGGACAAGGGGCAACTGGCACAAGCTGGAACACGGGAAGCTCCACTCAAATATGAGGAGAAACTTCTTTCCGGTGAGGGTGCCAGAGCCCTGGAACAGGCTGCCCAGGGAGGGTGTGGAGTCCCCTTCTCTGGAGATCTTCAAGACCCGCCTGGATGCAGTCCTGAGTGATGTGCTCTGGGGAACCCTGCTTTAGCAAGGGAGTTGGACTAGATGATCTCTAGAGGTCCCTTCCAACTCTGACAATTCCGTGATTCCATGATTCCGTGCTAGAGGAACCTGTGGAAGGTCTCCATCCTGAAGAAGCGGTCAGAGAGCCCCTGTGCTGTGCCTGCTGGTACCGAGGGGCCTGCCTGGAATGAAGGACTCCCTGAGTATTGGTAGCTCGTGTCCTCTGTTTTCCAAAGCAAAGATGCAGCTTCCTGCATTGGCTTAAATCACGCCGTTCTTCCTCACTGACACCCCTTACAGCTGACGAAGCTGAGGTTTATAAACAGGGATAGAACAACGGCTCTACAGCCCAATTTGCTTCAAGCTGTAGTACATACTGAACTAAATAACCTTCCCCTGTGAGTATCTCCTTTGTAAAATAACTCCCAGCTGAGAGGAACTGGGGGGTAGGAGGGGGATGTGTGTGCGTAACTAACTTTGTCAAGAACAGGATCTGACATAAACAGAAAAAAAACCTCAACTTTGGTACTCCATCTCCCGTTGGCAGATGGACTGTGATGTTCAGATGCTATAGTAAGAAGCTCTAGAGATTATCACCAGCCAGGGAGACAGTCTGGAAGCCAGTGTGTCATCTCTTTATTTAATGGGTCTTGCCCCCAGAAGAAAACCCTCCTGGGAGAGCTGGGGGCTGTGGAGCAGAGCTGCCCACCTTTGTGTAGGACACAACAGGGTGAGGAGTGGGCAGGGACAGCCCTGCTGGGCTCAACCATGGTGCTACGCTGTTGGGTCCCCTGCTTACCCCTGCCCCGGGCATACCTAGCCTGCTCTGGAGCATGCTTTGAGCAGTCTTCATCTTCAGGTGCCTTCATCTCCTGGTTTCATGGGCTTGCCCATGCTTACACCGCTGTGCCAGTACTCCTGGCATGGGGCTGAGCAAAAACGAGCTGCTTTGCTCACCACCACCAGGCACTCCTGCAAAACCACCCCCTGCTCAGCCTCCTTGCTGGCAGAACCCACCAGACCCATGGACCTGCATCACTTGGACATACGGGGAGGAAGATGGTCAGAGCAACCAGTTTAGCTATTTACGTACTCTTATCGGTTTTTCCCATTGGGCTATTTTCATAGAGCCAACTCGGGCTGATTCTGTTCCCACTGGGATGCCACGGCAGGCTTCCCGCTGCTGCTCCCTTTCCTTTTGACCCCCTGAGAAGGAGTTCTCAGCAAAGTTTTTGGTTTTAATGAAATCTGTGAGCTAAACCAGGCCATTCCCATGCTGTTTTTCCCCAGTAGGGAACTAATTTCTCTCAGACTTAACATCCACAGCTGTGTTCTTGGCTTTCAGGAATGACTTGGTTCTCCTCATAACTCCTCCTGGCCACATTGCAGATATTATCTGTTAATGGCAAGGCACAAGCACCCTTTGATTAACACAGGAGCAGGACCCACTGGCCTCTTAGATGTTAATGCACATGTGTGGTCACTGCTACACACCACGGTTTATCAGCTTTGGGCTCCTAATCTCTCCATCTCCATGGGACGTGGAATCAGCCAGGTTGCTACACATAAACCTACCTCAGAGAACGTGAGTGTTGCCTGAGGGAATACTCCCATTTGTTTTTCTCTAGAAAAAACCCAGCCGTTCCCCTTGATTTTTGCAGAGTCCAGACTGGTCTCTTGGGCCATACCAAATGGCACAAATTTATGAATGTCTTGCAAGGAGTGTGCTATGTTTCCTGGCCAATGTCTGAAAAGGAGGACTGGGGTCTGACTGTGCTTTCGCTTTCTTACTTCTCTGAAAGTCATTAAAATCAACAGGATAGACGAAAAGGCTGGATTAGTCCTGGTCCTTTCATCATTCTCCTGTAAAATAGCCGGGGTGTGATTCTGTTGCCCACTCACAGGTTTCTGGTGCCATGCAAGACACGCTAAGGTCTAAGGGCAGGCAGATACCAAGGCCTTGAGGAGCAGCGCTGGGAGACCGGGCAGTGTAAATGGGGGCATCTAGGCCAAGAGTCATGCAATTGGCTCAATGCCTCCTCCCAGAACCAGCCAAGCTTCCCCTCTCCACCATCTGTAGGACGCTATGTACCTCCTGGTGCCTTTACTAGCATCTGACAAACCTGCCGAAATACTTTGGCCGCAAAGCTCTGTCTTGTTGCACGGTCTTCACGTCTAGGTCCCCAAATATGGTGAAAAATTCATCCTTTAGAAGCTTGGTTGCAATCACGGCCTCTTGGTTCCTTTTTGGGTAAGCTTCAGGTCATTTTCTAAAGAAATCCATAGCTACCAACAAATATTGTCTGGCAGATTCCATCTCAGGCAAAGGCCCAACAACATCAGCAGCAATGAATAGCAGTAAGGTCCCCAGGAGACACTGCTCAGTAGGGTTTCTCCCCATCTTTGGGGACCCACTTTTGAAATACAACCCGTGCAAGAAATGCATCGCATTTCCTGTAGTAATTTTCCATCATCTGCCTGCATTTTCCTCAAAGCCAGTTCTCTCTTGGGTTGACTAAGGATTTTGGAACCTCAAGATGTCCAGTGGTTTTGACATTATAACAAAACCTCAGAACCTCCTTTTTGAGTGTTTTGGGTATAATGAGGTCTCATGAATACTCCTCACCCATTGTTTTATTTCCCCATCTCCTATTCAATATTTCATCTTTAAATTCCAAGCTTTCTTACTATGACCAAAGAGCCACTCTGCTACTCCAGAGAGAGTCTATACTCCAAAGCAGACACAATTGCCCAATGAAGGTGTTTTTTTCAACCAGGAGACAAAATGAAGGGACGAATGAAGGTGTTTTGTTACCAGGAGCCTTTTTGAGGGACACTTTTAGCTCCTTAAACTCTGCTTCAGCAAACCTACATCTACTGGATGAAGCAGGAGCATTTTCATTCCTGCAGACTGGGAAAGAAAGGAGGAAAAAAAAAAAAAGGATGCAAACTCAACCTTTTCTTGCTGTCCTGCTGAGGGAGGTGTCTGCCCCCCAAAGAGGCATTTGAGAAAGGCATTGGCAGAACTAGCCTTTGGTGACGGTGGTCTCCTGTCAGTGCTGCCCCCACCCCAGAGGCACCCCCAGCCCTGTTCAGCGGCAACTGCTTCAGCTCCGAAAATGCCCAGCTGCTCTCCTCCAGCCACCGAGGCAGCTTTCCCTTCTCACAAGGAGCATGGGAAGATTTTTGTAATCCCGACGAGTCCACGGCCGAGCCTCCAGCAGCAGGATCGATACCCCACGAGGCTGACAGTGCCCTGCTCCCTCTCCTCCCATCGGGGAAGCTCTGCCCCATCGCCCCCCGGGCCGAGCGTTTTCCCAGGACGCAAACCTCTCTGCCTACCTCTTTTCAACAACTCACCTCCCTCCGGGTTTGGTTTGAGATCGGCAGCTCTGAGCTCATGAAAGCCTGCTTATAAAACCTTATCAGTGCCTATTAAAGAATTTGCCATACGCCAGGATATCCTCAGCTATAACAGCGAGACTGGATGGCTGGCCATACAATACCTGCTCTGTTGGTCTCTCGAGCGAGGGCTGCCTTGCCCGGGTGGTGGGAGACAGTTTGCTGTGGACTTGTCCTAACACAAAGACAATTTTCACCACCAGATATCCACAGTGGAAACCAAAATGAACCTAGATATTATCTATAATAACCCAGATATTATACCCCATATATTATCTATTATCTATCATACTCCAGATATTATCTATTAATAGTAAGGCACAAGCACCCTTTGATTAACGTATTACACAGCACAGCTCTTGCTGGATTTTGTTTTCTTCTAACCAGGACAACAGATGAGGTCCAGGAGCTGGCTACAAGCTCAAAGAGACAGCTCAGGGGCCTGCCCGCGGAGGCAGGCGCCGCAAACAGATTGCCCAAACCTCTTTCTTTCACATGAGCCATGTCTTTAAAGGAAAACAACGCAGGTTGAAGGCCCTGGTGCTCACTGACCAGGTACCAACCACAGTGATGTATGCATTGGGTGTCAGTTCATCTCCCACCTTGGCTGTGCTGAGCATTCTCCTGGATCCTGGCGATCCAGCCTCCCGCAGGCATTTCTCCCCAGCAAGGACACTTTCCCCAGTCCCTGCCTTCCCTCCTACCCATGGGGTGGCTCCATTTTGGACTGTCCCATCACCTCCCTCTCCGTCTAGTTTCACTCATCTGCGATGCCTATAAATTACACATGCAATAACCCCTCTCTTGCTGCTTGGCTTCCCCCAGAGCCCTCCCTCTGAAGTGGACCACTGTCAAATGGAGGCAGATAGGCTGTTCTACCAAAAACTCCATACTTTTTTTTGCCACCAAGGCCAAGGAAAGGGGGATTTCCAGTACAACCAGACACAAAAGTGCCCTTCCCCAAAGCAAACTAATTAAGGGTTACAAGGGAATAGCCAACACCAACTGAACACCAACTTAGTACCCAGTCCTGGACACCACAAAGCCTTGCTACTCTAACTTAAAACCAGTATCACCCAGCTTTATATGTGCAGCTTCAGGTGCCTCTGTTTCCTGAGTGGTGAGTTTGGGCCTTTCAGTATATTTTTATGAGGCTCTGTCCCATCTAGCCTTATATTTATAACAACCCTCTCTGTGGATATTTCCCCTCCCCATCAGAGCTGCACTTAATCAAGTCACTGCTCTCATCTTTGATGTTGTAGCCAATCCCCCATTGCTTTCTGTCCTGCTTAAGTCCCTTTTTCTAGTAGCTTGAAGTGGTATGAACTGGATGGAAGCACAGGAGCTCATACCTATATAAAGCAACCAGCTTCCCTCTCTTCCAGTCACAGCTTTCCAACTCCTGTTCAAGGGATGAAATGCAATATTTAAGCTCCGCCATAAATCCCACAGCTTCACGGAGTGTTTCTGGCCTCCTGCACAATCTGCCTAAGTGTCTAGCAATTGGTCCATCGGCTATTTATCTTGGAAGTCCTCACTGGCATCTGGAGACATGAAGAACACAAAATGTCTGCAGGTCCTCTGCCAATTTAGGTGGGTCTCTTCTTCCTCTTGCCTTCTAGCATTTGGCCGTGTCCTGTCTAGCTCAGGCTGATATCTGGCTCCAATCTGCTTACAGAGGTTCAGACCAAATCTTGATAAGCCAGGTTATGTCTATAACACAGCGCTGCTCAGCTCTCAGGTATGGGTCCTTGCCACAGCTGTGGTCCTGACTCCACTCCAGGATAAGGTCTGGGCATGCAGCATCCCAGGGAAGGCTGGAAAAGAACCACACAGCGCCCCAGAAGGTCTCGCAGCACTGGAGACCAGCATCACAGTCCAGGCTGTGGAGCATACCCCTGCCCCAGCCTTTGACCTCGGGCTCTACTCTGTGAACAAGTGCTGCAGATCAAGGTTCTGTCTGGTTCCTTATTCCAGCCGGCCACACGGTGGGAACAGACCATGTGTCAGCCTCCCATGGGTCCTTTCTCAAGTGGCATTGCTGAAGATGGAAAAATCTGGTGCTCTGCACGCCCCCGTGCTTGTGTTACAGAGCACACGCACTGGAAATGGCCAGTCCTACAGGTGACCCAACAGCCTGAGGCCAACTCCATCTCCATCCCTGGCGAGCCTTTGGTTTCTTTTTTGAGACGGTTTTCTGTTCTTTCAGAAACTTGCTGGTGGCTCAGGCCTCTTATTAAGTTTCAGGCTGAGCAACATTTTCCTGTTTCCCCTGTTTTGTGAAACATCTTCTGGCCCGTGTCGCACGTGTTCCCCAGCACCTCGTGGAGCCGGGGTCCTGCAGCTGCACCTTTGGGTCTCTCTGGGCACTGTCCCAGCACAGAGTCTTTCTCTGATTGTTTTAGACCCTTTCTGGGAAAATTCCCCATATTGCCCTCTCTCTCTATTGTTTTTGACCCTTTCTGGGAAAATTCCCCATATTGCCCTCTCTCTCTATTGTTTTTGACCCTTTCTGGGAAAATACCCGGTATTGCCCTCTCTCCCTGTGTTATGATTTGATTTGATTTGATTTTGGTGCGAATTCCTTTCACTTCCCAGCACTCCTGAACAGGTTAGATATCTGCAAGCACCTTCGCTATCTGATCCCTCCTGCATCAAAAGAATTACAGTTCCCTGTTTCCCTCTTTGGAAACAGCATCCTACGCCGACATCGGTGTCACCGCTCCCGACTGAAGCAGTCAGCCCATATCCCAAGTCCTGAGGAGGTGGTTTCCGCTACGGGGAGGAACTGACGAGACCCAGGGTATTTGCTTCATGCTGCGGTGTTTGCACACAAAGCACTATCTCCCCAAACACAGCAGCAATCAGATAGGAGACGTTTCAAGATGTTACGAGTCTCTTTTATTTCCCCCCAGGAATTCTGCCTGCCCCAAAATTTTAATCCCGTCTCTTCCTCAGGTTCCATACTTCCCACTGATAGCGCTTTTCTGACGGGCCTTGACTTTCTGTTGACTCCCTCTCTTTGGTTTCGTAGTGTTTTCAGACTTTTGCTACCTTCATAAGCCCCAGAGAGTTTCCACCCAGCCTTAGCGTACAGCGTGTCTGTCGGTGACTAAACCAGCTTACCTTTCAGGCTCCCTCACCAGCTGAAAACCCGCTTGCCTGGCAGCTAATGAACACAGCTCTTGCTAATAAAGAATATATTTAGAAATAATACTGATTCAACCATCTGTTTCCAGCAAAGCAGATTTAACTGCATCGGGATAAACCCTTAAACTGCATCTTCACAAAAAAAAAAAAAATTAAAAAAAATATAATTTATCAGATTTAAATTGGCATTTAACTGCCAAGTTAGGCAACGCAGTGGTCTTCAATCAGTGCAGATAAGGCCAGACCACAGCTCATGACAAACCAGCTTGTCATGGCTAAATCCTGCTGGGACCTGAAGACAGCAGCTACTAAATGTTGAATCACAACGATTCACAATGGAGAGAGAAAGAATTTGATGCTGGTGGATTTGTACTTATACAGTCCGTAAAAATCAGTTGCAGACCACCACCCATAACACCGGTGAGTCTGCCACTGCTCATCACCCCTCCAAGGTATCTCCTCTTCTTCCTCCCCTGCCTCTTCTGATTCACCTCTCTTTCTTCCTCCCTCCCTCCATCCCTCTCCCCTATTCCTCATTGACCAACCTCTCTTTGATCAAAAAATGGCCCTAGAAATACCGTGGTGATCACAATTGCTCTTTCACATCGTGCCTACTTATGTGACAGTCAAAGTATGAAGATGATGTGCGAGTCTGAATGAAAACATGACCAAGCAGAATCACCAGTATGTGTAACAGCACTCCTTCGTCTGAACTTACACAGAAGATGAAGTGGAGGTCATTTATTTAATACATGTAAGCAGCTTTCCTCCTTTACTCATGAACTTTCATTTACAAGTCGAGGCAGCTGAGAGACTTGTAACTATGGTAAATGACTCAAACGCTTTATTCATCTCTTAGTAAATGATTCTCAAGTCGTTCTATATGAGCTGTGTTACTGCTCAGGCTTCTCCTAATCCAGAACTACCTCTCTTTTCCTTTTGAAAATGTACCTACATTAAGATATTAGATGTATGCTTTCCAAGCTGGTTAACAATTGAGACGGGATTATTTTTTTTTTTCCCAAATGTGTAGGAGTAATACCTCGGAAACACATGGCTTTTCGGGCAGAGATTTCTCAGCGTTTTCTGACCAACCCATAGTTTTGTTTTGGCCAATATAGTTCGCCCACGCTGATGAGTTGCTTTTTAAAGATGAGACCATCCATGGGGATTGACAGGTTGAGCCTATTTTATGTACTGAGAGATCTGAGCGTGTGAGAACACACCAGTTGCTACAGCTTCTTGCACCGAGTAGGGACCTGGCTGTCAGGAAACTTAAGTTCAGTTCCCTCCAAAATCAAACACAGGACCTCTACTCCATGAGTTTTCCAACTCCGGCAGTGGGCTCCTTCTCCAGCCCAGCCTTCTGCCAGAGACCCGGCCCTGGGATGATCACACTGATGCCACTGAGTGGCGACAGCTTGACCTTGCACAAGCCACTCGCAGGTTCTGAGTCGCAGTTTTTCCGTCTGCATAATGGGAAGAAAAGTCTTCTACTGCCGCAGGATGCGTCACACTTTTTACCTGAGAATTGCTACAGCCACCCAAACGCCCTGAACAAGACTTAAGGGCTCCAGAGAGCGAAACTGGCTGAAGAGCCAGGAACCAGGGCGACCGAATGGACAGGGCTGTGGCTGGAGATGTCCCGTAACAGCAGACCTTGGCTCCGAGCCTCCCAGACACCACCTCCCTCTTACAAGGGAAACTCATCATGGCTTTGAGAAAAGGGCTTGGAAAAGGAATAAATCTTCAAGATCTGAGGGACTGAAGCCTGCGCATTAGCTCCCCTTAAAACCCTCAGTGCATTTAACTTGGGAGGTTTAGAAACCACAGCCAGAGAAACCTCTTTTGATTCACAACCTTGTTTTGAGCAGTCACCCATAAAGCAGCCAGTGAATCACTCCAGCCGGTTTAGTCATGCAACCACACCGAGTGCACACTCTAAAAGGCGGCACAAAATAAACAGCCTGCAGCTCCAGATAACACACACACACACACACACACACACACACAGAGCTCATTCGCCCTATCTGGCATCAGCGCATAATGTTAATAGGACTCCTACACCAAACCCCTTAGGAAAAGACGCGCTCCGTAAGCATCTCCAAATCTCTCTCCCCATCAGTATTTTTTCCCGTCTGCTCCGCGCTGTGTCGCTTTCAAAACAATTAAGGCTAGTAAAAGTTTTTAAGACTCTTTTTTTTCTTTTCTTTTTCAGCACCCTTCTCGTTGCCGGTAACGTCCTGCTGGGGTTACCAGCGTGCGCTGCAGAAGCGTGGGGCTAAAGCAGAGTTAATCCCAATCAGCAGCGGACAAGTCGAAAATAAACAGCTCTAGTGCGAAAAGAAATCTTCCTGCAAGGAGGGAGCGGTTAGGGATACAGGGAGAGGGAGGCTCCCGGTACTTTGGCACATGAGGGTTATAAACAGCTCGGGTCAGGAATCCTAATAAAAGTCTCCAGCCGGATCTACCGTCCAAGTCAAGAGAAGCGCAAAAACATCTTTGGAAAGAGCCGCGAATCAGTCTTCCCTGAGCAGCCGGGGCACGGAGCGTGAGCCCTACCTTCGCCTCCTGCTCCCTGAGGAAATCCCGCAGGTTTCCGCGGAGGAGATCCCGCACCTCCCGAGCGTCTGTTCAAACAGAGGCTTAGCCAAACTCCCGGCGAGAGCTCCCTCCCCTCCCTGGGAGGGTGCCGGAGCCCTTGAATGGCAGATCTGGTGGCCCTATTGTGGAAAAGAGAGGGCGATTGCCAGGGCGGCGTCAGCAGCTCGCCGGGAGCCGGCGGCCGAGCCTCGCCGGGCAGCCAGCCCCGCAGCACCCGGGAAGGGGCTGGCCCTGCCGCCCGGCTCCCCCTAGCTCCCCTCCCGCCCTCCATGGCTCCTCTCGCTGCTTCTTCTCCCCGCTGCCCCGCCGGGGTCCCCTACCCCCTTCCCCCGCTTCCCCACTCGCGCCTCCCTCCCGCGTACTTCTCCCCTTTATACTCTCCTCTTGCTCCCCGCGGGGGGATCAGGGCAGCAGCATCTCCCCACCCTGCCGTCGCCCCCCCCCCATCTCTCCCCGCCGGGGTGCGGGGGGGAGCCCGCACACCCCCCCTCCCGCCGCCCCTCCGGCGCTTTTATCCGCGGGAAGGAGGCCGGGAAGGAGCCGAGGGCCCAGATCAAAGTTGAAGGGAAAGGGAAAGAGGGGACAGGACCGGGGCGGCCACCGCAGCCCGGGATCCCAACCCCCCCCCCCTCCCCAAGCCCTCTGCACCCCGCGGCCGGGCGAGGGGCAGCGGCCACCCCCCCGGGGGCCGGCGGCGGAGCGGCTCCCGCGGAGATGCGCAGCGGAGCGGGCAGAGACCCCGGGGTGGGGGGGGTGGGGGGGGGAGTAACAGTTCCCATACCCCGGAGTCGGGGGGGAGGTTGGGCATCGCCCGATGTGGAGGAGCCCTGCAAGAGTCACAAGGCCCAGGGAACCCCCTCCGGCCCCGGGCTGGGGGTCGCGGCTGGAGCCGGGGGAAAGGGGGCAGATGCCGCCGGTCCTCCCCGGCGCAGGGCGGGCTCCGCAAAGCCCTTAAAGACGGGAGGCGGAGGGGGGGGACCGCCAGCGAGCTCGTTCCTGCCGTGCCTGCCGTTTACATTACATTTAGGGGGAGGAGGAAGGAAGGAGAAATGCATTAAAAGTGTCAATGTGAAAAAAGCACGCAGCGGAGCCCCTGATTCCTACGGCGGTTGCTTTCTGCACTTCTATTAATAACGCACTTTAGGCTGCACTTTTTATTTGCTCGCTAAATAAAAGAAATGGTCGTTATTTGCATAACCCGGTACTTAAAGAATTTCCTCTGTTGGAGAAAGCCCCTTTCCTTTCTCCTGTCTTCTTTGGGCAAACATCCCCATCACGTTCGCCTGCACTCCCCAAAGGATTTTTTTTTTTACCCAGGCCGTATTTCTAGACAGCAATATAGGTATATATTTGTGTGTGTATATGGGTATATGCACACATTATGCTTCAAGACATACAACTTAGTTCAGCTCCACGCAGTCGAAATAGCAAGTCAGATTACTAGAGCACATAAATCATTCGAAAACTTTTTCCCCTCCTAAACCAAGATATATAACCTGTTCTGAGGGCTTTCATTTAAGATTTCGGCTTTAATTGCCGGTGCCGGTCTGCGGGGTAACCCGTACCCCCCCCCCCCCCCTTTTTTTTTTTACGACAGGGAAAGCAGGGAAGCCGTGCGGGGAGGGATGAGCGGCGGGGGAGGCGAGAAGCCCCTCTGGAAGCCCCCCCTGGACTCCCCCCCCAAAGGCCAGGCCGGCAGCCGCCGCTCCGAGGGGGCCGCGGGGAGCCCGGCCGGGAGCCCAGGCCGCCCGGTGCCACCGGCCCTGCCAGCAACCGGGTTGGAAGCCCTTCGGTGACTTGCCGCTGGTGTCCTCCGTGTATTTACGGCCGTAGCTCTCCCTGGCCTATATTTATCCCTACAATGCAATGGAAGGGCTTAGATCTAGAAATAGATGCCGAGAGCAATAGATGGCAGGCACGGGCTTTTTATAACTTGAAACGACTTGTTTATTAAAGAATTAAAATAAAATTAAACAACAACAAAAAAAAAAAATAAGGGGGGGGGGGGGGGAGAAGGTAGAGGACCCCCACTCCCGCCGGTTCGAGGGGCGGCTGTCGTGCCCACCGTGGCTCCCGCCGGCCGCTGCCCGCGCCGGGCAACCTCGGGGCTCCACAAACCCGGAGGGGAAAGGCGGGGGCGAGGGCCGGCTGCGGGGCCGCCGTGCGGGGAGCGCCGTTCCCCGGGCAGCGCGGAGACCCGTCGGGGCGATGGGCCCGCAGCAGCCCCGGGGGCAGCTCCGGTCGCCGGGGGGGGGCGGACGAATCCGGCTGCCTGAGCCCTGCGTGGCGGGACAGCCCGCCCTTTTACCGGCCTCGGTTGGTTTCTTTTTTTCTCTCTTTTTTTCTTTCTTTTTTTTTTTCTTTTTCTCTTTTTTTTTTTTTTTTTTTGGATGTTTCGGGGGGTGCGTGTGATGTTGTTTTTTAAATCGATGGACTCACTGCCACGGCGTCCCACCACCCCGGGCCCCACCACTCCTCAGCCCCCGGGGCAACCGGGAAGGCGAGGAGCCAGCAGTTCCCCGCCGCCGTCCGCGCTCCTTCCCCGGCTACACGGCAGCACCAGCACCGGAGCGGCCGCGGGGGGCTCGGTAGGCGGCGGGGAAGCCCCCGCTCCCCGGCTTCCCCATCAAAGCCCTTCTGCCCTCCTCTCCACCCGCCTTACATCCTTGTGCCCGCTGGCGGAGGAAGAGGACGGCTCCCTCTTCCCCCGCTCGCAGCCGCGCCGAGTGTAATTAGTCGCGCTCGGTGATCACCCGGTCCCTTTAGTCCGGGGTGTGTGTTGGGGGGGTGTCGTTCCCGGGGCACAACGTCCGTGCCCGGCGCGGTGGGTTTAGACGGCGGAGAGTCACCTACGGGCGCCGCAGCCGACGTGCGAAACTCCCATCTGCCTATTTATTAGCCAGCCTCTCTCTTCAATCGTTAGCCGTTATTATTACTATTGCTGTTAATTATCCTCGCGCGTGCGTGTGCCTCTCACTACAGCCCCATCGTCCCTAACCGCATCCCACGGGGCTCGCAAGGGATGCGGGGCTCGCCAGCCGGGCCGGGCCACCGCCGCCGTCGCGGAGCTTCCGCTGAAGTCAAGCCCCGCGTGAAAATAAATCGGGGTGGGGTGGGGGGACACCCCGGCGGTGTTAAGGAAGGTGATAAATTCGTGTGGCTCTACCGGGGGGTCGCAATGTTTCATCGCGGGCTAAGCCGGCGCCCTGGGCTTTACAACCTACGAAAACAAGAGGTCCCGTTAGCAGGGAAAGGGGTGGCAGGGCAGGGCATGGCGGCCGGGAAGGTACCGGGGCTCCCCTTGCGCTCCCCACTTCGCTCGGCGGGAGCGGAGAGAGGGTCCCTTCCCTCCCCGTGGGGGATCCCCGGCCCCCACCGTGCCCTTCTCCGTGGGCCCCGGCCTGGCCCCAGAAGGCCACCGCGGATGCGGAGCAGGCCTTGGAGCCAGCGCGGGGTTGTCCCCCCACGGGGGAAAAGAGGGCAAGGAAAGAGAGGGAGCGGGGGAGAAGCAGAACACCCGAGCCTAAGGACACCCGAGCCTAAGGACACCCGAGGCGAGGACAAACGCGAAATGGGCCGCCCAGCCGGAGCCCTCCGTGCCGTCCCTCCGCACCCCGCGGGGACGCGCCGCGGGAGAGGGGTTATGCCTCCCGGGTGCGGGCAGGGGCAGAGCGATGCCCGGAGGAGGGGGCAGGGGACCGACCCCCGCCAGGTTGGGCCCGGAGGAGAGCGGGCAGGGCGGGCGCAGGGCACCGCGGGCTTCGCCTGCTCTTCCCGGGCACGGCTGCCTGGCCAGGATTTCACGCCCTTTTCCCAGGGCAAAAGAGACACCGGTGCTGTGGGGAGCAGGACCCGCGGACCTGGATGCGGGGAGCGGTGCGAGGACCCCCCTGGCTGCGGGCAGCGGGTGATGGACGGCGCCTGAGAGCGGCCCGGCGCGCCGAGGTTTGGAAGATGGGCGGGAGGAAGGCGCCTCTGCCTCCCTTTAAATTTAGAGACGGGGCAAAGGGAAAGCGTGAGGGGAGAGAGAGAAAGTCAAGAGGGCGAGAAGTACCCAAAACGACGGCGAGAGCCCTGAGTTGCGAGGGGTGGGGGCGCCGATCCGATCGGGGCCTCTCCCGGCTCCCCCGCACTCACCGCCCGTCTTAGGGACATCCTGGAGATGTCCCTAAGGCCCGGCCCTGTCCTGTCCTTGTCCCTGCTCGGCGAGGTCACAGTGGAACTGGTGCACCGAGGATGGGGACACGGCCACCCCCCGCCAGCGGCGAGGCGCTGAATCAAAGCCGGGGCAACCTCTCTTTACCCGCGGAAAGGAAGGAAAGGAAGAGATTTCATTTCCACTTTCCCTCATTGGGAAAAAAAATAAAATAAAATAAATAAATGTGGGGGTTTAGTTTTATTTGTTATTTTGCGGGGTTGGGGATTTTTTTTTTCTTTTCTTTTTTTTTTTTTTTCCTCCCTAACCGCCTCGATACAGCGGAAAACTATCTTCCCGAAGAAGAGATTTGCCTTTTAAACCCACTCTCAGAAACGCCAAGAGAAGCAATCCCGTTCAAGGCGGCCCTGCCGAGTGCCAGCGTAAGGGAGTGTCTTAATTACCGCTAATGACCCGCGAAGAGGATGCGAGCGGGTTACCTGCAACCGGGCAGAAATCAATTAAGTGAGTGGCAATTAGGGGAGAAAGTGAGAGACGGGAAAGCCCGCTACGGAGGAATGCGAAGTTTTCGGTGAAGTTTTCCAGAAATTTTTCCCTCTGGAAGAGGGTCCCCGCAGAGGAAGTTTTCGCGCATCCCGGCGCTCTGCTCTTCCTTTCTCTTTCTGTTTCTCTCCCCCTTTCCCTACGAATTTCCCTGCGCTCCCAAATTGCTAATAACGGTTATTTTCCGGGAGCGCGTTGGCTCCGCTCAGAAAGGACGATTAAAATCGCGGCAAAGCCGGAGGAAAGGGGAAAGGCGGCTTCCCGCGGGCATCGCGGGCTCCTACCCTGGCTGAGAATAAAGATTCCCGGGAGAAGGGGGGGGGGGGGGGCACGGCGGCCCCGGCCCCACACCGCGGCTGCGGCGGGATGGGGCTGCCCGCGGGCGCGCTGCGCTCCGCTGCCCGGCGCGCAGGAACCGGGCAAGGTCTCCCTGACCCCGGGAGGACTTGTCCTGCCGGCCAGCCGTTTCCCCCCTCCCACCTTCCAACCCCGGGCGTCTCTCTCCGGTTTCGCCCCCCGGTGCTTCCCACCACCCCACCACCACCCCCCCTCATATCCGCGGGAACGCCAAGGACTCACCGTAACAGGGGACCTGCAGAGCTCCGTTGTGGCCGCTGCTCTCTTGCAGCTTGAGGTTGCTCTCCGGGGGGGTTTTGCAGGGGCCTCGCTGCATGTAGAGGTGCGGGGGGGGCTGCTGCTGGGGCTGCTGTTGCTGCGGAGGGTATTTGTTAAAGGAGGCCGGAGCCCCGGCGGAGCCCGGAGCCTGCACGCTGCCATCCAGGGACTGACATTCCTGCTGGCTGTAGCGGCTCCGGCACTTCGCGCTGCTGTCACCAAAGCCTTGTCCTTTGCTGGCCAGGAAAGTAGGGCTGAACTTGTCACTTGCTTGAAATGCCCTAAAAGGCGAGGAGCCTTCTGTGCCCTGGGAGGCTGCGTTGTAGTAGGAATCCATGGCAGCCGGATCACAATAAGAAACACAAGTATCAGCATTCATTCCTAAAATTAAAAGGGCCCGAGTGTCCTTAATGCGCTTGGAGGGGCACCAGGAACCTCTCTTTCTCTCTCCCTCTCGCATACACACACACACACACACACACACGCTCACAGCTGGGCCAGGGAGCTCTAAGAGGATTCAGATGTTCTTGAAAGCTGACCAGATCTCCAAACCCCCTTAAGATCTCGCACAGTAAAAGGGGTCTTTTTCTTTCCCTCCCTCTCCCTCTCTCTCTCACACACACACACACACTTGCCCTCCGTCTCTCCCTCCAAACTATCGACACTCTACAGAGACTCTTCTCCTCACTTTCCCCCCCACCTCATAGGGGAAAAAAAAAGAAAAAAGAAAGGGAAAAAAAAAAAAAGAGAGACCTCTCCCCCAATTAATATGTAGATGATGACAGTGGAGGGGAGGGGGCCCGGGAAGGGGTGTGTGTGTATGTGTATGGGGGTGTGTGGAAGCAGAGGGAGGGTGGAGGTCATATCTTTTGCCTTTTAAAAAAAAAAAAAAAAAAAGAAAAAACCCCAAACAAACAAACAAACGAAAAAAAAAAAAACAACCCCAAAGTTTTTATGATTAAAAAAAGAAAATCAGACAGATGACACGAAGGGATGGATGCAGGATCCGCGCAGGCGGAAGGAAGCACCGGGGGCCGATTTTAATGGTCGTGACACGCTCGGTTCGCTCCGGCCCTCTCCGATGCTCACTGCCCCCAGCTGCGGGGACCCCCGCCTCCGCCGCCCCCTCCTCTGTATTAAAGGCAATACGCATTTCCCCCGCAGCTATATGCCTTTAAGCCTCCCCCCCCCTCGCCGTTAACCCCTTCAGGGCCGGCAGCTCTCCCGGTGCCGCCCTGAGCCCTCTGCCTTCCCCTGGCACGGCGGGTGCCGCGCTCGCCCTGCCCGCCGCCAGGCGATGTTCTCCGCGGCCTCCCGCCGCGCTTTCGTGATCGTCGGCCTTTATTTACCTCTAAAAACGTGCTCTTTCCAGATGTGAAACAACTGGATCAAAAGCGGGAGGGCGGCAGGGAGGGATTTTAACAGGGTCGCCAAGCGCATAAAATTGGCCCCGGCTTCTGGGACCGCCAGAGGTGAGCTTGCGGAGGGACAGAGGCTGGCAGGAGCCCTTTTTGGTTTGAAGGGGTCAATTGCAACCCAAAAAGGGCTTAAAAATAAATCAATACTCACCTTCCGTCGCTTCCCCCCTACCCCCCCTCCCGCCATTCAACCTGATTCCCCTCCTCCCCCGGTTAACTCCTGCTACCCCTTACACTTACTCTTACCCTTGCCTTCCTCCCATCCCCACATCTGGTTTCTATTGCTCGCTTACCTTGAAGTTTTCAGTAATAAAGATATTACGCAAACTACATCCACAGTTCTTCAGTCAAAAAAGAAAAGAAAAAAAAAAGAAGAAAAAAAAAAGGAAGAAAAAAAAAGGGGGGGGGAGAAAAGAAAAAAGGAAGAGAGAAAAAGAAAAGAAAAGAAAAGAAAAAAAAAGGAGAAAAAGAAAGGGAAAGGAAAAAAATAAGGCCCTTAACCCCTTCGGGAGTGCGGGGCCGGCTGCGGGCGGGTAGCGGGGGCAACGGCGGCGGCTCTGGGCTCCCAGCGGGCTCCCCCCGGGGCCCGAGCCATGTGTCCTCCCTTCTCCCCTCCGGCTGCCTCCCCCCCCACCCCCCGCCCCGTGCAGAGCGGGGGGAGACCCGTAGCTTTCATCTGTGTGCGTGTATCTGGGTGCGCGGGGGGAGCGGGATGCGGCCCAGGGGGGTGCGGGGCGGCAGAGCGGGGGTGCCGTCCCCGGGACGACGGTTCGGGGGAGGCCGTGGCCGGCCCCCCCCCTCCCCCATGAGGGCCTTGCTCCAGGAGCAAGACCAGCACCGCCGTTTTCATTAGCTCGGATCCGAGAAGAACATTCCCCCCCCGCCCCGTCCCCCTCCCCGTGTCGCTCGCCCCTCAGATGCGGGGGAAGGCGGGGGGGGCGGATTTCTAGCGAGGTCGTCGTTAAAACAGCCAGAGACGCATTCATTTACTAGATTTCAAACCATTTTGCGAGCCTCCCTCAGAGCAGCGCTGGGCTCGTTCAGCTTTCTGGTCCAAGAAAGCTTTCAGCGGATTTGCCTTCCTTATTCTCTTTATTACCTTGCTTAATTCTTTCCTCCTCGTTTCTCTCTCCCCTCCCAAACTTCCCCCCCCTCCCCCCATTCCACCCCACCACAGCCCCCTCTCTCTCCCTTCTCCGCCACTTAATAAAAAGCAAACCCACCCGAGGCATGAGAATCTTTCTAAAAACCACTTCGGGGCGGCCAGGGGAGCCGGGGCGCTGCCGGTACCCACAGCCTGAGAACGGCTCCGCACCGCCGGGCAGCTACCGCTGCGGGTACCGGCAGCGCCCCGACTCCCGCATCCCCGGCTCCCCCGCAGCGAACTCGCCGCCGCGCTCACGGAGGAGAGTATATTAAATAAATACGGGCTTTCCAGCCGGTTACTTCCCCGGCAATTCTTTTGGCGAAGGAAGAAGAAGCAGGCGGCAAGAAATGATGTGAGGGCAGTCCTCGATGCTGCGGCGCTATACTCGGCCTGGGGGTTTCTGTTCGGCAAAGTTAAATAACAGCAGCAAAAAAAATTAAAAACTAACAAAAAAAAATAAGGGAGAGATTCCGGGATCGGGCAGGAGATTTTTTTTTTCTTTTTTTTTTTTTCTCGTTTTTTTTTTTTCTTCAGAAGCGCTGGGGTGCGGGGGCTCGCAGAGGCACCCCGGCTTGGTCGAGACGAAGGGGGGGGTTCCCCGGGGTCTGCCTCGGCCGGAGCGCCCTGCCAGCCCTTCCTTGCATTAAAACTGTAACGAAAAATCCATTAGTTCCCAATCAGGACTAAGCCACAGCCCCGCGGAAAGGACCGCAATAAACCCCTCTCCCTAATGGCCAATTTGTGTCCCTGGAAGCGGGAGGTTAATTCGGGAATCGTTACCGAGGGAAAGGGTGCTGGCAAATACCTGGCGATCTGGCGGGGGGTGTGTGTGGGGGGAGTAGGGGGGGTGGGTGTGGGGGGAATAACCGGGGGAATCGCTTTCTTGGCGGTTTTCGTTTGCCTGGGTTGGGTTTTGCGTGAAGTCCTCTCAGCAAGTGTGACGGGGGATTCCCCCCAGCCCCCCGTTAGCTGGCAGCGGAGCCTTGTGAACGCAAAAGCAAAAGGGGAGCCTGCAGCCGCCCTCCCCGTTAAACCGGGGAGGCGAGGGGGGCTGCGTGTGGCGGCGGCTCCGGTCCGTCCGGCGGGTCCGGCGGTGGGGCTCTGTCCTTCCCGGCGGAGTTGCGGCGGGAAGCGGGAAGGCTACCGGCTCCGGGGCGAGGGGAAGCATCGGCAGAGGAAGGGGTGGAAAAGGACACGCACCGCCTGAAACCCGATCTCACCATTTTTAATTCCGAGTGACCCCAAACCCGCCCTGTCCCCGCACCGAACGCGCCCAAAAGGGAAGGGCGAAAGAGCGGCCGAAAGGTCGCCGATTCCGTGTGGTTTTGTGCTTTATACCGAGACCGTTTTCAGGTACAGTCGCTGGTGGTTTTGGAAAGGGTGACTCCCGGGGGGTGCCTTTCCACAGAGGGCTGTGGGGTTGGGGGGGCCCGGGTGTAGACCCAACCGGTCCCGCCTTTAGGGACGGCGGCTCCCAACCGACCAAGTCGCTGCTGGGGGAATTGCCCGGGTCTCCAGCTCCGGGCGATCCAGGTGTCCCCTCCCGGCGACACCCCCGGGAAGAAGGGAAGCAACCCAGGGCAGCCCTGCTTGGCTTGTTTTCGGGGAGCCGTTTCCTTTCCACCGGGGCCGGAGCGGGCATCGCTCCCGGGTGAGGACCCGGTGGAAGGGGCAGGCGGTAGCGGTGGGATCCTACAACTCTATCTCTGCAAGAAAATAAATAATTAAATAAATAAATTAAATAAATCCTTATTCCCATGCGATTTAGACGCTCGAGCTTGTGTCACGTCCAGGGAAAAGGCGGAGGTGCCCGCTGGTCCCTGCACACCGTGCGGGGGCTGCGGGGAGCGGGCAGCCGGGAGGGCGGCGGGGACGTGCCCGGCTCTCGCATGGGGCCCGGGAGGAGGAGGCAGGAATGCGCTTCTCCGCTTTCCCAGCCACCACCGGCAGAAACCCGCCGTGTCCCCCCACAAGCCTCCGCCGTTCTCCCGGTGCTCCGTCCGCTCGGGGCCGGGGCCGGTGGCTGCAGCCGGAGAGGCGGCGGGGCGGCTGGGGGCGGGGGGGAGGAGGCACGGTGGGGCTCCGGGGTGCCGGGTACAGAACCCCAGGTCCTCCCCGCTCCATCCGGAGGACGGGAGAGAAAATACCTGGGTTCAGGGAGCGGGCTCATTGCACTGGGAAGAGGGGATGGAAAGGGAAGGGGAGGGGGGAGGGAGGGAATCTTTCGAACCGTTCCCTCCCGGCTCTTGGAAACTGCTTCCAGTTTGTTTCCCCCTTGGGTTGGTTTGTGTGGTCATTTCTGAGCTGCCAAGCTCCTTTTGTACCGGCCCGAGAGGATCTGAAGATCCGAAGGCGACCTATTTATAGCACCACTGCCGGCGGGGGAGAGAGGGGAAAAAAGTATTCGTGCTAATCTCCCAAATTTTAATTTTTTTTAAAAAATATATATATATTTATTTTTTTCCCGTTTCTAGCGGGACCAAGGCTGCATCTTTATTTCGGGAGCGGAGCCTGCCTAGCGACAGTGTTGCTGGTACCTGCCGCCTTGCTCCCTGGCCCCCGCCGCCCCCCCCCGACACCGGGCTGGGACCCGCTCTCCCTCCCTCGGCTGCTTTCCTCGGCGACAAACGCAGTTTAAACTCATATGCGGCTGTGTCGATTGTTACTAAAACGCTTTCTTCGAGTCACGAAGGAGCTTGCGGAGAGATGGAGCTGACCCGCTCCTCTCCTTGCCGGGGACACCGGAGGAGGAGGCTCTGGGTAGGGCCAGGCTGGCGCCTGCCCCCCCGGGTTTGTGCGGGAAAAGCTCTTCTCCCCCCCCATCCTCCGAGGTCCTGCCGCTGCCTCTCACCCCACTTCACCAAGGCCTCAAAACCCGCTCCCGGCCTCCTCTTTCGCCCCGCAGCCCCTCCGCTGTGGGTCCGCACCCCGCCGCCCACGGCTCCCCCCGGCCCCGCTCCGCGGCCCGGCCCGCCCCGCTGCTTTGGGGGCGCTTCTCTCCGTGCGGATCCATAGGTGTGCGCAGCCATGTATAGATCTAGATGCTTTCACCAAAACCGGGCACCTGCTCGGTCCCCCGGGCGTCGCCGGACCCGGACTGCCCTCCGCGGCCGGTCCCCGGGCTACCCGGCCCGGGCGGAGGGCTCCGGACCCCGCGGCGAGCGAGGGCCGTGGGTGCCCACTGGGGACCCCGCACCGGGGGCGGCAGCAGGAGGCGGCCGGACCTACCACGGTCTGCTCCGCTCCACGGCCCCCGGGGAACCCCCGCAGCCCGGCGCCGGTCGGGCTCGGCAGACCGCTCCGGGCCGCGGGGGCTCCGTTTAGGCTTTCTAGCCAAGGGGTTTTTGTTTGTTCTTTTTCTTTTTCTTTCTTTTTCTTTTTCTTTTTCTTTTTCTTTTTCTTTTTCTTTTTCTTTTTCTTTTTCTTTTTCTTTTTCTTTTTCTTTTTCTTTTTCTTTTTCTTTTTCTTTTTCTTTTTCTTTTTCTTTTTCTTTTCCTTTTCCTTTTCCTTTTCCTTTCTCTTTTTCTTTCCCTTTCCCTTTCCCTTTCCCTTTCCCTTTCCCTTTCCCTTTCCCTTTCCCTTTCCCTTTCCCTTTCCCTTTCCCTTTCCCTTTCCCTTTCCCTTTCCCTTTCCCTTTCCCTTTCCCTTTCCCTTTCCCTTTCCCTTTTCCTTTCCCTTTCCCTTTTCCTTTCCCTTTTCCTTTATTTTTAAATTTTTTTCCTTTTTAAATTCTTTTTTTTTCCTTTTTCTTTCTTTTTTTTTAATCCTTTTCTTTCTTTTTTTTTTTTTCTTTTCTTTTTCTTTTAATTTTGTTTTATTTTCCAGGAAGCGCCTCTCTCGCTTCAAGCTGCAGCCGGCGGAGGGCATTTCTTCCCCCGCTCCCGCACTCAGCCCCCGGGGCCGCCGCGGGGGGGAGAAGGGCGGCCGCGGAGCCTGGGATGTGGGGAGCAGCCCGAACCCCTCGGTCCCCTCCTCCCCCCCACCATCTCCAGAAAAATACGGAACCGAAAATCACTGGGTTTTTTGGCATCGCGCTCCCGGGGGCCCCCAGTGACGCCACTACGTGAGAACCAATGGGAAGACGGAGCGGGGACGCCCCCCGCGCTACCCGCGCCCCGCTCCGCGCCCCGCTCCGCGGCGGAGCGCTCCCGGCCGGCGCGGGTGCCCTGGCCCGGGCTGAGCCGGGCGGGGGAGGCTCGGGCCTCCCTCGGACCCTTGCTCTGGCTTTATCCCGTCGCTCCAGGCTGCGTTAAAGCCCCACCGCACACTTCGTCCCGCTTTCAACGATCTCTGTGTGTGCGTGTGTGTGCGCGCCTATATTTAATGTGCCATCCCAGGACTGAAATTTTCCGTACCGATCTGTAAATTCCTTTCTACGGGGAAAAATCCACTTGCCATTAATTTCCCCGGTACTTCCCATTTGCGGGTGACCTTGCCAGACCTCTCTCTGAAGTCAGGGGCTATTTTATTTATTTATTTATTTTTACCTGAATCAGAAGCCCCTGCAAAGACAAAGCAGAGGGGCTGGCAGGATCTGGGGGTGGCACGGTGGGCTAGCGGTTGCCCCGTGGCTCCTGTACGCCTCCCACGCACGGGAGGGTGCACGGGAGAGCCCGGAGAAGCCGAGGGAAGCGGCGGCCCGGGGCGGCTCGGCGGTGGCGGAGCCCGAGGGATGCGCGGCCGCGCTCTGGGTACCACCCCGGCTCTCCCGGGGTGGGGGGTGGGGGCTGTGCTGTGGGACCGGGAGGACCCACGGCTCCAAGAGCCCAGCGCCAGGCTCTGCTCCCGGGGACAGGACAAGGGCAGCTTCCTCCCTCCTCCCTCCTCCCGCCCCCCCCCCTCCTGGCTCCGGTGACCTTTTCGGGGCCGGGGCCGCGATGCGCGGCGGGGGAGGCATTTCCCCGTGGGGTGCGCCGGCCTGGGAATGTCCTCTTTGCCCTGCGCACGAAACAAAGAGGCCGGGGAGGAGGCGGGGGGGGACTCCGGGGCGAAGGCATCCAGTGGCATTTGGTGCACCTGTCAGCGCGACAAGAGCGGCCCCCCCTGACCTTTACGAGCAGGGCAGAGCCGGGACAGCCCGCGGCGGCGGGAGGGGGGGACAGGCCGGGGAGGGCCGAGCAAAGGCCGGGGGGGGGGCTGTAAGGGAGCTCGCCGCCGGGGCCGGGCACGCCTGGTGCTGAGAACCGGCCCCGGGCCCCGGGGATGCCTGTGCCCCAGCCCGGCGACCCACCTCCAGCATCCCTCGCTGAAGAGCAGCTGGTGCCTGCTGCCGGGAGGGGATGATAAAGCGCTCCTAGGGAAGCGTGGATATTTTTAATTACAAATATGAGGCACTCGGGGCAAGGCGAGCCCTCGGGCCGTCGCGATGGAGAGGGGGGTTCAGCCCCGTCCCCCTTACCGCTCGGCCGTTTCATTTAAGTTTGTTCCTTTCCTCGCTGTACGCCCTGACAGATATTTTCACCCCGGGTGGTTTGTATAAAAAAAAAAACAAAAACCCACCACCTTCCTCGTTGTAATCTCCATGCAGCTCCCTGAGCCCATCCCTAAAACAGACAAGAACAGATCTCCCCAAATAGAGCAACTCCCGATCCGCTGCTAAGAGTAATAAGTTACGACTTTTTCTTTTTTTTTTTTTTTTTTTTTTTTTTTTTCTGATTATAATCGCGTCCCAATTACAGAAATCACGGCAACACGTTAGACGGTCTGTGCGCCACGCACAGATTTATTTGCCGTGTGATTGCGCCGAAATCTACTGGCCCAGCACGGCTAAGGCTCTAGGGGCAATGGCTACAGGGTGTCCCGGGGTTCCTGGCCCCGGCGGGGAGGGCTCGGGCTGAGCTCCCACGCTTGCCCGGGGACCACGGCAGTGGCTTTGCCTCCATCCCGCTGCTCGGAGCGCGGGTTTCCAGGGCAGTGTCGCCGGAGGAACTTCCACACCCCAACTTTCTCCAGCAGGTTCGTTCGGGGAGGGATACAGCAAGGGGAACGTGGGTTGTTTATTTTTTTGGGTTTTTTTTTTTGTTTGTTTTTGGTTGGTTTGGGTTTTTTTTTTTGTTTTGCTTTTTTTTTTTTTTTGCGTGGAGGGAGCCCAGAAATATCCCGAAAAGAGGGAGGAGCAGGCACGAGGAGGATTTGCAAACAACGTACTGGGCTTCTTCGCACGGCTGCTTTTCCCGGGACAATCCGCAGCCTGACCGCTGCCCTCTGGTTTCCCCTCCCCCCCCCCACCCCACCCTGTCGGTCGCGGGGGCCGGTGCTCGGCGCCCACCGCCCCGGCTCTGGGGCTGCCCGGCCCCTCCGGAGCTCCTCGACGGGCTCAACTTCGCCGCGTTGTCGGGTCTCGCAGCCGCTGCGGCGGCATCTCCGAGCAGATGTGATTCCTAGCAGGGGCTTAACACCGATCTTCGGGTCGCCTGGACCGTAGCTGTGACTTTTTCTTTTCTGTTATTCGTTTGCTTGTTTATTTTTTTAAGCCTTCCAGGAAAGCTGCTTTCCCTTATTTTTGAGTGGTTTTTTTTTTTTTTTTTTTTTTTTTTTTTTTGAGCTCCCAGAAAAAAATCTGATCAAGGTTGATTGTGTCAGAGCCATGCCTAATTCAGGGGGAATCGGTTCACAGGGTTCGCAGATTCCCTCCGCAGGATGGCCCAGGGTTGCTCTTTCTGTAGAAAGCATTCAAGAAATTTTGGAAGCAGTGGAGTAGGCTAAGGCGGGGGTGGGGGGGGTGGGGGTGGTGGCGGTGGGGGAGGTTGCCTGGATGCACATGCCATGAGGATGCCACTTCCTTATTGTAAAGTCTCACGCCGAGGCAGACCTTAGAATAAACAACTCCCTTGTTTTAAAAGCAGAGAAACTGAGTCTCAAACAAGCGATTGCCTGAACTCACACTAAGCCACAAGATCTGCTCTCTGCTGGGAGCTGGGAAAGAGCCCAGAGTCCTGAGGGGGTCTCTGCCCCCCTCTCACCAACGAGCAGCTCAGCGGCACCAGCCATCCTCCCAGGCGAGCGGCTCAGCCAGGCCCCGAGTTTCAGGCAGAAGTACCTCATCTTCTGACAGACGCAGGGACACGAATGGCTGGGATTTCCCCGGGTCCTGAGCTTCTTCAGCTTCCCCTGGAGCCAGCAAAAGCTGCAACAGCTCAGACAGAACTCAAAACCATGATGGTGTACACCCAATCTCCAAATTGCATGGCCAACAATATTGCTCAGCCACAGGAAGAGAACTCGGCCCAGCAGCCACCCTCAGCTTTTGGGGGCCATCCACCCATGAAACCTTCTCATAAGGACACTACTGCAGCCAGGACACGAGAGAAGGTCACCAAGACAGCCCGGGAAGAGTCCGAACAACATCGTTAGGAAACCCACTATCAAGGCAGGAGCAGTGACTCGGTCTTACCTTTGGTGGCTTAAAGTTCCGAAGGACAAAAAAAGAGGGAGTAAACCCAACAGCGACGAAACAAACGCAGAGCCTCCTCAGCCCTTGCAGCATGGGATGGAGACACAGCCCGTGGCTGTGCTGATGCTGGGACGGGACAGGGAGGACAGTCAGACAGACCTTCCCCATGTTCAAAATGACAGTCCAGTCAGCTGAGCCCCAGGGCCACCTGTGTCCTCCCTGCTGCTCAGATTTATAGAGTGTAACATTTTAATAAAAAACACACACACCTCTCCACTTTGGTGCATTAAGAGATTTCTAGCAAAACACAGTAATGTTGCTATAAATTTCCCTCCCAGCACCCTCACAAGTAATAACTCAAGCCCCAGCATTTTGTATTTAATGTTTATTTTGATGGCTGCATTCCAGAAAGAAAAGGGAAAAAGAGGCAAAATCTACTCAACCACTCTCCCCATTGCTATTAGCCTGATGTTTTCAATAAAATTTAGTGCAAACTGGGAAACAAACACTTGGAAAAAGAAAGGAGGAAAACAAGCACACTTGGGCAAAATTCTCCTAGACATCTGCCAAGGCCTGGGTTCAAATCCTGGCTTAAATTACAGATGTCCTGCCATGGGTTCTCGTTATGTCCTCCTCCCTTGGCATGTTTGAACAGCACCCCAGGGAACCATACCTGTGTTAAGCAAGGTTCAGTGGTGGGATGCTCCGAAGGACTGAGGCATATGGAGGCTCGAGGTTGGAACAGCCAAGTCTAGAAGTTAAAGGCTGAGGTTTCTTGGCCAAATGATACAGGGCAGAATGCTAGGAGTGCTGCCAGTCACGTTTGAAGTATGTGGCAGAGCTATTTAAAGCTTGCAGAGCACCTGCTTCTCTGTGAGGCCACCAGTCCTTCACGTGCACCAGCACCAAGACCACACTGGCCACTGGAAAAGGACAAAACCACACGGACAGATGGCATTAGACCCAGACGAGCCAATGGGCTTAAGGAGGAAGCAGATTTAAATGTTGCAGAAGCTCTTGGGTTGCCCTTTCTGCAGGGCACGCTCGCATTCCCTGTCCAGTAGCCTGGGCACATGCCAGTACGGCTGAGTCTCTGCCTCCAGTTGTATCTAGGTCTGGATTTGACAGATTTCCTTCTCTCCCCACATCACTCTAGACCCCATGCCAATGCAGAGACTGACGATACTGCTACCATGATGGTGCACTGAACCATCAGTGCCTCCACACACTCACTTAGGACGAACTCTACTGGTCCCTGAAGGCTCAACCAGCTCAACCAGCGCTCCCCTTTCCACAAGGTTTTTCTGGTCTCTAAATACTTATGTATGGTATTCACTTCCCCCTACTTTTCAGCAGGAAAATCAGAAAGATTCACTGCACTGAATCACTGAATCGTCACCAACCAGTTCTGCTGTGGTGGCACGGGGGTGATTTCAACCCCTTCTTGCGGTCAGGCCAACCTCACTCTTGAGTTCATGTCCAACAACAGCAGTTTCTATGGACAAAATTACTGGGTAGACTTGAACTCCATTGTGATGTTTGGCTCATGACATTAGGTTCATTGGGCAAGTGGTATCTGATAAATTAGATATTACAGTCCCGAATACCAGAAGTGAAGGGATCTATCATCTCACACTGATTCTTAGTGTCTGTGTAGACTTCTGCATTGTATCCTATCATATCGAGCAATCAAAGGCAAAATAAAAAAAAGCCAAGTCATGGAGGGCCAAAATTATATTACTCATTCCCCTGGTGTCTTCCAGTGGGCCTCTGCATTTTTTTTTTTAGTGGTGTAAAACAAGCATCAAGGTTTGGTCCTGAGCACGCTGATCAGAGTGAAGATGTCACTGCCCATAAGGGTCAATAAGGCTTTCTGATCTCCATTTCTGAGCTAATGGGATTATTATTTGCATTTGAATTAATCCTAGTCACACACGTGTCATACGATGTGGGCATAAGGTGCGTGTGAACTCACGCCTACTTTGCAGGAAGCAAGAGGTTCACGGCGATGGTGCGCTGCTCACCACGGAAATGGGAGTAGCTCTTAGCTCCTTGCCAGTGACTGTCAAATCCATATTTGCAGCCAGTATAGGGCTCTGATGCATGGCTCTGATGACACCACGGTGATTCACACAAGGCATTTGACTCCTTGGTATTTGTCTCAATTCAGAAAAGGAGAAATCTAACGATGCTTAAAAAGGATAATGCTGTTCAGAAGAAGGGCTGCATGGGTTTGGGTTGATTGTGTCCCAACAGTTGGAATTGGCCTGGACAAGAGGAGAGAGTCCAGGGATTTGTCCATCTGTTTTTTTTTTTTTTTTGTACAACAAACGGCACTGCAAAATATTGGAAGAGGCACGGTAGTTCCTCTTCAAGGCCTCAAGCAGCATGAAGGAAATATATTCACTGAAAACCTTAAATTGACCCAGTGGACTGATAGCCAGTTCCAAGAAATTCAGCATTTTATTCTGTATTATTATTATATATTTTTTTTTACTAGGTTAATATTCTTTTTATAAGGAGAATGGGAATAACAGTTCACTCTGGATGACCGGCGTGATTTACTCCAACGGCATCAGCACTCTTCCAGCTCATATTTGAGGCAGCTCTTGGGTGATATTTCCGGGAGGGCAATGGAGTTGTGTGATGCCATTTAAAAAAACCAGAAAGCTGAAATACGGCTCTTTTAGATTTCTTGAGGGACAAGAAGAGATTTGTTTCAAAAACCTTCAGTCGCCTTAAATCCATAAATTTATTTTACCTCGGAACAAGCAGCGAGGATGAGATCACTGGACTGCACGGATGAACAGAGACCTCACAGATACCACGGAAACAAGGATCTGGTTACTTCCGCGGCTGAGGATGAAACGGAACTCTCTCCGTCGCCTCGTGTCCAGCTCTCCCTCCCTGGGGACACCACTCCTGGGGTACCCTGGGTGCAAGCCTGGCAGACTGAGTTGGTGACGTGGCTTGGGGAACTGCCCAAGGAAACCTGCTGTAAGAGGCAGCGGGGACGATTTGGTGGTGTCCTCTTGGACGCTCGGCCCTGACCTCTGTTCCATCCCAGGCACTCTCTTGGTTCGTTAGCAAAAACTAACCTGAGTTTGCTAAACTCATCCTTTCAGACTGTCTTCCTTTGAAATCCCTAAATAACTACAGCAGCGAAAGAAAAATGGTGTGGTTTTCACCGGGGCTGAAAGATTGTGTCTCTCTCTCCTTTGAGCTGCAAACATGGTCACGGGGAACTGAGTTTATCAGGACATTAAATTAATCCACAGGAGAAAAAAAACCCAAACTTCACTAAAGCTCAATGCAGTGAGGTTGTTATTCAGGTCTGCTGAGGATACACCCCTTGCGATGTCTCCTTACAGAACCAGGGACCAATTCAAGGTCTTTGCACCGATTTTTAAAACTCTTGAGAGATTCCTCTGGCAAGAGTCTGAAGGATGGCATACAGCAGTGTGGCCTCCCTACAGCAGCGGCTGCTTAACAGTATTAAACCAGGGACCTGCAAAGAGATGTCTGAGCTGAAGGGTGCAAGAGCAGGCAACAGTTCTGGCAAGTGTTCAAAAAACCTCATTTCTCCAGAAATGAGGTCCAGAAATTTCCAGAAAAAGTACACATGCACATATGTGCAACTAGTACAGGCATGTGGACTTTTCAAGTTTGTTTTTCAACCTGCTAAGAAGAGAAATACCTATGTTTTCTGGAGCTGTCCAAGAAACATACGTCCAGGTCCATGAGGGAAGTTGATTTTTGGGAACTCTCTCCTTCTCTTAGTCATATGAAACTCCAGCATTGCAAACTTTTGGGTGGACGTGTTTCCGAAGAGAAATATTCTCCCTAACGTCCTGAGACTGTGTGTTGGCTCATACAATCTAGATAGTGACTTGTCCTAATTTCTGTGTGCCTGGGCCCAATCTGGCCTGCACTGAAGTCAATAAAAGTTTTGCTCTTCAGCTCCTTGGCAGCAGGATTAGGCTTTCTGTTTGTATTACTTTTTTATCTGTGACTTAGTTTTTCTGCCAAGGCCTTTAACCATTGATGTCAGCAGATGATAGGGAAGGCGAGAGGAGAGACGATTTTTTTTTTTTTACTTGAAATACTGTATATTGAGCGTTTAAGCATCTTATCAGTTGCTACAAAACTTAAGAGTTCTTTATGCAAATGCCTGCCTTCCCAGCTTAGAATGACTTGGCAAAGTTACTCTGCATTTCACCTCTGCACAATAGCTCTTAAAGATATTTGTACATCTTAAGCCCTTCAAGTATGTCAATAATTTAAGAGCCAAGAGCAGGAATATGCCCATCTTCAAAAATTGGGTAAAGAATAGTCTAAAGTTATAGTTAACTTTCTTTCCTCTCTCTCTGTGTCTCTCTGTGCCTCGTATGGGCCATAAACCAATATCCTCTATTTTCCAGAAGCAGCAGGAGCAGTGGCTAGCAGCATAAACACGCAGATATTAAAATTTGAGCTCATTCAACCATAATTGACCAAAAAGAAAATGAAGTGAAAACAGAAAGCTTAGTTACACAGCTAAGAAACAAATAATGTCTTTCCCAAATGCACGAGGGTACCTTTCCCTCTCTCTGATTAGAAATCCTCAGGAGATTTGGGTTTCAAGTGAGGTTAAAAGCTTTATGATTTGCTTAACCAGTGCGTGTAAACCCACAGGCTATTTTTGACTGGGAGTGCATCCTTGGTGCAGGGAGCATTTGCAAACAGCGGCACCGTCCCCTCTGTGCCACTGCCCAGCTGGAACATGAACATCCTTTCCGTGCCACCCTGGGAGTCAGCAGCTGGAAAAGCAGCTTGGGAATGGCAATGGTGGGAGAGGGGGTTCTGTACGGATCGGGCCAAGACCAGGCTGGCCAAGGGCTCCACCGTCACTGCGAGGACACCGTGCCCCCATGGGGGAAGCTGAGTTATCCCCAACCCTTCCTTTCCCTCTGGCTCCCAGTCCTTCCTCCCTCCCAAGCAGGAAAAGCTCATGGCCGGTACTGGGCTGGAGCCTTAACGCAGCCCAGCTTCCCAAACCTTTGACAGACAGATGCTCTTATTAAAAAAAAATAAAAAATTGAAGGACAAACCCAATTTTCTCTAACAGAGTAATAGACTTACAGGCGCAGGAATTTCTTGCGGGTTTGGATCACTGCTGCAAAATATTACTGTGAAAGTATCCTCTCCGTGTCCCTTCTCCAGCACGTACAGTTAGACAGAACCGTTCCCAGTTGCCCAGACCGGGCTCTCAGTTACACAGAGGTAAATCTAGGGCAAATCCACAAGACTCCAAGAATCAACAATACGAAGTCCGGGACTGAAAGAGAAGATTCAGGCAGCTACAGCTGGAGTAGTCCGATATCGGTCCCGGATTAAATAGTGCAATGGTTATAGTAAACAGCGGGGACAAAAGTCTTTTGCCAATACATGGCTTCCCAGGAACGGGTCTTGTAAGAGGAGCTGCTTGTCTTTTTCAAACAGGAATACATCCTGCTTGGTAAAGTCAACTTACATTAAATCTGCCTGCTCGAATTTCTTGACGATGCCTGTCTTAATGCTGCCGGATTAAAAACGCGTAGTATGCGGTATTAGGGTGGAACTTTTTAAAGCGAAAGCAAATTTGTTTGTGGATTTTGATGGAAATACTACTGGTGTGACACCAGTAGCAACGCTGCCTATTTCTGGGAGCAGCGATTGTACGACGCTGGGTAAGGCTGCTCCTCAAACGTTGCACCCAGGTCTGCTCTCCCCTGGCTGTGCAAACGCTGGAGGAAGTTGAAAAGATTTTGGGCAAGGCAAGCGAATAAATCTCATAGCAGGAGGCTGGAGCAGAGCACCGTCCAGCCCAGTTTCACTGGAGAGAAAAGGCTGGGAGACCAGCGGCTGTGCACATTCACAGACAGAAATGTCTGCCTACATGGGGCTTTTCCATCCTGCGAATGAAAACGCATCATCAGATGCAGTGGCTGGATGCTGGAGCCCAAGGAGCTCATCCTTGGAGCAAGGTATCCTTTCATCGCCACCGCAGGCACCTCTCTCTGTCCCCGGGGGCAGAGGGGCTTCCTGGTGCTTGGAGGCTTTAAGCTTGGGCAGCTTTCGGAAAGACAGGCTTTAACCCAGCTGCTGGGGGGGGGAACCTATTGCCCGTGTAATGCAGGCAGCAACCGAGATGATCGCGGCAGTCCCCTCTGGCCTGGGAGCCCGGGAATAAAAGAGTGGAGGCGCTTGGTTTTTGCCATGGCATGCGGTGATACGAAAGCTCCTCGGTCATTTAAGCACTTCGGGGTCTTTATTTTATAGGCAGGGATAATGTCTAAATACACATTATTTTTTTAAACACCTCCCCCCCCCCCGCCTCCTTGTGCTTTGTAGAGTCCCAAGCTACGGTTGCAGAGCTGTGGTCAGGATAAAAGCCGACAGACCAACCATAAATCAGCCAGAACCGAGTTCCTTAACCTTTCATATTAACCTCTTGCATTGACTTGAGTTAGGTGCTACGCTCCGCTGCTATAAATCATCCTGCAGTGAATTTATGAGCTTCAGCACAATAAAGGGGTTTTTCTTCATCCCGCCCCCCCCTCCCCTCCCCCCCCCCCCTCCCTCACCCCTTTCTCTTAGTGCATTTTAGAAATTACGCAGGAAAGGCCTAATGACTGGGATCTGTGAATATTGCTAACTCTCCTTCCCTAGCAAAGGGATCTGGCAGGAAGATGTGGGGGCTGGGAGTGGGGGAGAGAGAGACTCTTAATTTCACTTACTGGTGACACGATCAGGAAAGCCTGTTCTAAAACCAAGAAACCATTAGCCACCCCTTGGAATAGGGAAAAAAAAAAAAAAAGAAAAAAGAAAAGCTGGTAATGAAACCCATTTGGGGGTTAAAATAGCAATTTATCCATTCGGATGCAGTCATCACCCCGCTTCCCTCTCTCCCCAAAGCACTCGGTGCGTGAGGACCGTGGGTTGCTTTGCCCCGTGGACCCTGAGCGCTCTGCTTTGGGGCATCCCTGTGTTCTTTGCTGGTCCCAGCCCTCTCCGGGCTCCTGAACTGCGTGTGCCGGAGCAAGCCTGTGGCAGCAGGAGGAGACCCTTCGGAAAAGCATTCTGCGTTTGCTTGGCGAGGCTTGTGGAAAGCCAGCAAGGTCCCGCGGCCCCTGGGGACAGCCGGTGTGCCTGGCTGCTCCCAGGGTGGCACTCGGGGAGAGGACCCCAGAGCTGGCACCACTGAAGGAGGGCACGCAGAGGTTCCTGGTGCTACCGGGAGGGAGGAGAGGGTTTTGCACGGACACCAAACGCCAGGGATGCCTTTTGGTGCGAGTGGGAGCCGGCCAAATCCTCCCTTCCTGCCGTTGCTCCGTAATGCTCCGGTTTGCTGCCTGCTGCCCTCCGTCCCGCAGCTGGCTGCGTTTCTCTGATATCTAGAGGTTTGGAAGTACTTTGAGATATTTATGCAGTGATAAAGTATGTGGCTCGCCGTCTTTCAGCCAGTCTATTCGCAGTCTTCCCGTGGCGACGGCAGCACCTGAAGCGAGAGCCCAGGAGTTCAGTGTCGCTGCCGCCCGGTTTGCTCCTACCTCAAGCTCTGGCACTGCAGAGCAATTAAAATGCTGATAACCATCACATTGCAGGGATGCCCACCACCTGCCTGGCCTTGCAAAACCAGGCTCTCTAACCCCCATGTAGAGGTTGTGCCTGCTGAAACTTCTGGGGGCTACTGCACCCTCATATTTTGATGCCTGACTCTCCCAGAGGAGGAATAATAGTGTTGGGGCTGGGAGCGCTGGAGGCACAGCCTCGTCCTCTCCAAACCAGCACCCCTGGGCCCCACATCAGGGGGTGGTGGGGATCAGAGGTGCCTCAGCTCACTCTGACAGGGCTACCTCACGAGCAACGCGTTGGCACCAGCACGGCTCGCTGCTTTCCTCAACTATCCGCTTTTCTGAGGTCCTGTCAAAACCGAGCAGCCTTTTGTCTTACCCGCGGGACACCCCGTTGCAGTGGCTCTTTCAGAGAAAAAATGTCCACTTCAGTTAAAGATAACCGCTGAGCTCCAGAAAGCCTTCTTTTTTTTTTTTTTTTTTCCCCAGGGGAGGTAATTTTATTTCCTTATTTGTATTTTTTTAGTAAAGCTGGTGCTCCCTAAAACCGGAGTGACTTTGCTGAGGTGCAGGGAGCCAGCTGGGCTCTCCTGCCTGGGGGGTGGTGGGGAGCAGGGGCTGCTCCCCAGAGCTGGCCATGGTTTGGGGGACCAGCGTGGTGTTCCCTAGGGAGAGGAGCAATCCCAAGGGCTCAGTTCCCTGTCCCGGGAGAGCAGTGCAGCTGATCCACGGCCAACCGAGCAAGCGAGGCAGCGTTAGGAAGCAAAGCAAGAAAAAAAATTTGAAAAAGCAGGTTTCCTCGCTACCTGTGGGGCGACCAGGTAAGGCGAGGCTGAGGATCTGCATATTTTTGTGTCGTTTGTTGCTTTTTTTATTTTCTTCACGATGTGTGAAAAAACCTGAAGGGGGTTCAGCTGAAAGTTTTTCTCGTGCTTTCCGTTTCTCCTTCCCTTGCCCCTGCTACCCTGCTTCGGGGTCTGCCTGTGACCTTGCTGCTTCTCACCTACCCCAAATGTCCCCGGAACACCCCCAGCGTGTGCCCTCTCGTCTCTCGCTGGCCAGGCTGTGCCCCCCCTTGGGCTCCTATGCCTGCGTGGGGCTTCCCAGGCTTTGGTGCGTGCTCTCGGTAGTGGAGAGACTACAGCTTGTGAGGGTGAAGAATAATCCCATTCCCCCATTATACAGTGGTCTCAATTTATGTGATCCTCCTCGGAGTGCTAAGGAGCATCTTGGATCTAAAACCTGGGATGTACCCAGAGCAAGCCTTGCCTTGGGCTGCTCCATGCTGGTCCCACCAGCCTGCCCCAGCCGGGGTCCCAAGGAGGCACGAGGGAGGGGAAGGGGCATCCATCCCACCCCGCCCCATCCCATCCCATCCCATCCCATCCCATCCCATCCCATCCCATCCCATCCCATCCCACTGGGATGAGGCTGGGCTACCCTCCAACCCCCCCTGCAGCCGGGCAGCCTCTGCTCCCGGCCCCACGGACCCCGGTGTGGGGGGCACCCCCACCTTCCCACCCCAGACATGCGGGAAACGGCACCAAAAACAAAACAAAACAAAAAACAAAACAAAACAAAAAAAAAAGGAAAACAACAAAAGGCCGGACCCCGCCAGCCGGATCATTTGGGGGGATATTTCTAGTTCCCCGTTTGTTTACCTTATAGAAAAGTTAATTGGCTCCTTTTGATCTTACAGTGAAAACCACAAAGGAAATTTTTTAGAGTCGGAGCAAACCGAAGGCTGTGCGTTTCTCTGCTAGCTCTAGATATTCATTAAAACAATTCTGTTTGAGTCTTAATTTAAAGAAAACATTAATTCCCCCCCCCCCCCCCTCGCTTATTATTAAGAGCCTACTACGTCCTTAGGCTAAAGTGCTCGCTCCACAAATAACCTTCCCGACAGCTGCCAACTTGGTGCAGTTTATAACCTGCCTTTAGAATCTATATCTATATCTATATACACATATATATGTGCATGTGTATACAGAAAGAGCTGTGTTTATAGCGGTGCCGTCTTTAAAAATTGCCAAACAGGCAATTCAAGATTATTAGAAAGCTTAACAGGCTAAAGGAAAATCCTGATAAGTTTAGAGAATGCTACTTTATTTTTTTTAAATATTTTTCCCAGTGTGCTGAAATTAAAACAATTTTTAATTCCAAGTATGAGGCAATTTAGCTGAAGATGTGACAAGAAAATATTTCTTTTTTGAGGTTGATTTAATTAGCAGAGCTATATTAGAAAAGCAAGTAATGCCATCTATTTATGGACAGATATATCTCTACATAATTAAATAGACAATAAAAATAAATTAAAGAGAATCACAAGGCAAAAATAGCTGATGTTTTTTCTCAAGTCTCTTCTAGTAATTTCTTGGGGGCAGCAAATCTCTGCTGCCTGCATTATTTTTGTTTCAAACAAAATGATTCCCTCCTCCTTCTTATGAAATCTCTGTCTATTTTTCTGAAGATGGTCGAGGGCAAAACCAAGTCACCCGGCAGCCCCCCCCCACCCCCCCCCGCTGCGCAAATACACTTTTAAAACTATATTGTAGAGCAACAAAATGGGTTTAGTGAGAATACAGCTTGTGATAAAGGATGACACAAACCAACCAAACAAATAAGGTTTGGCCCCACGCTCGGAGGAAAAGAAAACCAAAAAACAACAACCCATGTTTTAACCAGATAAAAATCTGAAGGGACAAACTCTGAGGGAGTTTTTGTGCCGAACGCACAAGGCAGGGAATTAATGGAGAGGGCTTGTGAAGGATTTTCTTCTTCATGTTGTAAAACCGAGTTATACCTGCTGCCCATCAATCTTTATATATATATATATATAAAAAAAAAAAATAAAATATATATATTATACACACACCCGGGGACAGAGCAATACGTATTTGTAGCTCTTTATCTGTAGGTGTGTTACCGTAGAAATGTAAACTCTTGTTAGAGGAGAAATCCTCCGAAGACATGAAATAAATCACTGCGCGGCAAAGCCATCGCCGTGCGATTGTCAGGGCAGAATAAAGCAGGGAGTCGCTCTGGAACGGGAGAGAACGTGCCGCGCGTAATTACAACATCATGGTCAAGACATTTTGTTTTCATTTTAAAAGGCTACATAATTATTAGCCGAAATGTGACAAGTAAGCACAGCATAAATGCACAACATATTAAAGAGAGTTTTATGGCTTTCTTGTTAGGTTTTTCAGCCGTAATTTTTTTTAATCAGCAAATGGGACGTATCAGCCATTCAAAAATAAATTGCAATATTTCTCCCCCTTGTTTTCACAGGCGTGTGTAAGAAATATGATGCTGTCAAAATATAGTTTTAAACAATTAAAACAATAAAAGTGAAGCTAAGTTTGATACTTTTTGTAGCAGAAACGGCCTTTGTAGAAAACACCCTGGAAGACGTAACAATTCTTACAAATATTTTTATGCTGCGTTTGGCATTTCCAGTTGCCTTTTCCTGACCATGAATTTTTCTCTTTTTCAGTCAATATAAAGACGCTCCCAAACTATCGCGGCCAGTAAAATAAAGACAATGAAATATTTTTGACTGGCAAAATGGGAAGGTATTGTTGCATTATTTTTTCTTCGTGAAGAAATCATAATAAGAATGCAATAAATATGAGCGCTGTCTAATAAGAAACAAAGCCTACTTGCCTCTTGTTCTGTTTAAAATGAGAGGCAAATAAAAGCAGTTGAAGCTCTTCAGATTTATCCTCTCCAGAATACTATTCTAAACAGCATAATTTTTTCCCTTTTTCCCCAGTGGAGAGAAGTTTGTAGAATTATTGAGAAATAAATATATTTAGGTTTTTTTTTTTTTGGTAACAACAGCAGAAACAAGGAGAAGAGAAATTTTTGCAGGTTGGTGACTCAAACAAGATAATTCTTAAGAGGGGAGGGAGAGAGGGAACAAGAGAGTGTTGAAAAGCACAATCAGGCAGCAAAATGCAAGTGTCTCTCTTGCCAAATCCAGCTCAGCGTTAAAGCAAGCAAGTTACTCAGCAAAGAAAGAAAAGTTCAGACCCTACCTTTTGTCAGCTGAAAAGTAATGGGGAACGTCTTCCAAAAGTGGGAATGACCTGCACTGCCTATACGGTGCGCCTTACCTTAAAATCTATACATTTCTAACCAAAACAGCTTGGAGCAATTCACATAAAACAGACCCAAATGTTGCCCATTCCATGTAAAAGATCAGGTTTCTGTCTCAGCTCAGCCTGTGATATCAGACTTGGGCTTTTTCTTTTTTTTTTTTTTTTTGTTAAATATGTATTCTTATGTTTCCAATCCTCCGACACACTTTTTTCATCTCGGTAAAGTTCACTTTTTTTTTTTTTTTTTTTTTTTTGGAAAGGGTGTGTGGGAAGGATTTCCAACTTGTCAGGGCTCTCTCTTTTCAGTACAATTAAGCTTTCACTTGATCATTTTGAAGGCCGGAATGATTTGCTGTGGTCACTGGCTCTTTATTATTAATATTGTTGCAGATACATAAAGTTTACTGCAAGCTGTAAATATGTCAGGTTTTGCCATGGGGTTTACTAATAAAGAACTCTTAGGGAGGGATTATTGATGGGAAAGATAATCTTTTCAATAAGGGTTCCTGCTGTTTTTTTTTTTTTTGTTGTTTTCCCAGGGCGAGCCGCGGCGCGGGGGCTCTCCTCGACGGAGGGGCGGACGCGTCGAATCTCAGCATGCTGGGCTGCGGGCAGCGTGGGGGACACTGGGGGACACAGGGGGGACACCACCACTTCTACCCCTGCCTCCCTTCCCGCCCCACGCGGTTCCGTCTTTCAGTGGGATTTTAAATGCCTTATTAGTTTTATTAATACCTTTGGTGCTAGGGTTTTTCAAAGGGGTTTGTGACCATAAGGAACTGATCGATTGTCCAGTGACACTTCCAAGTTATTTCTGTAGGTGTCACCTTGGGTTAGCGCAGTGGTATTAAGCATAGCGAATACTTTTGTTTCTTTCCAGTTCTGGCCACATAATTCGGCTAATTAGTTCTTTTTTTATACAACAAAAAAAAGAGGCAAATACATTTGAATTTCTCTTTTGCCAGTATTTCTCTTTCTTCTTTTGAAGTGTCCTATTATTAAATATGTATATATTTGGTCAAGTCACAATAAGTGTCCCATCAATCATTCTTAATTCACTTTGGTATTCACTGTAATAACAATAAACAATTTTGGGCTCATCTGGTGTTAATGTGGCTGTCATACGGCTGCCCAGAAAACTTCCATGCACATTTACTATTAATTAAATGCCTCATTATGAATTGTGAAAAGAGAGAGAAGGGAAGGGAAGGGAAGGGAAGGGAAGGGAAGGGAAGGGAAGGGAAGGGAAGGGAAGGGAAGGGAAGGGAAGGGAAGGGAAGGGAAGGGAAGGGAAGGGAAGGGAAGGGAAGGGAAGGGAAGGGAAGGGAAGGGAAGGGAAGGGAAGGGAAGGGAAGGGAAGGGAAGGGAAGGGAAGAGAAGGGAAGGGAAGGGAAGGGAAGAGAAGAGAAGAGAAGAGAAGAGAAGAGAAGAGAAGAGAAGAGAAGAGAAGAGAAGAGAAGAGAAGAGAAGAGAAGAGAAGAGAAGAGAAGAGAAGAGAAGAGAAGAGAAGAGAAGAGAAGAGATGTGGAACCCTACCCTGTCAGAAGTGCTTTCTTAGTTGGCTTACCCAGTATTGGGAAGGAGGGGAAATTAATGGTGAAATAAGGCTGTATTGCTTCAGCAGATGCTTCAAATCCAAAACTTAAATTTTACTGTCAGCTAAATCGAATCTAGCCAGCACAAGACTCCCTAGAATCTGCAAACCTATATTTGAAGAATTTCTTTATACTCATATAAAATAACATCCGAGACCTACAAGACAAGGACAGGACTGCGTTTGTTTGAGGTGGGGAAATTTTAAAACTCACCAGGCAGATGGAAACCAGTTGTCTTTTCCCACGAACAAGGGACAGGCTAGAAAATAGGCTGCTTTAATTTAGCAAGGGCTTTAAGGTCCTAGATGGGGAATATAGGGCTCTGTGCCTGGAGAGCGGGGAGGGCTGGGGGTTCCCTGCCAGTGGGACAGGAGAGGACAGGAGGGGATGGGGTGGCAGAAGGGTGGGAACGTGGGACAGCAGGCAGCTGCGGGACCCTTAGCACCCCGATATGCACCCATATTGGGGCATTCCTGCTTATCTAAACAATTCTGCGTGTAACTCTGCACATGTCCATCCTCCCTCAAATCACGGCCAAACACGCAGAGAGGTCTTGCTCCTGCCTGTGGCTTCTCACCCTGACACTGCCTGTGGCCAGGAGATGCAGAGGGGAGGACACAGCCCCAGCTGGGTGCTCGGGGGGGGGGTTAGCTGTGGGCCAGCGGCCATTTGCCACCCCCAGGCATCCCCACCGGAGTGGAGGTTGCTGAGCAGGGATGGATAGAGGAGGATGAGGATGCAGGAGAAGTGAGGTCAGCGTGGTTGCGGGAGGGGGATACGTGCCGGAGCTTGCCGAGCGGGATGAATGGACAGGGGGGCAGGCGTGCAGGGGGGATGGCAGGGCTGAGCTTGCCGTGATGGAGAGGAGAGCGGGGGGATTGAGCTCTGCAGGCAAAAAACCCCAAACCTCAGCTGTCATCAGGATAAAATAATGAAGGGCTGAGACCCAGGCTCCGTAAAGCAAGCTTGTTGAGGAAAGCTCGTAACCTCATGCTAGCTTTTAAGCCCCACTGGTGTCAAATCAGAGCTGTCCTGAGGAACGGTAGATTTAATCATGTACTTAAGAGTTTCCTGGATTCGTGGTCCAGGACGGAGGCAGCCGGCCAGAGCGGTTGCAAACTGTGGGCATGGGTTTTCTCCACATGGTCACAGCCGCAGAGGAGCAGCGCTGAGCCTGCTCAGAGTCAGCTCCGAGTTTTGATGTATAATTGCAAGCAATTCCCATCTAGGCTCAGGAAAGCTGAACAGGGGCCTTGTTTACTTTACCCTTCTTATTTTTTCCCCCGAAGGCAAGCAGCCAGGGTTAGGTTTCAGCCTGGTGGCTGCTTGGGCCAATGACACAAGGGAACAAGGGCTCGTTTGCGCCGTCCTGCTCAGCCCGGGATAGTCTCTGGGTACTACAGCCTGCCTCGTAATGTTAATGAAGTCCCTTAACATAAACACTGCTTTTCTAACACACTCCTTGGGGACATGGAAAAATCCCTCGGCTTCAGCTCAGGAAAAGGCTGGGGCAACCAGAAACACATAGCGGGTATAATCCACCAGAGGAAGAAAAAAAAAACCCAACTTGATTATTTCCAACAGGTCTAGGTAGTTCTTTAAACATGATTTCTCTGTTCCCAGCTGCCTTGTGCCCATCCTTGCAGGCAGCAAGGAATTAAACCGATGCAACAGGTTGGCTTCTTTGCATCTCCTGCTTACTCCTGATGGAGTTTGCCGGCTGCTTTGATGCTCTCCTGGCACAACCACCTCACAGAGGACTCAGGTGGGATATGCCTTACACCATGAAGGCATCCTGATCTTCTAAACTGGCCTCTGAAAGCCTCCGTCGCCAGACAGAAACTGCTTGACAGGCAGAGATTGTCTGTTGTTGTCTTGGAGAAGACGGCATGTGTTGTCTTTAGTCGAGTGAACCTGGCCTGTCTCTTCAAACGGTAAATTATAGAGAAAAAGGAGTTCTGTAAGGGCCAAAATTGTTTCAGCTGAAAAAGCTGGATGGAAAAACTCAAAAAATATCAAAAGAGGACATTTTTTTTTTAAATCTGTTTTTTTTTTTTTTTCAATGCTATGAATCATTTTAGAGGTGTAAAGCTATAATGCAGTTTAACAAAAAGATGCAAATTAAAAAACGAAAGTAGGAGAAAAATATATTAAATATCTCCCAATCACTTTGAGTTGGAGGAAACTTTTGGAGCAGGAACAAAACAAAAACTGGGCAGCTTTTCCGTCGGTCCCACAAAACTTAAAAATTTTTAGCTTGATGCCAAGTCATCAATTTTAACTTAGCCCAAATTTCACTTTGGCATCTGAACTAAAAAAAAAAACCCTCCCCTGTGCAGGGCTAGCGCTGAGCTGAATGGTCTGCCCAGACCTACCCAGACCTAGGATTCACCTCTTTAAACAAAACTCGTCCTGAGGTTTTACCGTGTTGGGACTTGTTCCTCATGCTGGTGAATAAAGCCGTCCCCTGGTTCATCTATTGGCATCTGTCAAAGCAGAATATGTCTCTTCTTCTGCACGTTGGCCACAGTGGGGCTAGCCTGATGGGTGGAGTCCATGGTTCCACGGGTAGAAATGGGACATGGGGGTGTAGCTGGGGTGCCCTGGCATGAAGGAAAGCACTAGTGTTTCTCAACAGAGAAGTCAAACTTTCACCTGGGAAAGTCGCATTATTTCCCTGGTCTTGTACACATCCACATGGCTTTCCTAGAGACCTGGGAGAAGCAGATAGGCTACAGTCTTCAGTGCAATGTGACGGTCTTCTACCGCCTTGCTGACTGCTCTAGCTGCAGTCCATCTGGCAAAATTAGGAACAGCCCAGGGCAAAGTAAGGTTTGATTTCTGGGGATGAAGAGCAGAGTAAAGAAGTGGTGGGGGCTACTACCACTATGAGCCCTTAGGTCTGAGAATTGTAAAGTCCTTGCTTAACTGCATCTCCATCTCCATCTCACCTACCTATAACAGGCTCTGGTCAGGAGCCTGACCAGAGGGAGGTGTCTGCACCAGTCAGTGCAGAGACCAACACCCCCAGCAGTAACCCTCTCCCTCCTGAGTAACGTGCCCCATGGGGGACAGAGGGATGTGGGGAAGGGGTGACGGCTCTCCACGTGGAGGTGCTGGCTTCTCTCCATTGACTGGGCAGGGATTGGGCAGAGGGTTCTCAAGATTTTGAGCCCTTATGTCAGGGAAAGGACATAAAGACATATCTGAGCAAATAAGAGGAGGGTGAAGACTTAAATGTTAAAGGATTGCTTGGCAGAGGCTAAATTCTTCTGTCTGACCTGTAGAGGTTGCAGTTTGTGTCCTGCAGGTTTGTATGTGGTTTCTAACCTGAACAAACTGACTCTTCAGAGGGTGTCTCCAGCGTAGCAGTGGTAGGGCTCTGTTTCTCATGACTGACAGGTTTCATGCCTCTTGGGAAGAAGACTTGTGAAATTTATCTTCTCGCCAGAATCCGCATGAAATCGGTGCATTTTCCCCTTGAGAAGGCCCCTGAAACTGATAGCCATCGCCCAAAGAGGCCATGAAATCCTCGAGCTTGCTGTAGCACATCAGTCCTTCCCCTCCGAGCAAGCCCTCCGAGGGACCGTGCCGGGCATCCCCGTCTACTTTGCATCCTGCCTTGGGCAGAGTTGTCAGGCAGGGGCTGAGGCAGCAGCCATCCCCAAAGCTGTCCATCCATCCTGAGCCGTGCCCGGGAGAGCACCCTGCTCTCCACACCGCCCTCCCTGGGGAAGAACGAGGATGGTCATCGGCAGAGCATCTCCGCTGAGGCAGCATTAGATCAGTTCAAGACAGTCGACTGTATGAAATCCACTTCATAATCTTAGTTGGAAAACCTGTAATTAGATTTCCTTTCAACATATATATATATATATTTTTTAATTTCAAAATAAGAATTTTGAAAAGAACCTGATCAAGTACCTGAAGTAGTCAGCTGAAATTAAATCCCAAAGCTCAGGGAAAAATAACCATCGTCAGGGTCTTGCCTAACTTCTGATGCTCTAGCAGAGTCACTGATGGTTTAGGTGGTTCCTTTTCCTGTCATACATTAAAGGGGCACCAAGGAAAAGCATTATCATGATAATTAATAATGATCTTTTTGTGGCCAAGACATTAGACTCTATGCTTTGGGACTTGGGACAATTCCTTTATCTGAAGACCTGAGGATTATATAGGACATGTTACTTACTGCACCTTCTGCTGAAGTACCAGTCATTTTTGGAGCCAGGACAAGATGGTGCCAGGGCTTCAGGCTGCTCTGAGGTGGTAATTCCTACATTCCTATGAAAACATTCAAAATGTAGAATTGTGACATATTTTAATGAAAATATACTTTTTTTTTCTTGCAACAGCCATCTTCCTTCATTAAAACCAAATAAAATAGACATATTCTGACCAGCTTGAGCTGTGTTTCTAGTACGTTTGGCAAAAGAATGATAAATTACCCATTTTTGAAATAACAAGGTCAGGCTAAAGGGAGTTAATGGACGAAGATGCTGTGTATTACTGCAAAGCTCAATGAATTTCCAACCCCTTCTGTTCAAATACCTTCCACTGAAGAAGGAACTAAAGGTGCAGACCTTCCCTGGAGGGGTTATGTTGGCTGGAAAGCAAAGGTGATAAATGTAATAAAAAAAGTTGAATGGGAGCAGGAAGGAAGGCTGAGGGATGAGGGACGGAGCAGAAAGGGGAAAGGTTTAGTTGCAATTCAGGCGCGGTTTTTATTTCTGTGCCTTTTGTCCTTATGAACTTTTCTTAATAAATTCAGGGGACATTAATTATCCTCCTTGCACCGTTTCAAAGATCTGATCTGAAATTCCTCCTGCGGTGAAGGTCCTCGAGCTGATGCTGAGTGCCTCCCGGAGGCAACGATAAGCATCAGAGTGAACCGGGGAGCCAGCCTTTGGTTTTTCCCTGGGTCCTGAGGTGCTTCTACTTGTTTGCCTGGTTTCTGACTGTAGAGATCCTTGTGTTGGATCTGATGAACTAGCTGGATGAAGAAGTTGGGTGGTGGCCAACGCCTACTGCTTCAGAAGAAACTGTGAAAAAATAATTTATGGGCAATTTTTGGGCTAACTTTCTAAAGAGATTTCTTTTTTCTCCAGACCTCAGGCAACTGGAATTTGGCCTGTCTTGAAGCATTCTGTCCCTTATTGTTAATTACCTTAGTGCCATCTGGATAATCTTATTATAAATAATAAATCTCCCCTTTAGAAGGAGGTAGGTAATACCATTGGAACGGGTGGGAAGGTTCCCATCAAAGTGTCCACCAAATCATACTTCTCTGCAGAGAAGACCTAATAAGAAGCAAAAATAGGAGCCATAATAATTTTAAATAAAAGCTGATTAATATATCTACAGGTTACTTGAAGTTCAAGCCTTCTAGGGTTCCAAACGGGGGGCATTGCTTAATGATGGCATTTCACAAATTCCCTCCCTTTGAGCTGGAGAAGCCACCTCTTTACCCTTTGCTGGGAGAACACAGATGTACTTTTTACTGCCCCGATGGACTAAAGCAAGCCACAAAGTCAGATTGTGGCACAAGGGACCACAAGCCAAAACCGACGGGAACATTTTGTTCTCCAAACACCGCATCGATTTCCACGGTCACGTTTTCTGCCCTGCAGTGGTGGCTGCGGGGCGTTCCCGCACGTGGGCAGAAGCCAGCGCTTGGAAATGAGTAACCTTGACTATTCCTCTCCACTCTGACCACGGATTATCAGCAAAACTTCTCGTTTCAGTTGTGGGTTCTGTACCGTCACCAGTCTGGCTCCACAGCTCCTAAGGGAGCTACTTCCCTCCATGTACCCAGGAGACAAACAGCTATGCTGCTATATCAAGGTATGCAGTACATACATAAACATATGCACGTATACACAGTCTTGAACAACAGAACACACGCCAGCTGAGGATGAGTAAAGTAGTGCTGAGACTGCCAAATTTGGTGAATGGAACCCAACCAACGCACCCCTGACACCGGATGACCTTCCCCTCCGTCTTTGGAGAAGACGCCGGGGAAAAAGGCAGAAGCTGCTGGTATTTGAGACAGTCTCGCTTTTTTTTTTTTTCCACACTTTTTGGGTCTCACTCCCACGCTGACGTCTCTGCAGACCTTCGCCCAGCATCTCTGGGCAGACCTTCTATCATCTGCTGGATTTTCAGCTGTTTGAGCTTCCTTAAGATGTGGGTAATTGCTTTTCAGATAAGACACCTAGTGTAGGATGGGTATATTATTACCGTGTCATTTTACCTCTGGTCGTTTTGTTAAAAAGCTTTAACAGCTTCATCACAAGCTTTTAGGCCATGGGTTAAAACAGGAGGAAAATACGCCCCGGCTTGTGGAAGATAATTTGTTTACGGGGTAAGGGGAAAGGCAGGTGCACAATGGGGAGGCAGCAGCCAGAAGAAGGAGAATATCTGGAAACAACGCAACCCTGGCTTGTAGGCTGCAAACAGGAACAGCTTTGTTGGTCCTGTAAGAGCTTTTATATGTTTAAAGGTGCTTTGTTACTGTTTTGCTTTTAGAAGAAACTCCACTCCATGGCTGGAGGTGGGGGCTTTAACATCTTTTTCAGTCCTGACGGCCTTCACTCACCGGTTTCTGTCCTGGATGGTGGAAGGTTTTGGCACGTTTTGAATTGCACCTGTGTTTTCCGGAGGGTCGAGATGAAACTTAAGGACCGCACTGATCTTGGGCTGATTTTCGCTCCGTTTCATGTGACGTTGGTCCTGTTGCTTAATATATCCAAATGGAGATGAACAGGACAGTTTTGTCACCCACCTGTAAGACGAATCGTGACTCTTGAGATGGCGGGGGGAAAGGCACAAGAAGGAAGTGGAAGACGAGACAGGTACTGGAGTTGTGTTTGTACATCTTCTGCTGTGGAATACAGCCTCTGGTATTGATCAAAACAACCACCTGATCTTTTCATGCTTTATTATTTTTTTTCCTTTATAATTTAAAGCCTTAACCAGACCTTCAACCCCATCTTTTAAAACCTTGGATGTGGATGAATCACTTGCCTCTTTATTTGGGCCGTGCCATAAATGTTCTGTTTTATAGTAGGCAATTGGCCATAAAAGATGAACTGTTAGAAGAGAGACAGCCGTGGGCTGTGTTTCAGGCAGTCCTCAAGCTACTTAGAGCTGTTTAACACACCGTAGCATGAACTGTGAATGGACATGTTTGTTCTGCCACTTAACCACCAGCTCCCTCCCCACTGCTTTCGGCCCCTCCTAACCCAATGGCTTAGAAAACCAGACGACAATCAATGCTGCCGTGTTACAGCAGAAATAAACACAGGGGATTATTTTCTCTTCTTATGAGATACCTATCTCCTTCTTCCTGCCCTCCACTAGCCTCCATCTACAGAATCTAAAAGTGGTAACATTTTCTCCCAAATAACATAGGAAGACACACAGCCTCTGTGTGATCTGCTCCCCTTTCTTCTATGGGCCCTGGACCTTCTGAAAATGAAATAAATGCCTGTGAATGATAGCAGTTCATGCCAGAGGGAATAGTTTGTTTAGTGGCAGTGTTCACTTCATAACTAAGCAGTTTTTGTGTTTTGTCTTTGTATTGCAGTGAATTTGAGATTTCATGAAGAAATTTCACAGGCAGATTCCTTCGCCCTAATCCACCATTACAGCTGGTGTGATGTTGCTTGTCTTCCTTCCTTCCTTCCTTCCTTCCTTCCTTCCTTCCTTCCTTCCTTCCTTCCTTCCTTCCTTCCTCCCTCCCTCCCTCCCTCCCTCCCTCCCTCCCTTTCTCCCTTCTTCCTTCCTTCCTTCCTTCCTTCCTTCCTTCCTTCCTCCCTTTTTCTCTTCCTCCCTTCTTTCTATCCCTCCCCATGCATCCGCGGGGTTACAGCCAGCCCCACCAGTCCCTCCTCCTCCACCTCTTGCCTTCCTGGGGCAGAACCTTTGTTGTCCCTCCACAGCAGAGAAGAGGGGTAGAACCGAAGTTTACGGCATAGTTTAGCTATGTTGAATTTTCCTGTTAACTAATCCAACATGTTGGAAGCTTTGACTCTGTATAAGCAGATTCATCCAGAGGAAAAGAGAGGTTAGGAAAAAAACAATTGTGGAAGATAAAGGAGTCACTTGAAAGCGATCTGGCCACGCTGTGCTGTGGCTGTCTCCAAGCAAAGGAGAGTCTTTCCGGGTCTGGAGAAAGTTAGCAAATTGTAGCACTGCGTTGCGGGAGGCGGATGCAGAACCACATATGTTAATATCTGCTCTTGACAGACTGTTGACCTGAGCGGCAAAATTCACATGTGGATCAGAATCATCACTAGGACACAGCGCTTTAAGAGACCCTCGTTTGATTTAGGAGTGCTTCTGATGAAAGAACTCGCATTTAAACTCTAGCTGCAAACCCAGAAGCTCTGTTAAATATATCTGGGATTATGTCTTAGTAACCATCCACAAACTCAGCAGAAGTTCATCAAAAAGCTCCCGGATGTTCATGAGTCTTTTTGTCCAAGCTGGCTGAGTAAAACTTGGAGAATTGGAAAAAATTTACACAACTTAATCTTTGAACATTGTGGTTCGAGCCAAATCCCTTCACCAAGTGAAATGGTGAAGCCTGGAAAGTTGCACAGCTTGGTTACATGCGCAGTAAAGATGCCATCTCCGCCCCAGGGAGCTTATGGTCTGGGCTGACATTTGGGGCCCCTCAGCTGTCTGCATTGCAGAGTACTTACTCATGGATGTATATGAATGACAACATTAATTTACCACCCAGGGGTTGGGAAGGCAGATCTGATAGTGCTTGTGGGGGGTGGCCCCCTATACTACAGAAAGCATAATGTCAAATGAGGGAAACAAGCTAATCACATCAACACCTACCACAGAGTCTCTATTTACCGGAACTTTAGAGAGGTGGGGGGGCTCATTAGGGACAATTAATACCAGTGGGGCTATGCAGTAGTATTGATCAGCCTGTCAGATTTTGCTGGTGTCTGCAGAAATGCTAAGGGGAATTAAAGAGGTTGCAAAGGAAGAAAGCACAATGATAAGAGGGAATTTTGTGCACCCCCATGTTGATGGGACAAATGCTTTAAGAGGGTGTCACAGGGACATGACATTATCTGACCTCATAAATGGCTGTTTCTTGGTGCAGCAAGACCCATATGTTTAGTTGTGAGCAGTTCTCACACCAGATCCAGCTCTTACACTGCATAAAGTGGAGACACTTGCTCAAGTGGGAGCATCAGGAGAAGAGGAGCCAGCAGTGAGGGGGAGGATGCAGAGGAGCTGGCATTCACCCCGCTGTCTGAGATGAACTCAAAATGGGGGTGCCAATCTGAGGGGTACCGCAACACTTAGATAAGCCCCTGAATGTGGCAAATGTGACACCAGCCTTTAGGTTCCAGGCAGATTTCATAAAGTTTCATAAAAATCAAAGGAAATTAATATGCATAAGAATAAGAGTAATATAATGAGCCACAAGGCTTTTGTAGAGGGAAGGAAAGTCCTGCAAATCTAACAGAGTTCTTTAGTCAGTAAGAACATGGAGGAAGGTAATCTAGAGGACGTAAACCCCTTGAATTTCCAAAAGAGCATTTACAAAGGCTAATGAATGAAAACAAACTCTCCTGGGGCAATAGGGAAGCTCATCTCATAGATTAATAGCAATTTAAAGGATACGTGGAAGAAGAATAGTCTCAAATAGTCATCTTTCACAATAGAGGGAGGTTACCCGCAGTGTCCTTCGAGAATCCTTCTGGGACCAGGGTGTTTAGAAATGATCCTCCAGAAAGAGGCATGAACAGGGAGGTGACAAAATACAGATGATATGGGCCTGATCTGGGTAGTCAAACCAAAAAGTAAGCAGGAAGGGTTGCAACATGACTGCAAATGGCTAGCTATAAATTAGGAAATTAAATGTTGCAAAAGTAATATATGTGGAAAAAGCCAGTCCTGACCACACAGACCCAATGGTGGGCTTTAACTGACCACATGGGATGTGTGAGACATGATAGCTACCTGAAAACACCAGCAGCAGTCAGGGAAAAAAAGGGACTATTGTATGGATTGCCCCGTAGGCTATCTGCAGCCTACTGCTGTGAGGGAACGTCAGACAACTCGGCTGGAGAGAGGGGATGGAGTGGGAGGAGATGCTGAGCAAACCAGGCAAATGCTGCCTTTTCAGAGAGCAGCAGTCTTACTTACTGGATTTTGGGCTCCCAACTACTGCTGGCTGAGCCTCTGATTTGGCTGAGGACATGCAGCAGGGCTGTAGAAATAGTTATGACTGACCACCTACCTCCTCTCATGGAGTAAGTGTTACTGTCCTTGCCTTATAGCAGGAGAACCAAGGAAAATGAATTGACTTGGCCAAGACCTTGGAGGGAGGAGAGTGGGAGTGCTGCAGTCTGAATCTCCCTGTTTTGGGCCCAGGGCACTGGGTTTCTTTACGTCCATTGCTCTTTAGCTCTTCCTCTTCGTGGCCAGAGACCGTGGGAATTGCTCGGCAGGAGAATTAACTCATCTGCAAGATGTCAATTGGGAAAGAGCCTCGGTATCAGCAGTGGTTTCCAGTCCTGCAAACTGCTGCGTAGTCCTGAGGGATCTGGAGCTACAGATGTGTCTTCTGCTCTGCGTGTGCAAGTCCTGTGAGCTGTGCCCTGGCTGTGTGGCTGCAGGCACGAGAAAGAAGAAATTGGCACTTTTAATATATATAAATGAACCCCACTGATTTCCATTGCTGTGAAATCTGCTTTCATCAGGTCAGCAGTGTCATCTTCTGGGACTTCCTCTCGTCTGAGCTAGAGTCCTATCCACGTCTAGGGCTGGCAACGTGTGGGAGAGCTGTGCACAGGACGGACTCTGGGCTCAGGCAAAGCTGGCAGCTGCCTGCAGCCACACACTTTGCCTGCCACATCCTCTGCCTGTGCCACAGGTTTGGAGAGCCAAAGATACTGTGGCTTGCACTTCTGGAAGGAGCTGCACTGTGTGTTTATTGGTATGGGCGATGCTGATCCCAGCACCCGCTGATTATGCCTAACCCCCCTACTTCTCCCCTTCCCATGGCAGCAGAAGCAGCCAGCCCTGCCCTCCAAAGCACATCCAGCCCAGCTCCACACTTTTCATCCGCAGAAAAGCCAGCTTCGGCCCCAGATCCACAGGGCAGGAACATGTACTTTGGTCTATATCACCATGAAGCTCCTCTGTTACAGCCAGGAGGACCGCCGTTGCAAACTGGAGGTGCTGCAGTACTGTGGAGCTCAGTGCAGGCTGCCCACGGACACTCACCCTCCTTCCCAGGCTTCCTTTGCATCCCAGACAAGCCCCAGACTGTTCCAGCTAGGCAACCACCAGTATTTGAGCTAAGTTGGAGAGTTGTCCATGAGCCGCAGTCTCCATAGCAGTGTAGCCTAGATGGGGAACAGGGAGGTAAACAGCTGATTCAAGTGGTGGGACCCCTGGAAGAATTGTATGGCCAGGAGCTCAGGAGCCACTCTAGGCGGTGGCAAGACCTCCTGCGTGCTAGGTCCCTGCCTAGCGAAGGTGTAGCTCATGTATAGCACAGGTCACGTTAACCAAAGTGCTCAGCATCCAAGACTTCTCATTTACATCACCGGGTTTGTAAAGACAGGTGCATTGTAGGGGAATGCTGTGAGCTGTCTGAGGCGCCTGGAAATCAGGCCACTTCTTAAAGGCTGTAATTGCAACTCTGGACAGCTGAGCTGCTGCTGTTGTTGTTTTCTGAAAATATTGAGCTTACTGTGTCCAACTCACCTACCTGGAGTGAAGCAGAGCAGTGTGAAGAGGCACACCTCTCCCAAAACTTGTCTAGGCAACATGAGACAGGCATTTTTCTCATGATGTCATTGTCCTGGAAACTTTTGAAAGCGCATTGCAAAGGAGGAAGCCTTGTGGGTCTGAACTCCCCATGAGCCTCTCCAAATGGGCCAAGCTTTGATGAAACCAACTCATTATCAAAAGCGGGGAAAAACATGTTGGACGTTGTTTACCACTGAGATCACCCTGGTGGTTCTTCCAGCTGCCTGAGGATATTGGTGAAGACAGAAAGAGGGAGAGATGGAAAGAGAGAAAATGCCCGTTTTGAAGTTTCCATCCTTAAGGTGGCATGTTTTCTTTCAACTTATTTGCCCTAAGAAACCTCTTGAGAACACATCTACCCGTGGCCTCTGCGTCTCGGGTTCTGGGTGAGATCCAGAGTCTAAAGTTGCTTCTGGGGGAACATTGTTTACCTTTGAATCTTCTTTATGACTTTGCTTTCCCTGTTTGTCTTGGCATTGGAGTGGATAACACTGACTATAAGAAAATGGATATAATGATTCCCACACAATTAGGGGCAACTCAAAGTTTCAGCTTTCTTGACGTTATGATTCAGGCCCAAGAGTCTGAGCTCTGTACTGCTAGCAGTTGCCACATTCTCGTGTTGAAACTCTGGAGGATTTCACAATCTCTGGAGCCCGTCACAACAGGGAATGAGAGGTTGTTTCCTGTAGTATACACTAGAAATTATGAGAAATGCAAGCAAAATCCTGCTAGAGGTCTCTACATCATCATCTTTTGCTGTCTCCGAGATGGTTAGAAAACAAGAACATGATGATGAGGCTTTTCCAATTCTTTTGTCAATGGTTATCTGAACCGCAAGGTGACTCAGAAAGCGTCAGGCCATGCCCCTGTACTCGAAGCAAATTCACTGACACAGTGGGTTTACTGAGCGCGTTCCATGCCTGAAATCATAATCTGTATCCAAACCTTCCCTGGGATGGGGGCTTTCAGACTGACCTGTACTCCCCCAAGGTTTGAGCTTTTTCCAACTGGGACCTGAGGGGTGAACACTTGAAGGAGAGTCAGAGGATGGAAAATCTGATGAGGGCTCAAAAGGCAATCCTTGACAAATTATGTAAAAAGCAAAAGGTTTCTTTGGGAGCAGTCATACAAAAGCCTACATAATAGACAGGCAGTGAAAGCCAAGGGTTGGTTTATGATTTGGTCGAGCACCAAACTTCCAGTTCCCAGAATACATCCCCACTACTCCATCAGGTCACCAAGTGGACAAGACTCAGGGGCGAAGTTTTAAAACTTCTGGGGAGACAGGGTGGATGACTACATTGTTTGCATTGAGGAAGGTGTTTGCCCAAGTTGCTAAGTGGCTTGCCAACCGCAACTACAATTGATGGGGTGACATCTGGCCAGCTGAGGTTGCTGAAAAAGGAGGCACCAAACTGCTTACCCTTATTCTGAGCTCACAAGGATCTCACAACAATTCTGATAAGAGGAATCTGGTGACAGGTGGACTTTGCCGCTTCGGATGTTCATTTTACACATGGTCTATGACCAGAGAAGACCATTGAAGAACATTTAGTTTAAAGATAAGCCAAGAAATGATACAATGGCATAGCTATACATCTATTTTTTTGATGGATGAGTTCCTTACACTTCAGGATACATCAATAATGTCACACAAACAGCCTTTCTCCGGGGATCTAAGGAGAACAGCATGTCCTCTTTCCACCGGGGGCCAGCTAGGGAATCTACAGACTTCTTCCACTGTCTCTCCTTCTGTATACTCATTTTTCACCTCTAGCTTTTAGGACCCCTGAAGTTCCTACTAGAACTGTGTGTAGTTAATATTTATTACACTTCAGTCTGCATTAGTTATTGCTCAATAATTGTGCAAATGCCATCAGTGGCATGACAATATTTGGAGTCCTTTTGTGCGAACCTCTATATAGACGCATGGAGAGAAAACAAAAAGAACTCATGGTCTAAGTGGGTAACATAAAAAAAAAGTACTGAATTTGTGCTGCCTAAAAACCCCTATCATTAGGATGAGAGATTTTTCGATGTTCTGGTCCACGAATGGACAAAAGAATACAAAGAGAGATATAAACAAAACACCAAGAGTTGGTTTCTGCACCAAAAAAGCTGTCTGAATTATTTGGTTTCTTAAGAAAAAAAATGGTTGAGAGGGAAATCATTGTACCTTTTCTGCTTTGCAGTAAGTACAGCATGTTTGCTTATAGGGCAGGATGTGGCTTGATAGACAATATGGTTCTTACATGCATCAATACAACCTGTAAGGGATTTTCCCTTCACTTTCCCTTTCTCTTTTTCTTTCCCTTTTCCTTTTTTCTCCCCCTCCTGCATTTTTACAAAAGGAGTTAACTTAATTTCAAGAGCTTATGTGGTTTTCATTAGGTTCACAGACTTTCGAAATATCAGAAGAACGCTCAGCAGAAACTGGTATAAAGGGGGTTGACTGAGATCACCTTCCGCACCCTCTTATCTTGCTTTGGCTTGATTGCTTTTGGGTTGGAAAGTGGGGGAGTGACATTTTGGGGGAAGAAGGAAAGAGAGAAAGGAATGGGAATGAAAGGGAGACATTAACCAGTTTTCTCCAGTCTTAATTCGCTCACTGACTCAATATGAGTCCTAGAGCCATCTCCCCTCAATTACAAGCAGAAGCAGGGGGGCAGTGTTCCTTCATAAGCAGGAGAAACTAGAAAGAAAGACCTTCAGGAGCACACTCCCAAGAAGAGGTGACATCTTAGAGGCAACCCTTGCCTCCACTGAAGTCAGTAAGAAGCTTTGATGGGCCCAAGCTTTCACTCAGGTGACCGAGGAAGATTGGTTCCCAGCTGGGTCAGTGTGCTGGAGATGAGTTAGAGAAATACAGGGTTTATTTGGGTTTTTTTCCCCAAAGCTGATGGTCACTGGCATGATTTTATCACCCTCATGAGTGGTGTTTGGGTAACAGGACCAGGACCACATGTTTGTACATGGAGGGGCAGAAGCTGGCTCTGCACAAGGGAGTGCTGAACGTGGAAGTAGCGTGGCCAAGTTGGCCTGGGGGCAACACTGCTGAGACACTGCTCTGCTTCTTCAGAAGCTATGCTTTTTCCTGGCACCATGCCACATTGTTCATGAGTGCACACCCCCAGGGACCAGGGCAGGTTGGGGGGTCTCTCTGTCATGCTCCATTGTACATGAAAGCCACAGCCTTGGATGCCTCCTCTCTCAACTGGCTGAATTTCAGAGAGAAATTTGTACCCTTCATAAAAACTTGCTTCACTGAACACTGGGTCTGGCCTTAGAAAGATACTCAAGCTGCCTGTTTTCATGTTCCAGGGTTACAGATCCAGTCATTTCCACTGTGGAAAAAGTCATTTGAGATGGCGTTGTTCCTTCCGAACTGTGTTAGTCATGGGGAGCAGGCTACCCAAAGATCCCCGGGCCTATTAAGGCAGAGAAGGAACAAAGTGGTCCTTCTCTGCACAATATGCAAAGAAACATTTACTCAACATTTGCCTAATGTAGCAAAGGCACTAAAAAAGAGAGAGGTGAAGGGAGGAGATAAAATACAGGGAATGGGTCAAATAAGAAGACAAGGAAGGGGAAATGAGATTCCTAAAGCCAACCTCCATCTCCTGTCCAAAGCTTTTAGGCTTAAGGCCTCTCTGACATGGTGTCCTCCTCTCCTGGGGTGGTCACCATCCCTCAGCTCTTCAGACCTCCGAACAGCAACTGTGATGGTCTTCCCAATCACAGTCCTGTGCTGAGTTGCCACACACCTTTTCTTTGCAGTCTCCTGATGGACCCATGCTTTGTAAATCCTGGGGCTGAGTGAACAGTAAGCACCTCAGGAGAATGGATTTAGGAATCTGAGGTAGAGGGCAAGACACAGTTAGCCGCAGAAGACTCTTTCTTTTTGTAGAGATCGGAGAAGCCCATGGTGACAGCCAGATCCTGTGGTGTAGGGACCTACACCCTGCAGCATGGTTGTGTGGGTCTATGTGAGAGAGATGCAGGAGGAAGGCTTCAAAAAGCCATTTGACACTAGGGACCTGTGTCTAGCCAGCAGGATGGATGGACTATAACAGTGCCAAGAATGCTGCCATCTGCCATGACAGTCAGAGCTTAAACAAAAGCATCAGATGGCACTTATCATTCATTTGTCCATGCTCATTCCTGCAAACCACAGCAGGGCCAATAACCTCCCCACCAGCTGCAGGCATCTCCGGGCCACCACAAAGGGGACCCTGGTCAGTGCCGTGACACCAGCCAGGTTCATGCCTGTGGGGCCAGGAGTGGCCCCATTCGGTCAACAGCTGTGGCCTGGGGACTTTGGGATGCACCAGTGGTTTTGATTATGTTTGAACTTCCTCTTCCACAACTGACAATTGCCATAGTCTGGAAATGTTTCTTCCTAGCAGCGCGCTAGGCAAAAAAAAAAAAAAAGGATAAATAAACTATTTTGGTGGTTTGTTTTAGTTGCTGCTGGCATCTTAGGGGTCCTGAAGCGGGGGGCACAGGACACAATAGGGAAGAGAACAGACCAGCTTTCAGGGACCGGCTGACCTTTCAGACCTCTTGAGCCTTTACAAAAAAACCTTGCCAGCCACAAACCAGCTGTGGAATCAGGAACTCCTTTTGACGTCACGGCTGCAAAGTCCTAATTAGATAATTTCCCAAACCATGCGGGTCTCGAGTGCCTCGGCTTCACCTTTAGCCCTGAACCAACTCACCCAATTTAGCGGATAAAGGTTCAGTTCTGTGTCAGGTCAAAGGCATTCTTGAGAAGACACCTATTGTTTCCAAGTGGGTTTTGCCATCGGATGCTATTCCAGGATTCCTCCTTCCCTGTATGCCTCCAGTGCCCCAGCGTTCAGCCCAGCTGCTTGAAGGGGAGAACGGCAGCCATCCTGAACTGTCTCTCACCTTAACCATCCTTAACCATCCTTCACCTCCTAAGCAGCTGTGAATACAATCCAGCTCCCCAAAAGGCATTTGGAAACCTTACGGGATATTTATATGTACACGCCATTGCAAGGAAGCTGATAATAGCAAATTAACACAAGTAACAAACCTCTCTCTTGGCACAAGGTCTAGTGCTGTGCTTTAGAAATGGTACCTGTTTCACCATAGACTTCTGGAGGCACTTAGCGCATCGCCAGCAGCACAGAAAGCCTCCCGTGCCCCTCCGGAACAGAGCTATGGCTGAGACAGAAAAGGCAGCTGCGCCTCTGGAGACACAAAAGTTTACGGCACGAAGGAAAGAAGGATACCAGTATGAATGAAAGCATAAAGGATGGTGCTTCTTCACAGAATCACAGAATGATATGGGGTTGGAAGGGACCTCTGGAGATCATCTAGTCCAAACCCCTTGCCAGAGCAGGTCCAACCAGAGCAGGTTGCACAGGAACGTGTCCAGGTGGGTTTTGAATGTCTCCAGAGAAGGAGACTCCACCACCTCCCTGGGCAGCCTATTCTTGTGAAACAAACATGTAATAGCATAAAAAGAAAAGAGGATTTTCCCTTCCTTCCATTCTATTTTTAATACTTCCATTTTTATCACTTGGTAGGTTAAGTCCAACTATATCCATTTAAATTCAATTCATTTCTTCACTCTAATTTAATATTAATTCCATGAAATAACTAATTTTACTCCCCCCCCAAACCCAACACAGAATAAGGCCCCTGTTTTTAATGCATCGGCTTGATTACAGTAGTGGCACAAGAGATGTATTGTATGTCTGCCGCAAGGCTAAAGTCATTTAAACTCAGCCCCCAGTAAGCCACGAGACAAAGAGGAAAGGTAAAAAAAACCCACTGGGATCACAAAGCAAGCCCTGAGTCTTCATGGGGCACAGGAGTAAAAAGGGAGTTATGTGATGGCACCATCACTGTGTTTATTTGGGGTTTTTCTTTTTAGTGAAAACGAGAAGGGCCTGCCAGACCTCTGTGCTGCAGGTTAAACGTATCTCTGATGTTTACTCTTGTCTGCATTCCACACGTTTTTTCTGAATGCCCTAAAATATCATTTGAAGTTTGTTACAGTCACTCTAAGGAACAGTCACGTGGTAGGTTTGGCCCGATGTCTGCTTTTTTCCTCTCCACCCAGACTACAGTATTTTGGGGCTGACCTACCCCCTCTGAACCTTTGCTTCATGTTGCCTGCCTGAGTTCTTGCAGATAGGCAATTTGGTTTTTTTTTTTAGTATGATCCTCATTCACCTTGTCCAGGAACGGATAAAGGGTATGAGGCACTGTTACATTGCTCTAAAAATAACAACTCTCTGCTTAATGATTTTCCTCGGCATGCTTATCAAATAAAATCTGAGTTGGCATGTATGTTTTAGCAGATTTTGAAATTTTAGCTGTGGAATCAGAAATGTTGCTTGTAAAGCATAGCCTCTACAGGGGTCCCTGGGTCGTGCAGGCAGATCCCCTAATTTTAAAGGGCGCAGAAAGAAAGTCTCAAAATCACTGGGTGGAGAGATACCTGAATTTGTAGCCCAAGGCATGGTACTTCTGAACAGACTTGCTCTGCCACCTGAGACTGCAAATGTCCTGAAGAGCAGGAAGGTCCCAGACTCTGGCAGACACACCGTGGACCTATTGGGCTCACTGGTTTGATGAGGAGCCCCCAGACTCACCTCAGCGTGGGTTTCGCTACCCAGGAGCGATGGGCTGTGTCTCTCCTGCCATGGAAAAGGGAAGAGGGGAGACAGGGTACCCTGGAGAACTTACAATGCTGGTTTCTACTGCTTCCTGGAAAGCAGTGGCCAGCCAGGTGTAAGCCAGCCCCTACCCAGCATCTGCACTAGCCTGAACCAGCTGTGAAAGGCAGCTTCCCCCTTTTGCCTGATCTGGTGGTTCAATTTATACCTCAAAGAACTCTTAAACTATAGCTTTAAAAAAAAAAAAAAAAAAAGGGCTAGTGGAGAGGATTGTGCACCGCCTGCATCCTGAGTGAGACGGTGGGCAGGACCAAAGAGGAGGTCCGAGCTGCAGAAACCTCCGTGAGAAGGGTGCCAGGCTTCTGCTGCATCGTCTGAGGGGTGTCTGCTCATGCAAAGACAGAGGAGTCTGCACTGCAGCTCTTCCCCAGGAGCCCTTGGGGCAAGCAATTTTCAAGAAAGTCTGAGTAAGCACGTGGATTTTTGAAGCGCTTTGAAAAAACTGGCTGTAAAACAGCGAATCTCGATCTTTAATTATGGTGGTGCTATTCCCTCATTATAGCTAGTGGGGTGTGCGTGGGAGGAAACGTCTTCAATTGCTTCTGTCTACCTGAACCTTAAAATAGAGGAATACAAGCATAAATGGATGTAGACACAACTAGACAGAAATGCAAAAAAAGCAGTGTTTGTATGTGTGTGTGCATATATACACATGTGCGTATATATTCTGATTTGCATTACTGCCCCTTTTCTTTTTTTCTCCCGAGAAGACAGTCTTCTCTTCCAGGCCCCAGCTGTAAATTTCCCGAGGCATTGACTTAATCTTCCCTCAATCTGTCCTCGTCGCTGGGATCGCTGGGATGGAGGCCTGGAAGCGAAGCATCCAGGACCTCACAGCCAAAGCAAAACAATGGCTCCTTTCCCCAGCCCCCTAATAAGTTCAAGAAGTTATGCGAAAACAAACAAAGCGGTGGCCTGGTCACATAGCTGAGTGCTCCAGCTCCCGCGCCGGGCCGGGTTGGGCCACCAGGGCTGGCCAAACCCTCGCCAACCTGCTGGAGACGATGGCTCCAGTGGTACAGGTGGGGTCTGGCGGTGAAACCCACGCTCCCACCGGTGGGTGGGCTGCCCGGCGGGTTTGCTGCGAGAGACCCCGGGGACATCAGCCCCCTCCATCGTCCCTGCTAGGTGCTGGGCCACCGAGGTCTCCAGAAGTGCAGAAAGGCATCCTTGAGGAAGGCTGGTGTTGTCTGGTGACATAAGGAGCTTTCTGGAACAATTCTTTTATTTATTTTTCTGTAGAGTTTGCCTGATTTACAGCTCTCTGAGGTTATTTAGTCACAAGGGCTCAAGTGAGTCGCTCATACGTGGCCAACCAGAAGAGCAGTTTTCCTGCGCTGGATGGTTTTTGGAGCAGGGGGATGTTTTCTTACAATTGTGTAAGCCATCACAACACAGTTAAGTTAGAGTTACTGCAACTGGTGTTCCCGTCGGTGTTATATGCCTTGGTTTGCTCCGTGTGGTTTGGAAGAGAGCTCGTATCTGTGCGAAGAAAATCCTCCCGAGCAGCAGGCGTTGTACGGTGCTTCCAGACCTCAAAGGTCACAAGTCTCTCAAAGAGGAATTTGTCGCGCTCTGCTGTGCCACCCGCATGAGCGACACAACCGGGGAGTCGGGGCCGGGGGGGGACACGAGAGAGTCATCGCCCCAAACTCAAACATCTCTGCAGGGCTACCAATGCAGCTCCCAAGGCAAGTTAACACGTCAAGGACGTGGCCCTGCTGATGGCAGTGGGAATTTTGCTCTTTTTAGCAGAATTACAATTGAAGAGTCTTTGCTTGTTGGGTTGGTTTTCTTTAACATTCATTTTGAAAAATACCCACAATTTTAAGAAGCTGCCTTCCCCTGAAACGATATTGCTGGTGTTCAAGGCTTTGCCCTGGCTGCCCTGACCTGCTGATAAGTCAAAGCTTCGGGTTTAGCCCAGTGCGGCTGCCCCTGAGTAGCCAGAAGGGAGACAAACCAGGGAAGGACCGTACCTGGTGCCTGCGGAGCAGATGCTGCAGTGCGGTAGGGGCCACCCTGGGAACACAGGGGTTCGGTGCCCATGAAGCCAAAGGCCCCTCAAAAACTTCCCTTTCCTTTGGAGCGCTTAGCGTGCTTTAAAAAAGTGTGTCCTACCACGGCCCAAGTTCAGAGGAGGGAATTGCTGGGTGGCCAGGTTGCTGGCCCTGCCATCCTGTGGCTTGGCGAGCAGCAGTAGCCCCCTGCCCTCCCTGGGGGCAGCTGTGCCGGCAGGACCTGGGGGGCTGGCAGTGGCATCGTTGCTGTCACCGTCACCGCGGGGGGCTCCTACCCTCGCTCCCACCTCCCTGAGCATCCCTCCCTGAGCCCCTTGCACCGGGCTCCGCTCCTGCCTGCGTGAGAGCGGCTTTGCCGCAGCCAACGCTGACTTGTGAGGCCGAGTTTACGTTAAAAAAGAAAAACAAAACAAAACAAAAAAAAGCCCTTTGTGCCCGAAGGAACGAGTCCCACATTGTTTTTTCACTTTCCTGCTGCGCTGCTATTTTTTTCATCTCGTCCCTTGTTAAGCGTCTCCCTGCCGCCGTGCGGGCAGCCCTTTACTCCCCAGCTTCCAGCCACGCGGGGTGCTTTGTAGTTTTTTTCTCAACTACTGCATGAGGACTTCCAGATGAATTCTCAGGGTGAATGTTGCCTTCGGAAGCTCCTGTGAGATTAATTCATCTTTCCAGTAACCTCCGTAGGTGGGTCAACAAAAGACCAAGTAGTCAACGCAAGAGCAAGTAGTTGAGGGGTCCGAGCAGCTTGCCTGAAGCCGTGGATGGAAGGAGTCGCAAAGCTCGGTTACAAGGCCTGAGGTCTCACTTTCTCATTTGGTCTGGAAGATACCGTTTTCTTCCACCTGGTTTTCCTTCAGCATCTCTTCTGAAGTGCGTCCAGACTGGCCCAAGTAACAATGCCCCCAGACATTTTCCTGGGGGTCTCCGTACTCAAGCCCTATTTCTTTTTGATACTTGCCTATCATGCAACCTCAGCTCACTGGGGACAATAGTAGTTTTGTTATTCATTAAAGGACTTAAATTGACTGAAAAAAAAAATACTCAGGCTCTTCCTTAAGAAGCTTATAATTTAATAGGTGAAATGTCAGGGAAAATCAATGCAAGTCTGTTTTCCTCTCTGCTTCATTATGCACTCCATTAAACAGCTTTTATATTCTGTTTATAGGTTGGTTGTGTGTTTCTTCTCTTTTTTTTTTTTTCTTTTTTTTTTTTTTTCATTTTTATAAAAGAAACATTTTTACATTTATGATGTAAAGCAAGCTGGGCTGAGAACCAGCACTCCGAGAACCGCGTTTGGCTTGAGCAAGGAATCTGAGAGACCACAAACATCAAGATGTCCCGAGCAAGAGGCTCCGTGGTGGGACACCGCGAAGGGGAGGCGGGTGGGGGGGAAATCCAACACGTTCCAGGCAATTTGCTGATTGCAAACCTTCAGAGGTATAAAATGTCCCTAAATTGCTACGTGCCTCCTCTCACCACCCCCCCTCCTCCCCTGCGGTGTTAAGAGAGGTCCGACCGCCCAACCTGGAAAGAGAAAACCACAAGTGACTTGTTAACGTTCCTGTCTCACCCCTACGGTGAGGAGGGAGAGAACGCCTTTTCCAGTTCGTAAACACTGCCTGGTTGACTGGAGGGATGTTCTTGCCCGGATGTGGCAAATTTTATAGCCGTGTGAATAAGAAACCAAGCACGCAAAGGAAAGTATTACGGTTTAGGGGGTGATAAAACTTAACGCCACCCTGCTCCATTCCTCTCCCCTGCCCCATGGCTTTCTCAAAATGTCCATTGGGGATCTTTGGCTTTGGGGAGGCTTAGGAGGCAAAGAGGACAGTAAAACAAAGGATGGAGACCAATAGAGATGTCATCTGGGATAATGCCTTTATTTTCCTTGAGCAATGGAAGATAATAGCTCATGGCTGGATCATGAGGTTGAGAGTGAAGGTTTTAATTTTTTCTTTTTCCCTTTAATTTACCACAGGATTGCTCAGCAAAGTTATTTTGTTGCTGAATGTCTCAGTTTTTCCAAATGTACTGTGGGGACAAATCTTGCCCAGCTTGGACCAAGTCCATGAAGGTTAATTTACCATTATTTGTAAAGCACTTGGTGTCACGAAGGACAAAGCCCTGCAGAGGTGGCCAAGGGGAGAAGTGACACTGATAACAGCGCTGCGGTTGTGCTGCCGAGCCACCTCCCACGCTGCAGGACCAGCATTTTCACTGCTCTCCCCTTCAGTGTCACACACTGCCAAGGGCATCCTAAAGCAGTGGAAAAGCTTAAGGCCCAACTTAAAGTAGTGGCCAAGGGCGAGGAAAACGCTGTTCAGGCAGCTCTACTTGGGGGAACCGGATGGTCAGCACTTCCCAGCAAACAGATTTCTAAGCAGAAGACAAGACACTGGAAATTGCTGAGCGCCACCTTAATTCTTGCAAGAAAAGTACTTCACGTGGATAAGTTGGTCTCTATTTAAGCTTAGAGAATTCACCACCAGGAGCAAAGGGTCTCTGCTCAGGATTTGCAGGAAAAAAGTCTCATGTCCAAGTCCAGGGGACTTCTGCCATGACCCAGGCTATTTTCCCAACTGAGGATCAGAGCAGGAAGGTGCTGGTGGTCTGAAGGTGCTGGTGGTCTGTGACAGGGAGTGAAAACTAAGGACAGCATTACTGGAGTAACCAAGCAGAGAGGCAAGTTGGTGAAGAGAGAGAAGGATAAAAAATGGTGGCTGAGGGTGATGATGATGATGGCTTTATTAGAAGTTTCAGTAGCAATAGCTAGGATCATTATGGCATGACATGCCTTAAGGAATGGGTCACCAAGGTACTGGGGAAAGAATCAGCACTAGGGAAAGAGGGTAGAAAGGAAAGGAAGCTACAGAGAGGGTTGGCAAGACCCTGCCTTCCCCCCAAAATCTGCGTTTGCTGATAGCCCTCTGCTGCTGGAGGGTAGAGGTGTTTGGGGACCAACTCGCAAATTACATCTAAACCCATCTCAGCTCAGAAAGCTCCAGCCAGGTCTCCAACTAAGAGGTGTCCAGAGGTGGGGAGAAAGGCAATCTCTTGTTTCCCAAGAGCATTTACAGCCTGAAAAGAAAAAGCAAAGAACGAGAGAAAAGAATTCACAGATTTGAAGTCCCGAAGCAGAACTGCACAAAATAAACCTCCTCTGCATGATTGAGTCACGCCAAATGTCATTTGCGTTATTTTTTATCAGTTTTACTGAATTGACAACTCATTCATAAAACCTAAAAAAACCAAGCAAGACGATGTTGTCTGAGAAGAATCTCATTTTGCTGCCTGCTGGTAGAGAGGTCCCGGGAATTTGCACCCTGTTTCCTCGCCACCAGCAAGTAGTGCTGGAAAGAACCATGATTTTGAAATTTTCAGCAGTCAAATAACTATGTTTTTTTTTTCAAGGGGTGAAGTTTGGACTTTCAGGGGGCACTGAATATCTTTCTGAAAGACAGGAAGGTAGAAAAAAATATGCAAACCCCACATATTAGACTATATAGCAATGGGGAGTTACACAGATTTTTTAGGAATGGCCACCAAAATACTGAGATGTATCTCATTAGTGTGATTTATCTGCTTGGCTTTCATCACAATTTCATTTTTGATTTTCTGTTAGGGAAAAGATTCAGATATGTTGACGAGCAGTTAGAAAACTGCTCAGGATTAATTAAGCAAATGCATCTGAAACGGGTCATTCTCTGACTCCTGTCTCCTGGACCATACCCAGAGTAGTTCATCTCTGCCAAGGAAGAAATGGTTAAATCAGTGATCACCAAAAATTCTCATTAGGAATTCATGTCCTTGGTCAGGTAGATAATTGGCAGAAAATCAATATTCTTCTTCAAGAATATTTAACAGAAACATTTAGTTCACTTTTTTTTCTTTAAAAAAATATAGAAAAAATATATTATATATAAAAATATAATATATAATATTATATATAATATATAAAATATTATATATACAATATATAGAAAATATAGAAAATATAGAAAATATAGAAAAATTTCTTTTTTCTTAAAAAAAAAAAAGAGAAAGACCGCAAAATGAATTGTTTTTATTTGGTTGCAAATTGCAACTAGAGCTTTGATTCAAATCAGAACATAATAGTTTTGTTTCAATACTACTTTATTTGATTTCACCCTCATTTTTTAAAACTAAAAGACCTTCCAAATGAGGCAAAAAAACCCCAAAATGATACATTTTTATTTTAAAGCATTCTTTTGTCCTAACTGACTCTTCTTCTTCCTTCCCCTTGAACTGGGAGATTAAGAGTAGCTACGCTTTCTGACATTAAAAAACAAAAAAAATCCCACCTCCAAATGCTTGCCCTGGAGATTAAGGGAGAAAAGCTCATTTTCCATAAAATCCATTAATTTTCCACAGCTCTTTTTCTATTTTTAAGCTCCAAATCCTTAGCCCATACCTCCTGTCTTTTCTTAAATACCTACTAACAGCTTCAGGCTGTAACACCTTCACCCGTGTGTCAGTCATGGCAATGCTATGAAATGTCCCTGCAGTTGGGGGGCTCCTGGGAAGGCAGGGGGCATTGCTCAGGACCAGCGGAATGCAGGAACCATCCTTCCTACTGGATAAGGTCCAAGAATCCCAAAGCCCGGTTACATGATCTGACAGGCAAGGTACAGCCCAAATCTAAACAACTTCTCTAATGCCTGGAACGGCCTTGCTTATACACCCGAGAAATGTGGAAACACTGGAAGGAAAGTTAATTGAATTTTCCCTCCCCCTTCCTTCGTCCTCAAACCCCAGTGCATTTAAAAATAAAAAAATAAAAAAATTCCCTTTTTAAAAAAATAACTATAGGAGCTGGAAATTAAGTTCACATGAAGTGAGTTAGGGATGAGAGCAAACTCCTGATTAAATTTACTTGGGGGAAAAAAAAAGAAAAAAGGAAAAAAAAAAAAAAGAAAGCAGAGCTGAAGATGGGAGGCCAGGCTTGTGTAAGGCAGTTTGGGGAGAGGGTGGGCTGTGCAGCCCGTGGGCGCTGAGCCTCAGGGCAGCCGAGCATCGTGCTGCCTCACCCATAGCTCTCTGGAGCTCCGGGGTGAGCCCTTACCTCCTCCGGCACTATCTGAGCCCGGATTTCTGTGGGAAATGGGTATTCCCTCCGCCACAGGCTGCCTGCTTTGGCTGGCGTGAGAACCGCCTTCCTGCCTTTTGATAACCAACACTGGCTGAAGAGAAATTTCTGCCTAGTGCGCATTTCTGAGCACTCTGTCACTGTGATTGAAGCAATATTCTTTCCAGTGCTTCTCCTGAGAGACTTTCCAGCGCTTGATACATCTGACTGTTGAAGTGTTGCCTTCAGCATCCTCTAATTATAGTTCGAAATGAAGCTATTTTTTTTTTTTTCCACCCCAGCTTCTGCTGGCCTGCCACTGGGATGGTTTTTTCTGGAGTAATTCATAGCAAATGAGTTTCAGAAGGGCAATGACTAGATAGAGGAGGGCGGCAGAACCAGCTTCTTCTCCGAACAGATACTTTCCAGTCTGGGATTTTTCTGTGTTTCCTTCAAATTGCAAGCAGTGCCTCTGCTGCAGAGTCTCAGGGGCATCATACTCTTCTCCTGGATTAGGAACAGTTATGAGGGCTGGAGCTCTGTGCCTGCATGTATCTTGGACGGCAGTCATATCTTTCTGGCACCCCTGAAGGGCCCATATTTTCTGGCTGCCCTATTCCTCCCCCTGTACACACACTGCCCAGATGTAATCCCTGCCTCTACTCAGAGCTCAGCCTTCCTGAAATCACAGAATCACAGAATCTTATGGTTGGAAGGGACCCTTGAGATCATCAATTCCAACCATACACACACACAAAAAAAAAACCAAAACCCAACCCAACAATCTGGGGCACTAGAGCATGCCCTGAAGTGCCACGTCTACACGTTCCTTAAATACCTCCAGGGATGGTGACTCCACCACCTCCCTGGGCAGGCTGTTCCAGTGCCTGACCACCCTCTCAGTAAAGTAATTCTTCCTAATATCTAATCTAAACCTCACCTGCCCCAACTTCAGACCATTTCCTCTGGTCCTGTCATTATTCCCTTGGGAGAAGAGGCCAACACCCACCTCTCTACAACTTCCTCTCAGGTAGTTGTAGAGGGCAATGAGGTCTCCCCTCAGCCTCCTCTTCTCCAAACTAAACATGCCCAGTTCCCTCAGCCTCTCCTCATATGACTTGTTCTCTAGACCCCTCACCAGCTTGGTGGCTCTCCTCTGGACACGCTCCAGCACTTCAATGTCCTTCCTGTAGTGAGGGGCCAAATCATCACATCTACTTTCCCCACTGTGTTTGAGAAGGGGGTCCAAGACCCATCAGTGAGTATATTATTAAGACTGGAGACAAGCCCCCTTGTTTGGGATGTATGGCCCATAATGGGATGACACAGCTGTAGTCTCCAGTTTCCCCAGGGCAGCTGGTTCATGCAGCACTGGGATGTCCAGGGACTGGGACGATCACCCCAAGTTGCTGTCGGTGAGAAGTAGGCAGGAGAACAAAATCTTAAACTGAGAGTATTTCCTGAAACCGAAATGTTTCCGGGCTTTAAAAGTGTTCTTTGCCGTTGCACAGCCAAATGGAAAGTAGGCCACATAAATATTTTTTTCCAAAACCCTTGTCTACCTTTTCCCTCTTGCTCTCCCCTTTAGAAACAGAGGAAAATGGCCAAACATTTTCACTAAGCCTGGTGGCGAAGTGCCCACCTACTGTGGATTTAAGTCTTTGCTTAACCATGGAGCCGCAGCTCCATCTCTTTCACTTTTCCAAGGAATATTTCTTTGACATCTACCACCTTTGGCAGGAGAGCCTGCTGGCTGGCTGGGAGCAGGGGCAGGACGTGCCTCAGGTGTATGGAGAGGGACCACATCCCACTCTGTCCAAAGGAGGCCAAAGAGGGATTGAAGCTTTGCCGCCGTTGGGGTTATGGAGTTGTCCTCCTTTGAACTTCTCTTTGCCTCTTTCCGGCTGTCACCAGAAATGCCATCCCGCTTCTCTTTGTAAATCATTCACTTCTGATGAAACCATATTTTGTGCCCCCTCTCCAAGTTTCCAGCCTTCACGCTCCCACGGCCACATACGGTACCACGTCGCCAACCCTGGTGTCGACTTCTTATTCTCTCTGCAACCAGACAAAAAGATTTTATTTGAGTAACGATATGAATGGCTTAAAAAAAGAACAAAAATCTAATTTTAAAGGGATTATGGTGAACCTCTTGTAAACTGCGCTCAATAAGAAGAGGACTTAGACCAGGGCCTGTAATGGGTCTGAGTGACTGTGCTGGGGAAACAGGTCATTTCCTGATGGTTAACAGCTAATTTTTCTAACAATTGAAACGCAGGGATCACGCATATAGGTTTCTAATGGACACTCGTGAAATGGCAAGAGGACTGATGAATACCAGGTGGCCAAACTTCACTTTCCTATTGTCGAAGACTCCATTTAAGTCATCGGGCAGCGGGATCCCTGATCGCCTGAGTCTGTACAGTAGTGTACGGTCAGTTCATAGCCATACACAGTTTATACCCACCCCTCCTGGGAAATAAAAACCATTGATAAATGGCGTCATTGCAATATCTCCATTAGAAACAGCACCGTCCAAACTGTTCAGTTCTGGAACTCATTCTCTTAAGCATCCTGAAGTCACTGGAGACACCACTGTCTGTTAACTCTGTAATTGCTGAGCCAGCACATCGCTTGGCTGTGATGGTCCCCCCCTGGAAGCAATGAGCCAGGAGCGCACACTCCATGGAAACCTGAGTGCTTGGAGGGGTGGCCTGCAAAACTCACGGCTGTAGGACCAATAAGGCAAATAAATGTATTTGTATGTCTTTTTGTCGAACTCTCTTATCATTCTGTATCCTGTTGGTAGTCCTGTTTTACAGGAGAAATGTAGTTTATGAGTTCTATGAACTGCTTTCTGTTATGGTATAGTTTACTATAATTAGTATTACTTGTGATGACATTAAGGGTTTGGGGGTTTTCTCTGTTGTTTTTTTGTTGTTGTTGTTTGGGTTATTATGTTGCTTTTTTTTCCTGACAAAATCTGGTTGTTTCTTGTAAAGAGAGTATTTTCCTACGACTTTGAAAAGTCCCATTTGAGAAAGTTTTCCTAATGCTATATATCAGAGTTTTGTTTGAAAACAAGGTTGGTAGAATGAGCATAGTATTTTTTCACTCAAAATATGGAATACAGACTCATTCTGAGCCTTCTGCTTACTAGCTCTGGCAGTAGTGTCTGGCTCGGAAAGGATTTTGATTCTGAAGTTCAGAGTTCATTCCAGGCAGTAGAGATCTGGTCATTCAGATTTACGGTTTGCAACCATTTTTCACTTTTACTGGCCATCTCTCTAGCATTCAAATTTCACTTGCTTAGTGGCAGTCTGGCTTCGAGTCCTGGAAATGGATCTAGGAAACTTCTCTTGAAAAGCCTGTAAAATGTGTCCTTCCCCTGGTGCCAAATCGTACAGGTTTCTCCCCTTTGCCATATGGCTCCCCACGAGTTTCCAGAAGCTTGTAAATACAAACGATATGTAGCTCCTGAAAATCCTCCTGAGATTTCCGCAGAGTGGAAGAACTGATGACACTGGCCAGATTTCTTTGGACGAGGAATCTAAAGAGGAATGAATTTCTGATGCAAATTCTCCGTACAAAGCAGCTGACAAAGGTACAAGATACTGTAGAGTTTTATTACACAGTACTACATGATAAATTCAATGGGCGCTCGTGCTGGGATTTAAATCCACAGTGGTGAAGAGCTTGGCTTACTGGGGACTGTGACATTTCCAGCTGAGCCGTGTTGCCCTAAGCAGCTGGAGAGCCACAGGCATGTTAGGGTTCTTCCCCAAAAATCTGAGTCACAAGAAGTAACTGGGTAAAAGAGAGGTTTCCCTTTTTAAAGATGTGAAAATACAAACCTCTGGGGAGGTTGTGGGAAGATGAGGGGAGACAGGAAAACTGGGAAAGAGAGAGATCAGTGAGACCCAGGGCAGATGCAGGGGTGGGAGATACATTCTGTTGCCCATGAACAGTAAGGCAACAACCATCGCAGAGCCCGTGCTGACCAGGACTTCACTCCTCTGCCTCTCCCACATCCCTCCAGCGGAATGAATTCCTCATGTTACGTAGCTGCCTCTTGGTCCTTCCTGCTCTTTCTGATATTGTACAGATCATAGTCTAGTGGTTAACACTTAAGATTGGGAGCTGGGCGTCTTGGACCCTGTTTGGAGCTCTGTGACTGATGTGTTGTGTGGCTGTGGGCAAGTTACTTTGTCCTTCTGCACCTTGGGTCCCTCATCTTCAGAGGATAGTGGTACCAACCGGCCTGCGGGAAGAGATTACGGGGCTTAACCAAAGCGTCTTTGAAAAGCTATGTCTGACGTCTTGGGTGAAGAGCAAATTGGTACTAATGCATACTGCTCCTCCTGATGTAATGCAGTCATTAAGAAAAGATATTTGCAGGGTCTCAGAAGGAAAATTATCTGAAGAAGGGTCACTCACAGGTGTACCAAAGGCAAGCTTTTTTTCAGTTTGCCAGCTCTTACGAAGGGAGGAACATCTGGACAACGGATTCCAAACGGATTCCAAGCCCAGTAATTCAGTGTAGTGTCTCTGGGAATGCAGTGGGCATTTCCTATCTTACACAAAGGGAGCTCCACCAAGAAATAGTTTTTGTGCTTTTATGCAGGAAGACACAAATTCAGTCCAAGAACAGCTGTCAAGACCTTCATGTGCTTGAACTAAGGACACGTGTCCTGCTCTTCATATGCCACCAGTGCTGGAAGCCTTTGTTTCTCAAAGGTGGGGTTCAGGGAAATAGAGCTGGACTTTGAGAGAGTCTAATAACAAAATTTCCTCCATATGCAAGTGATGAAAGGAGCCAGGTACAGCTGCCTCACACCAGCCCTGCAATAACAGCCTCAGCTCTTCTAAACTGTCAGCAATAAAAATATATTTGCTTTGAGCAACAGCTTGGAGAATAGAGTGAAATGATTTTTTAAGGAAATAAAACCTGTTTTGCAATGGGTAGTTATTGTACACACTAGCTTCTACTAAGTGGGATGGGGTGATATTGGTACCAGAGTGCTTTGCACTATTACAGTGCTTCCCACTGGAGGATCTCTGCGTGCCTTGGTAAGGGTAGTTCTGTAGCCCCACAGCCCCTGTTCCTGCCCTTGCTGTGCCGATGGGAGATCACACTCATGGCTTGGCCAGGGGTTTTCTTTCCCCTTCCTAATGCAGGTCAGTCCAAGAACACACACAAGCCACGCAGATCACCTGTGATGGCTGCTGGTTGACCATCCAAAGGCTAGGAAGGAAACATTTTTTTCTGCTCTTGCAGGGATTTGCCCAAACCTGCAGCCCCTGAGTATGCCCAGACCCTGGGGTTGCTGCCTCCATGGGTAGCAGTTGCAAGTCTGGGCACATTTATATCATTGTGCTCTTCCCAGAGGTGCACAACCTTAAGAGATGGTAATGCTAAGAGCACACGCTGATGCTGATTTCTGTTGTGTGACCAACATCTTCCTCAGCATCCCATTACAGGGGTACGAAAAAAGGTGGAAAACAAGCTGGTAAATGGCTGCGTTTAAATGGCTGCTCTGGGTGGACCTGCTCTGGCTGGGGGGTTGGAATAGATGATCTCCAGAGGTCCCTTCCAACCCTATATCAAGCTTCGATTCTGTGATTTACATTAGTGCCTCCCTTTCCCTGTGTTCCCTGCACACACACGGATGACACACAGTGAACTTTCCTGACCCGGGATGCTGCAAACCTGCTGCTTTGTGAACCACCGGTGGATTCACTAAACCAGCAGAGCTTAGAAACATTTTTTTTTCTTTAACAGCAAACTGTATGTCTGTGTTCCCATCTGTACAGATAGGAGATTCTGGATATCACAGGAGGCACAGAGCATCCCCTGGGAGTGTGATTGTGCTCATGTGCTTTGCAAACGTTAAGAAGATAAACGTGGTTTTAAAGTACAGTCAGAAGTGCAAAGAGGACATTATGGACAGATCTCAGCAGGGAAGTGATTTAAGGTTCTAGCAAGGCAAGCTTAGATTTCATGAAGTCTGTGTACTTTGCTGAACAGGGGTAGCTGCCCCTCCACCCCAGAGGCTGGTTAAACTGGAATGGAAAGCAGTACATCTCCTCACCAGTTAGCTCTTTCTTGCATAGATATGTGTTCTGTGAGCTGTGGTGGTTTGCTTTGTATGTTCTTCACAGGACTGGAATGTCAGGTACCCAGATCCTCCTCTGGACATATTTCTGATAATTAGGGGCCCATATTCCATGATATATTGGCTTGAGAAACATATTCAGTCCTACCTTTATATAAGGGACTTCAGATAAAGAAACCTAAAAGAGAATTCTCTCTTGAATATGGTAACTGGTCTGGTGAGCACAGGTAAAACCTATGTCTATGGTATACAGAATCACAGAATCACAGAATGATATGGGGTTGGAAGGGACCTTTGGAGATCATCCAGTCCAGCCACCCTGCCAAAGCAGGTCCACCCAGAGCAGGGTGCACAGGAACGTGTCCAGGCAGGGTTTGAATGTCTCCAGAGAAGGAGACTCCACCACCTCCCTGGGCAGCCTCTTCCAGGGCTCTGCCACCCTCAAAGTGAAGAAGTTCCTCCTCATGTTTAGGTGGAACTTCTTATGTTCCAGTTTGTGCCTGTCACCTCTTGTCCTATCCCTGGGCTTCAAGAAAGCTTTCAGATATCCTTCCAAGTGAGCAAAAAAGTATGGCCAGGTTGAAGACAGCACACAAATGGTTAAAAAAACCCCGGGATCATGAGTCAACAACATGATGCAGTTGCACAACAAAAAAAAAACAAAACCCACAAAACAGATTTTGCAATGTAGCAAAATGAATTTTTTTTATGCAAGGTAATTACCCTGTTGTACTCCGCTTTTGTGGTGAGACTACTAGGGAAGTCTTGGTAAGGCTTATAGACATAAGGTCTCACCTTATTCTGGATTTTCCTATATTAACTTAGCTATGAATTAGGCTCCTGGCTCCATTTGAATTGGAGGTTCTCAATAGAAGTCATGCAGTTTCTTTACGCACCATTAGCTGAGAGACACTGATGTGCTGTAAGCAGATGGGCTGCTTAGATACAGCTTTTGATTTACACCCATTTGGAAGACTCTCTAGTTTTAGGTATTGCACTTCAGGAAAGATGTAGTGAAGAGAAGCCCAGAATAATAAGAGTTAGAAAATACAACCACTGGGAAAAAGGTATTTCACATGTGTCCTCCAGAAGAGAGAGGAAAGTGAGGGCGATGTGAAAGTCCTCTGATACGTTACGGTTCTGAAAAGGACAATGATCTTTTATACTCCCTGAGGCTCCGGGCAGAGGTAGAAACAATGCGTTCAGTTTGCAGCGAATAAGCTGTTGGGAATCGAGTGAAGCTACCTAAGCACTTCCAGTCAAGCGCTGGAAGAGGATGGGGGTGCTGGGCATCCCCTTCTTGCAGTATTCTAAGAAAAATTTAGATGGCAATTGGTCAGGGTTAGGACAGTTTAATCCCAGCTTAGATATGAGGGTTGGGCTAGATGAATTCCTTGCTGTGAGCCCTGCATTTCCATGTTCTGCTTGACCTTGAGTCTAAGGAGCTGGAGAGCCCCGGAAGCTGGGCTGGCAGAAGAAGAGAGCCCCTCTGGGCTATATAGACCACACTGATTGATTTGTTGCCACCACAGTGCATTTTGCCTCCTCTCCCTGTCCCCTTTCCAATATTCTTTTCTAAGTGGCACAGTGAGCAGCCAGCGTGGGTCTGTTTCCCAGGGCAAGGCTCCCAGAGCGGCTTCCAAACTCAGCCCTGTACTGAATATGTGCATACACACACATATAGCAACACACACAGCTGGGAAAAATGCTTATTAGTAAGTTTGACTAATATTTTCTGTTACAGGGTCCTTCTTTTACTTGATTATAACTTTGACAGCTTCGACTGTTTGGGCTTAAATTTTACGTACAGGGTGTTTGCCTCAAACTGAATTATTTACGGAAATTTCAGCCAAAATGACATAGTGTTTCTGAGAAGAAGCCTGGAAAAATACATTGTTTGCCTCGTTGCTTTTTTTCTTTTTTTTTTTTTTTTAACAACCTTTTATTTGGAAAGCCCTAGAACCCCTGTGCTTTGGAAGTGCAATCGGACACTTGGCAGAAGAGGTGGCTTTTGTGTCGGGGATGGGCCTTGTCTGTCCCTGTGAAAAACTACTCACATTTGGCCAAGTTATAAAGCTTAGAAAAACCACGTGGAGAGGATCTCTTACTTCTGTTGGCTTAACTCCTGGCACAGCGGCACGCAGTAGAAAGTTGCCATCTTGATGGCAAACCCTGTAGATGCCCATGTTATGACCACCTTGGCGTGCCTGTGCTCCCACCTAGCTTACTTTAAAGCCCAGGAAATCAGGCAGCCCCTGTGTTAAGTGACCATTACCCAAGGTAATGTTCAAGTTGATCAAAAGTCAGGAAATACCCGGATTAGGTCTTCCTGTGCAATATTAGTTCCACCCTTTTGGGCAGAACACGCATGACACGCTCAAACCCTCTTTCCCACAGGTCTCCTGCTGTGCTCCACCAAACAGGGGAGGCCACCAGCCCCTGGGCTCCTGCTGCATTTCTTGCAGGTGATGGCAAGTGGGAGGTGGGTGAAGCAGGATGAGCAGCGGGAGGGCTGGGTCTGTACCTGACCGAGCTGAGCAGTGCTGTGAGGAGCTGGGGTTTGGCCCTCACAGATGCTAAGCTGTGCCGCCCACAGCAAACTTTTCACAGAGGGCTCCTAATTGTAGGTTCTCGTTTTCTGGGGACCCAACCTGGGACTCTGGTGTCTCAGCTGGGGCTGAGGTTGGCAGGAGCTCTGCTCTGAACATCTGCAGTGATGGCTAACGACGAGCAAGAGGAACAATCAAGACCTAGGCATCTCAATGACAGGATTCAAAATTAATCCCTACCACGGATCTTGTAGACACACTGTTGACCATATGGCTACGTCTATACTGTCAAAGGCCCCGAGGCAGCCTTCAAGACTAGGTTCAATTTTGTAAGCTTGCAAGCATGGCCAGGGGGTCAGGCAGTGCACATGCTGAAGCCAGATGTAGCCTGATGGACCATGGAGGCCCTGCTTGAAGCAGCTGTGGACCCACAGAAGACACCACAGCTTTAGCTGCTCCGTAAACTGCATCCATGACTGTATAGATGGGGCTTATGCTTTCAGTTCAGCGTTTGGAGAATGAAGAAAATACCAACTTGCCTCCTGGGGCTGTAGCAAAAATAGATGAATTAATCTTTATGAGGCACTTTGATACTATTGTCATGAGTGCTATAGAAAAGCCCATGAGAAAACAAAACGCTGTTGTTTTCAGAGCAGGGTTTGAATAGTGCACAGTCAGTAAGGCTTGAGGTCACAAACGGAACAATGAAGAAAAACCAAAAATCTTGAATAGCTGTTCCTGTAGTGAACAGTATCCGTCCTGGGCGCAGAGTGAGGCAGCCATCCCACGGAAAAAAAGCCGTGTCCTCATGCCACCGAGGGCGGGCTGCACCGGGAGTAATGCAAACACATGAGGGAGCCCTCCTAAAGGTGCACAGGTAACCGGAGAGGAGTACGGAGCTTCCACCTACATGGTTTTGCAACCTTAATTTCACAGGTTTTCGCACACACGCAGCCTTCCCCCCTACCTCCTCCCCCCCCCGACATGTGGATGTATACATTCCTCACGCATCAAAGGTCAACGGCAATGTGGTTACTGGGCAAATTTTCCCCATTAAAACGTTACCAAAGGCAGATGTTTAGGGGCCTACAGGATTTACAGATTTGCTCTCCAAAGAGCATATTAGGGAAGATGACTGTTCTCCCGTTGGGTCGTATACTGTGTTTTTGAAAGCCTCAGTGCCCACCCCAGATTAAAGCAGCATGTTGCTGGAATACTGGGCCTCCAATGAAGATGCCTTTCAACAACGCGAAACCACTAATGAGAAAACATAGACAGAAGGAGAGCCAGCCCCCAATGGCTGTGTTTCCCAGCTTTGAGTAGCTTCCAGGGCCATCGGTGGCACTGGCCTGATGTAAGAGCAGGTCGGAGGAAGATGAAGGCATTGCTCTCAGTGGCTTTGACATTTGTCCATAGTTGGGACACGAAAGGAAAGAAGGAAAGAGAGCAAGTGAGAGAGAGAAAGAGGGAGAGATCCTGCTTGGCCACATACCATACATGCAGATAGTGTATTGCATTTTTCCAGACTAGGGAGACCTCCTCTTCCAAGTGTTCCAGTAATTAACCTCACTTTCTTGGCTGGTGTTAATTTGTTCCAAGTATTTGGGCTTTAGATCTAACCATGGGAATCTCATTCCCTGCAGAAGCCTTGCCAACTATTACTAGACATTTTACCACACACATGCAGGCCAAAAAAAGCAAGGCTAATTACACTGCTCTTCTGTGAAGTGAAGTGTATTTGTTGTAAGTTCAACGTCTCCTAATAAAGGAGAGGAGGGGGAGAAGGCAAGGCAGCATCTTTTTGTGCCTGCCGGTGGGAGGAGGGGGCAGAGAAGGGACAGGGAGCCTTTCGCCGTGTGGTACCTGCCACGTAAATCCTCTGCAAGGCTGTAGGAGCCGAGGTGTGACGATCCACCACATGAAACCAGAGAGGAATGGTGCTACCAGGATTTTTAGCTGTGAATAACTGAATTCAATTATTCGGTACTAATGGGAGTTCTCTAAGTAAAAATTTAAATAGGAGGAATTATTTGAACCAGATGTCGATTTCCCAATACTTTCTTTTTTTTTCTTCTCCCCCTTTTGTGCTGTATGTGCTACCTGTTAAGGAAAGAGCGTGTACGGGAGGGAAAGCGTGTGTGTAAGAGTGTGTGTAGGGGCTCTCTCTGACAGCGTGACAAGCAACAAAGTCATACATGACAACACCTACAGCAGAGGAAATAAGTTATGAAAATCCTTATGAATTTTCAAGTCCAAGTGCCTGCAGTTTTTGGACCCATTCCACGTTGAAGAGGTTTTAAAAGGGCCGGCAAGGTAAGAAGGGCTGGAGAGGCAGTCCTAATGCCAGAGTGTTGACATTTGGGATCTTTTATCAGGTTAAGTCCTTAATTTTACTGAAAGATTTTTTTTTTTTTTTTTTTTTTTTTGCTGCTTGTTATTCATTTTCCAGCTTTTGAAATTAACAATAAAATGTAATAATACCTAGTCCTAACATAAAGCCTTTTATCCCTAGACCTCAAAGCAATTCATAATGGTGAGTCAGTATTATTATCCACCATTTAAGCCCATCTGCAAATAAGTTTCTTCAGGGTCTATCTCTAAATCTAATTTTGTAATCCTTTGCTTAGTGCGTTTGAATTTATTTATTTTTTAAGTGGGTAAGTGTAAGTTGCTCAGACAAGTTTCTTTGTAACTTCTCTGGGACTGAGGTCGTTGAGTCTCAAACGAAAGCTAAAGCAGACATCTTTAGTGTTCGGGAAGGCTAGAGAGCAGTGAGCAAGTAGCAGGCAGCACTCACCTTTTTCCTACAAGAAATCCAGCCTTTCTGAGTAGTAGGTCAGTGGAGGGGATGAAATGCTTGCTTCATGAAAGAGTTCAAAATCTGGGAATCTGGTTCTGCTCCAAATCTGAGCAACCCTGCCCAGGTTAAGCTCTCTATGGAAGAAAATTCTGCAGAAAGAATATATTCGAGATTCATTGAAATAATGTTTTCTAATACAAACTATAGCATGAATGAGAATGAATGAGAATAATACTCAGCAAAACTTTGTTTCAAAAAGGAAAGTGGGATTTTGCTATTCCAAAATGTTAAAATAGCTTGTGTTTTTTACTGGCATTGTTGAAATTCCTTCCCTTCCCCCAGGTTTCTTCTTCTTATAACAACAGCACTATTGGCTTTATCTTGATGGAAGGGCATATTCTCACAGAGTGCAATTCCATCAGCTTTCTCTGACCAGCAGGAGTTGCCAGCTTTGCTCTTCTGTGATTTATATTAAAAGAAAGGCTGAGGTTACTCCCCTATGATCCTCATTCTCTTCACATTGAATTGCTCCCCAGAAGAAGGTCAGACACAAGACTACTGTAAATTAGCACAGCTCCATTGAAAACACAGTGTCACACCAGCTGAGGGTTTGGCTCAGTAGCTGCAGTTAAAGGAGTGTGTTTTTGCCTCCACAGAGGCTGAGACTGGCCCAATCAATCTGGTGAAGGAAGGCCTAAGGAGGGGTCAGAAAGACTTTTTTCTTTCTTGTTGGTAACCATTTAAAATCAAGTGTTTTCTGTAGTGAATCGATGATGAGCCAATGGTGATGGAGATGGTGGGCCAGCGGACAGACCAACCTCCATTTGAGAGCCTGGTGAACACACCAGGTCTCAATGCAAGAGCAACCACAGGAGCAGCCATTGCAGCCCTCACACACGGCCTCGCTATGCCCCAACCGGCCTCTGTGCTCTTGAGGAAAAGACACCTTCGAGCAGGCACAGGACAACCTCTGCCTCCCCCCTGTGCTTGGTAGTAAATGGTATATTTAAGCCCTGAAGTATATTGATAAGTGGGAACCAGTCACATCTACAGCTTCCATGTATCTGACCATGTAGTCAGAAGACCTCACTCACACGTTTTGCCTGAGAAGTTTCCAGTCTCTCAGCTGATGCCTCACAAACAGTTGATTCACTGTTGTACCACTGGAAAGGGCAAAAGATAGTTTTATGAAAGGCTAGAAGGAAAGTGGTAAACCTCTTGGGTCACATATATTGCCTGGAGAATTTCTTCATCAACAGCACATCCACAGCATGATGTTCCCCAGTCCTTCCTCTTCGCCTCTTCCCTCCATCCCAAAATTTTCATCCCTTCTGTTGTGCCAGATAACTGCTTATCTGGATGAACTTCAACAACCAGGTAGAAATGTTGAATGATTTTCCCCAGATCACAGGCTGGCTGTGAATGCCAGGCCAATCAAGCCCTCTCCTAAAGCAGGGAGGTGGACAGCCTTCCTGTAATGCATTCGCATTAGGTATCATATTTTGAGTAATTCTGCTGTATCTGAAAATCATAGAATTGAATCATGGAATGGTCTGTGTTGGAAGGGACCTTAAAGATCATCCAGTTCCAACCCCCTGCCATGGGCAGGGACACCTCCCACCAGACCAGGTTGCTCAAAGCCCCATCCAGCCTGGCCTTGAACCCCTCCAGGGACGGGGCAGCCACAGCTTCTCTGGGCAACCTGCACCAGTGCCTCACCACCCTTGCAGGAAATAATTTCTTCCTGATTTCTAATCTAAATCTCCCCTCTTTCAGTTTAAAACTCTTACCCCTCATCCTATGGCTCCCCTCCCTGATCAAGAGTCCCTCCCCATCTCTCCTGGAGCCCCTTTAGGGACTGAAAGGCTGCTCTAAGGTCTCCCTGGAACCTTCTTTTCTCCAGGCTGAACAAACCCAACTCTCTCAGCCTGTCCTCACAGCAGAGGGGCTCCAGCCCTCGGAGCATCTTTGTTGCCTCCTCTGGCCCCGCTCTGACAGGTCCATGTCCTTCTTATGTTGGGGACTCCAGAGCTGGATGCAGTATTCCAGCCTCTTTAGAATCTTGCTATGCATGGACAGCCAAGAGGGACACATGTTGATTGCAAAGATGTCTCTTTTTGTACAAAACATTGCAAGGGAACATATCCTATAAAGCATGTGTCTCCAAACACCAATGCCTGGGAAAGGCAAAACCCCAGAGCCTGGTGGGATGCTGCGGTGCTCTACCCTGGCAGAAGAAGGCCAGGAGAGTATACTGGGCTGAAACAGAAACCCTGTGCACAGACAGCAGAGGAATGGTTTGAATGAGACAGCCCTGGGACAACTGCACAAATTTTTGGCTTCCCCCAGGGCCATTAAATGGCGAGTGCAAGCCTCTGGAGCCTCGTACGGCTGAGCTGAGATGAGAGGAATTTTTCAACACCCAAAGCTGGATCAAACCCTCCTTCCTGCCTCTAGTTCATAAAGCTTTTTAACTTTTGAAGGGGAGAAAAAGTGATCCCAGATGTACAGCCCTAATTACATACTTAGATGAAATTGGATTAAGGTGGCTGCTGCCTGTCCTTTGCCTCTGAAGATGGCTGGGACTGGTGAGGGACTGTGGGTCGCTGACGCTGGGGCACAGACAAGGGGGACCGGAGCCAGCACCGCGCTCAATGAAAGCTCCAGCAAAAGTCCCTGTTCTGACTCAGGACCTGGCTTCTAATGATTAGGGTCAGTATCTCGACTCTGGAGTAGATTTGTACCATTTTTCTAAAGCCTGCCCTTCTCCTCCATGAATCTACGTGTGGGCATGGAGGGAGGGTCTGCTACAAATTGATCTTCTTAATGACACAGACATCTTCCTTGAAAAGGGAAAAAAAAAAAAAGGAGCATAATTATGCAGTAACAGTAAACAGGGGCACAATACGCATCAATACTTTTAATATGCTTAACATATGTCTAGTTATTTTCATTTCCACTAAATCAGTCCACTGTTATATATCTCTATCCTGGCTGCCTCGTGCCCATGTGCAACGCATTTCAGTCAGCATACGTGAACCGCCTGGGAACTGTGTTTTCTTGCTGTAAGCCGAATGGCAAGTCACCATTGAGCTGCTTGGTGCGAGCCCGCAGCTCCCCGGGGGACTGCAAGATTGCTGACAGGGGGAGGACGTCGAGCCAGCCACATGGATCCGATACGGGTCTGACGAACACGCAGTATTGGGGTCCCCCTGCCCGCTGGCAGCCGGATGGTATTAGCAGGATACAAATCAGTCTGCTCTACGCTCCCTGTCTGAGCAGGATTTTCTCAAAATGAATATTTATGGTGTTTTCATATTTCAGATAAACCCCTCGAGTCTCATAATGATGTTGGAATCCAAATGAGGCTGATGGCCACGGCACAGTGCCCTACCACAAAAAACAACTCTTGCAAATCTGACCCAGTTCATAGAGGTTTAAAGCTAAACCAGTGCAGAGGCTCGAATGATCCCTGTGGTCACTGACAGACCAGCGTGTTGATGGGCCCCCCCCGCCAGGAAACACGGGCTGGGGTCCACAGCTTCAGGTAGGTGACCTCAAGGCTACGGTTGTCATTTCCTTGAACATAGAGATAACTCCTCCTCTCACCCCCTAGTCACTTGTTCTGATATATATTTATATATTATACATTGAAAAAAGGTGAGACCAGCTCTGAGAAGCTCTTCGTAGAAGTGGGTGTGTTGTGATGGCTTCTTAATATTGCTTTAGTGTCTGATGCTGTTTGAAGCACACAACTGTCAAGAATGCGGCACTGGAGAAAATTGTTAAAGTAGAGATAAAGACAGAGGGGTAAATAGCTTTGTTGAAACACAGTCTAAAGTTCATAGGAACAGAGTTTGTGGTGGTTTTGTTTGAGTGGGGGGAGATCTGGTCTTGCATCCTGCACAAGCTCCTGGAACTTGTAACCTGGAAACAACTTTCAGTGAAAAAAATCCAAGTGTCCTTGAAGGCTGAAGTGCCATCACCCTCATCCCTGTGGCTTCAAATAACCTCTTTTGGCAGGAACAGTAATTCCGTTCTGGACAAATATTCTGTTCTACTGCAACTACCCAGCTAGCATAATAGGGGCCAAAAGATAGTCCTGAGAGCCTGAAGACACGTAGCTGGTGGCAGTGGAATAGCAATAGAAATTCTACAGGTTCTGAGCTTATAGAATTAAAGAAAATAGTGCTGGAAAGGGCCTATTGACATCATTTAGGACAGTGTTTCCCAGCTTAGGGTCAGGGGAAAAACTGCTGATCTGAAAGGCATCACAAGACACTTCACAAAACCACTGGGTGAAATAAACCTTTCTCCCTCCTAGTATTCTATGGCATCTGAGAGAGCAAGCGACTGCAATGGGCAGCATTACAAATTGCTAAGCAAAGTCTTAAAGGTCACCCTAATTGGTATTTCGTTGGAAACAGGAACCACTGTGGCTCAAGAACTTTTTTTCTGGAAGTTTCATGGAGCTAAAAGCCACCATTCTAGCCCAGCCTCCTGCCAGACCATAACCCCGGCTTGGCCAGTCGTTTCCTTTTGACCTTCCCAAGAAACTGCTGTAGCCACCCTCTGTAAAGCCCCTCTGGCTTGAGCTGCCTGCGCATTGAGGAGCAAAGCCCTGCTCTGGTACGACACAGCTGCATAACCTTGGTTGAGAGCGCTGAGGAAGACCTATGAGAAAGTCTGTAGAGAGATAAGGAAAGTCAAGTCACTGGCAGAGGTAGCACTGTTGAGATGGGGCCACACATGGCTCAAGAATTTCATAGGAAAGCACCACCATGTAATGCATAAAACCCTAAAGTGAAAAAACCCAAACCCCAGCAAACAAAAAACCTGGGGAGACTTGTGAGGAATTGTAGGGTCCCCATGTGGAGTGGTCAACGTTGTTGGTGCCAACGGAGCCAGTGGAAGATGGCAACTGACAATGCAGAGGAGGCCATTCCCAGGAGCTACAGAAGCCAACCCAGCCCCTTCTGGTCAGTCAGGACTCTGGGTGCCCTGCTAGGGTGGTGGGCAAACCGATGCTTAGCCTGATGACTTGTTAAATCCCAGCTACCTTCTCTGTGAGCCAAGAAATTATGGTGCCACACTGCTGAAATGTGCATATTCTGCTGTGCCCAAAAAGCTGTCCCCCGAGGAGGGGCTGTCACCAGGTGTCTCCATTCCATAGGTGGAGAAGAGGAAGCCACCGGGGTGAGACGGGTCTGGTGGGCCGAGCTCCTGGGGGATGCCAAAATTCAGCATCAGCCCCGGCACCCGCAGCCCGAGCTCTGGGAACCGGGGAGGGCTGGTGCCAACGCTCTGCTCTCCATATGGCTCCCAGCCCCTGCGCGCAGAGCACGGGATAGCTGTGAACACCCAGTGGATTTGTCAGAACTTCCCCACCTCAGAGGGGTGCATTGTGAAAATTAATCAGTTTGTGTTTGACTTTTTGACTTGGCGCTCCCTCAATAACTTCTTCACACACAAACCCACAATAAACTAATTAGGCCTATTTCTCTGACAGGCTGTTAAAGAAGAAAGAGAAGAAGGATGTGTCTAAGCTGCTTGAAAGACAATATTGGATATATATGCCAAGTAGCAAAAGGCATCAGTAGCTCTTTAAATTCCTTCACTCTGAAGCTCTGATGAACAGAAATAGCAAATGAATGGCTTCCAGAAATGATGGGAAATAGTTCTTGTTTCTGTTTGGCTTGTGTTTCTCTTTAGGGGGTAGGGAGAGCTGGAAGGGGGGGAGAGCTATGAAAGAATTAGTTTCAAAGAAATCAAGTATGTTAAACATATTTTGAAATAACTTACTCAATTTGCAAAATAGGGTAATAGAGGCCATGCTCACAGCTCAATTTATGTATATAAATATACATACATGTATATTGTGCAGAACACAAAATAATTCCATCTGGAGAGTTGGGTATTGTCTTGCACAAAAGGCTTCTACTTGAATCATTAATAGTATATTTTATTAAAGGAAAATTGGCTTCAAAAGTGGTTGGGAATTGTGGGAATAAAATTGGGATGAAAGTAATTATCCCCCTGCCCTGTCTCTTCCCTTGTGTTCATTTTTCTGTTCCAGACACAGACAGCAACAGCAGCTCCTCTGTCTTCTGTTCCTTCCATGTTTGATCTTCTGCCTGCGCTTTCTTCTGCTGGGTCCTGGAGCCCGTAGGAATGAGGGTATTGTGTCCATATTGCATGTGATGACATGTGTTTGAACCAGCACCAGGGCAGCCTGGCAAGAAGAGCTTGAAATCCAGCGGGACTGAACAGCAGGCCAGGTCCCTGCTGGTGAACAGCTCGGCCACTTCTTTAAAAACCCTTTGGGGATAAAAGGCGTAGGAAATAAAACTTGAACCTGCTATGGCACCTGCTTTTTTCTTCTGTCCAGAGGCTTGAGGAGGTCAGGGATGAGACAGAGGAGAACACGTCAGCCCAATCAGAGGCTGCAGCAACTCAGTATTAAATAGGATACAGAGGCGTTTCCCAATGCGGGGAAGCGACTCGGGGAAACCCCACATCAAGATGGATGTGCTGAGTGTTGGAGAGTGGTGGGTCACCCCGAATGCCTTTGCAAAGAAGTGGGAAGCAACAGGTGGCAACAAGGGTCCTCCTGGGCCACGTCAGGGCAAGGCATTCTGTGCTGGGCTTTTGTAGTTGACGTTGGCCGCCCTGGCCCAGGAGACAGCCAACGCAAAGGGACAGAAAAGCCATTTCCTTTAGAATTCAAGAAGAAAGTGAGTGCAGTTCCTGGGTGGTAAAATGTCTCTGTGGTTGAATAATTAACTTGGAAAGGCTACAGAATGTTTTGTCTTCAACACAGCTAACCCCCTTTTGCTTTTAATCAATACAATGACTTATGGAGTGAGGTATCTTTCCAAAATGTTTACCCCATAGATTACTGTTCCTTGCTGAGAGGGCTGGTCATGAATTCTTGACGATAGTGGCTTTCATTTCACCCAAAAAAACATTGTGTGTCATAATTGAGGCAATAATTAATGCTTACTGGGAATGCTGGATACTGTTTTTAAACAATAAAACTGTAAACCAGTGGAGGATAATGTCACGTGGAAAAGACTATTTGGCTCAGCAAAAAGCGGTGAGGAGAAAAAGGGAGAGACAGAAAAAGGAAGAGTTCAACAGAGAGACAGTGACTCTTACACAAGCCTCAAACTGAGAGGGAAGTGGGAAAAATCACTTTTCCTCTTGTTAAAATAAAGTAATCCATTCAGCTAATATTAGGTCAGGACAAAAGGTCAGGGATCTTCCTGTTGTTAAACATTGCAGTTGGAGCACGGTATCGTAGCTAGGGGGGAATATACAGCAAGCATTCCAAGAAAAGAATAATCCACTCACAAAATTAAGTAACAAACAAACAAACAGTGTGCATTAACTTAAGCGTTGGTGTCCACATCACTGTCTCTGCACTAAGGGGTATTTTTATTTATAGTACAGCAGCACCCAGAAAATCAAATGAGATCAAGACCCAGTTTCTCTTGCTGCTGTACAGATGCCGAGCCAGAAGTAGCCTTTGCTTGAAACAAACCCTCCAGCCACGGTGCATGAGGAGACGCTGAATTATCTCCCTTTTACAGGTGGATACAGTGAGGCAGAGAGGCACCATGGCCCTGATTACAGAAGAAATCAATAAACATTTAGGAATCAAATACCCTGGTACCGTACAGATCTGGCCTTGCATGATTTGCCTGGGGTTAAACAGGAAGCCTACAGCAAAGCTGAGAATTGAATCCAGATCCCTGGGACACTCAGCCAGAGCCCTTTTCCAAAACCCGGCTTTATATGTATATGTGTAAGCCACTGGAAACTCTAAGTGAACTCTCATTATGTCAATTAATTTTTGCTTAATTAAACAAATATTTTGCAAACATATGTGGGATGTTAGCTCCCTTTCTGTAGAGAAAAGCAGACAGACAGCTATATGCACAGAGGGACGGGCTGGTAATTAACTTTAGTAGCATTATCATTGATCTAAAATAGAGCAGGGCAGTCTGCACAGTGAGACCTGCGCTCAGTTTTGACCCTCTATGCCTGGAACAGTGGGATAATCTAATACAGCCAGGGTAGCTCTATCAAGCCCTGAGTATTGAGCAACATGAACTTGTTTCTCCACAACATGAAGTAGAAGCCGATAAAATGCAGCAGGCAACCACTTGCAACCAATGTAGTCTTTATGTGTTGTCCGCAAAGAAATCTTGCAATTGTCACCACGCCTGGCAGAATTGGCTGGCTGCTTTGGGGGCAGAGCTGTGAGCCAAACATGAAGCTGGTGGCTAGACAAGGGTCTGGAAACCCCCACAGTTGTAATCCTGCTCCAGACCACCCCTTGAATGGAAAAGCCATTGCAGGGGTCTATTCCAGGGTCTTCTTCTTGTGGGAGTGAACGAGGGTCTGTTTTAGAGGGTGGTGGGAGAGAGGAAGAACTTGAATTTGCTGTCTGGCCTCCACATGATGTCCCTGTCCGTTGGCTGCTCTCCCTGAATGAAACTTGGGTACCACTTGTTACAAATGATGAGAGCTAGAGAGATGCAGGTTGTGTTAAAGATCTATGTAAATTCTTTATGGATTAATACTAATAAGAAAAAATTGGATGACAACTGTAATCTCTGGTCTGAGCATCTACAGGATGAGCCTTAGGATTGAGCTGAAAGCCTAAATCTTCACAGTTTTTATGAGCTGGAGCAAATTCGTCCATCCAGTCTTCTCTGAACTGAGGCAGAGAGAGTAAATCAGCCCACAGGAAGCATGAAGCCCTGTGCCAGGATGGCAAGACTGCTCCTGGTACATATAGAAGAAAGTCCACGTTCACTTTGGGAACTCCTATCTTCCTTGCAGTGAAGGCTTATTTTCACTGTAATTTACACTCAACAAATGCAATTGAAGTTAATACCATCATACCAGGACTTGAATTGTGAGCTAAAACACATCAGCACTTCATGATCTACATAGCTTTGCACTTAAACTTTGCTGCAGCTATGAAAAGCCTGCCTGGCTCTGTACTCAGCTCACATGTGGCCACACAGTCACAAGCAAACCAAAAAATCTTCAGAGCATAGTTTTCCTGAGCAAGGTGTAGGAATGGTCTTCATGCCGAGACATACAATTAGAACACTTGCAAGTGGAAGATGGGTGTTGTTTATGCATTTGAAGGCTAGATACCTTCACATATGGCAGTAACCACGTTCATCAGCTGCAGTGACAAGGTAAAGCTGCAGATTGACCATTTGAAGTTTTCCCTTGCGTTAGGTACTAAGAGGCAGGGGGGTAATTTAAATTTCAGAAAAATTTCATATTGGATCCTGAAATATTTGTTTGCCTTAGATATTAGAGACTAATATCTTTGTTAACAAATTACTATAAATGCAAGAAATTGAGAAAAGCTTTTTCCAAAATCTCCATCTGGCTGATTCCATCCTTCTCCCTTCCTCTCTGACCTTTCTCATACTGCGCTAAATGAACCTTCCCATTTCTTGGTTTGGAAACATCTTCCCACATGTGTCGCTTTTTTTTAAAACTCAAAAAAATGAAGAGTTATAGCACTCACTAAAACTTCAGTGTAACTCCTCTTCTCAACTGATTTCAAAGGAAAATATTCTGTGCAGATCTCCTTAAATGAACTGTCAACAAAGTATGCTCCGGGCGGCCAGAATTCAGACAAGTCACCCAGTGTACTGACTGGGGAGTGGAAAAACAAACCAGGGAGCTGTTCCCCCAAAACAAGAAGAGACGGAGCTCATCCCACTGGAGCAGCTCTGAACGCTGAAGGTTTCCCTTCGTGCCTGGCTGAGGAATCCAACCCCTCACCTCGCTAACTTCGCCCTCGAAAAGGTTATCTTGCCATCAGAAATGTTGCGTTGCGTGACTTGGATCCATTGTTTATAGACTCGTCTAACTGACTTCATATGTATCTGGTCCAGGGAAACTGATGTTATTAAAACACAACACTGAGACATTGAGCTCCGATAGCAGTTCAACATGAACAAATAAAGCAAGAGTTTTCCCTAAAGTAAAGCAAAGCAAGGATCCCGGCCTTCGTGTGAACTGCAGGGATGAAAGGAGGATGTGATACCATCATCTGAACGTTGACCTTTTCACTGTTGTTTCTTTTTCCAGCTCCGAGCCCCAGTCCTGGGTCTCTCCCACTCTCTTTTATCCCCTCAATCCAACTCTAGCAAACCCCTGGAGCAGGTAAGCTATGAGCTGAGAAGGTTTTTTCTCATGTTTTGACTCTATTTATTGCTTTTGCAGCCTGGTCAGAGAAGTGCCTGGATTGTTAGTTGTGACCTTTAACCCTGAGTATCAACTCCACTTGCAGAAAGTTCAACAGCGATGGTCGAAATGGGCACATAAACTGAAAGGTGAAAACACACACTGCTTGGCTGCGTTTGTGAAGTGTTGGTATCTCATCACGGACATCTATCTTTTTCTCCATACACTTTGCTCAACATTAATATCAGAATTTCTGGAATAAAATGCCTGTTATGCTTGACCAATAGGTGATAATCTCACTGAAGTCTCTGATAGTCCTGCCTGTGGCTATAGGGTCCTCTAATATTAGGCATTGCAAATATCAGAGAAAACCCCCAGTACATCCTTAAAATGCTGCCTGCTCTTATTCTAGAGAAATACTGCCCATGGAGCTGTACTGGAAGACAGAGAAAGTTTGATGTACCACAGAGAGGTGACACAACTGTTGAGTGAGAGCTTTTGGATGACTGAAGAATTTGGTTTGATAAGAATAATTAACTGACATATATCTAGTAGCTTTCATCCAGAGATCACAGAGCTCTTAGAAACAGAGGGCAAGGGAAATGCTTCGGGTATTTCAGACATCAGTGGAAAGCAGCCAATTTTGGGGTGTAATTTTTTTTTCTAACAGCACACAGCAGGAGTAAATAATAGCCTATGCTTTGCCTTTGCACTGCAGAAGAAATTGCTACAGCAGCAATATGTGTCAGCCCAGATGAAATCTAGCCTATGTACTTAGTAGCGCTAGTTCTCTCATTCTACATTAAAGAAGTCCATGACATCTGCAACAAGCACAGATTTTGCCTGTGAGTCAATATAATGTCACTAGGTTGTAGAGGAAGTTAGCAAGAAGTTGGGGCTACCAAAGGGAATGGCAGGGCTGCGCTTGCTTTGTGGCAATTGAACTTTGGTAGTTTGCTCTCTATCCCTGTACCACTTTAAAACAAACCAAGCATAAACTGAGTCAAGACTGAAGATAAAATGGAAACTTTCCATGTCAGAGTTCCCTGGACAGAAGAACGGAGGGAGGAAGAGCCATCCTTCTACATTTCCAAGTCCATGCTACGCAGGGCATGGAGAGGGCAAGGATAACCCCCACTGAATAGTGTAATTTCGTGCCCAAGAGAGAAGAAGAGTAGGATAGGTGAAGACACTAATTTTCTCCTAGGAACAGAAGCTACTCTGAAAACTCAGCTTGCTTCTGTGCTCAAAAACAGATGGATTGTAATGGCAATAAATGAATTAAATCTTTATCATCTGGCAGCAAAGCCAAGAGGAGAAGGAAAACTAAGCTCAAAGGGTTAGAAAAGGAGTCTACATTCCCCCATAGAGGAAACAGATGTAAATCTGGCAAGCTGTCATTTGGAGATCCAAGAACTCTGGGTTGAAATGAGGTCTGTGTTATTCAGCCAAGTTTATTGTCAGGCTCGATGGTAATCCCCATTTTAGTGGTCAAAAGATTGCACTCCTGAAATGTCTGGAGGTCTTTCTGCACCATCAAGGGGTTATCAGAGCCCCTAGTGTGACTACTTTGCAAACTTGTTTGTGTTGTGGTATTACAACTTTTTATAGTTCTTTGTTGCTGGCTGATGCACTTGTGAAAGACAGATGTCAAGATCTGATACTGGTGGAGCTGCAAATGGCTTGATGCTAATTCAACATTGCTTGAGAAGTCCCACTCTCCTATGGAGAGAAAAAAAAATAGCCTGTGATTTTAATAAATGAAAAGGCATGCTGAGAAATGTGTAGGATGTGGAAAACCAGTATGTCAAACTGATGTTTTTCTTGAACTCGCTGTACCCAGTCTAGCAACAGGTTAATTAAGTAAACCTTCTTAGCTTCTTTAAATGTACTGCCGTAATTGCTTGTGCTCACAGAAACGTGTATCTTGGTCTCTAGCCTTCCCTCAAATATTTTGCCTCAATGTTGTTGCACCTTTGTACCACACCAATAAAGCAGTTAGGAGGATAACTCTTGCCTCCCTTGCAGGAGAGAATTAGGAATCCCCAAAGACGCTGAGTTAGTTGACCAGATTAGTGGGATTGAGATACTGAGATTTCTTCGGGTGCTTACCAAATGTCAGTCCCTCACCATATCCACTAAAATTCGTAGCCTTTTCTGTAGGTTTCCTTCTTTTTGTCTTGCTGCCTATACATTGTTAGGATGCTGGGCTGGCAGACCTTTGGGCTGGGCTTGCCAGGCCGCTCTTATTTCTATTGCAAGTGCTTGGAAATCGCTGCATGAGAGGTGCTGATTATCCACTGCTGCAACAGGCCTTGTTCATTCCTGTCGGGCTGTGGCAATTTAGGGACTGAAAACAGCGAATCCAGCTCTCATTCACTCCCTACCTCTGGCTGAGAAGCCTCCCAGGTTCTGTAAAAGCTCTTGAAAAGGTATCACTGGGAATGCTCCAGGGGATAAGGATTGCTTCTGCCAAGGTATGGACAGGCTCTGTGCTTCTGTCCTGAGGTAAGGAAGCTCTCTAACTTCTCTGCGTGTCCATGAGCCACAGGAAAATCAAACACAAATTTGGTCAATCAAAATGTTTCACTTGGATCTTCACTTTGGCTTTATATCAATTAACTGTGGGAGAGCTCTTACCTTTTCCTCACAGAGATACTGAAAGAGGATAGGACGACCATTGTTTCTTCTCAAAGTTCTGGTCCTCAGACCAGAACAGTCTTTGAGATTAGCTCTTTCCTGTGACTGAAATTATTCTAACGAAAATGGAGCTTTCCAAGGGGTGTGTGAGTTTCTTCAGAAAATATTCCCTGAACTCTTCCCCAGGAAGGCAGCTGTCAGCTAAAGTTGCCCAGAGGGGACTGTGTGTCCAAATGGTCCTTGTTTGTCTTCACAAGTGCATCCTGCCTCCCCCCGAGATGAATCTGGCTGTCACTCAGAGCCCAGCACATCTCAAACGTTGTTTGCCTTTGGCTCTGTTGCCCCTGTCACGGTCCTGGAAGCAAGCAGGGCAGGGGAGGGCAGGAAGGCTGAGGAAGATAGAGGAGGAAGAAAGAGCTGTTGCTGCCCTTTTTGGCTCGTGGGGCAAAACAGCCCTCTCATGGCACCAGCTCCTGTGGCTTGCATGCTAGGCGGCCATGGGGACTCAGCAGCAGACAGAGGACTGCTCCCACCAGCATTAGGCCCAGAGGTCTCCAATGACTATACGTATTAAATACCCTCTCCAGGCTATTCCATCTGGACAAAAGAGCGGGCGGTGAAGCAAAACCAACATTTACAATGTTTAAGTTGTATAACGGAGCTTTTAGTGTAAACCAGGGCTCTCCTCCTCGCTTCCCCTTCCCCTGCACATCTCTTCAAAATTGCTTTTGTCAGTCAAACATTGTTTTTTTTAATATTCATGCTTTTCCCTCTTTGACCTGGTTATCTTGGCACTCAAGGCACAATTGCTTGCCAAGGTAACTAAGTTTAACCCATAGATCAATGCACCATTCCCATGTGTTAAGCTTCAGAGAAAAAAGAGGTGCAAGAGAAAATTACTGAATATGGATTTTAAAATATATGTGTTTGAAAATGCTACTTCATTAAATAAAATGATCTCCAGGAAGGGCTTGTGAGAGGAAAGGCAGTTTTTTACCAACAGGTGCAGATGCTACCAAAGTATCTGGGGATCTGCTAACTATAGCCTCCTGTGTGCTAAAACCGGGCAGAGTTACAGTGCAATACCATTGCATGACAGTGCCATTTAGGGTGACAGACTAATCACCAGATTACCAGTTGCAGTGCTGAGGCATCGGGTTGTAAAGACTCAGCATAATACAAGCTGTAGTGGTGTTATTTTGCCCTACTAGGTGCAGATAAATAAAGTGAGGCTGGACCACAAAGATGGTCCAAGGGCTGGAGCACGTCTCCTCTGAGGACAGGCTAAGAGAGTTGGGGTTGTTCAGCCTGGAGAAGAGAAGGCTCCAGGAGACCTTAGAGACCCTTCCAGTCCCTAAAGGGGCTCCAGGAGAGATGGGGAGGGACTTTTTATAAGGGCATGTAGTGATAGGACGAAGGGTAACGGCTTCAAACTGAAAGAGGGGAGATTTAGATGAGATATTAGGAAGAAATTCTTTCCTGTGAGGGTGGGTAGACGCTGGTTGCCCATAGAAGTTGTGGATGCCCCATCCCTGAAGGTGTCCAAGGCCAGGTTGGACATGGCTTTGAGCAACCTGGTCTGATGGGAGGTGTCCCTGCCCATGGCAGGGGGTTGGAACTGGATGATCTTTAAGGTCCCTTCCAATCCAAACCACTCTATGATTCTAGACTGATAGTTATTCTATGATAACACACCTTGGACTAGCATCAGAGTCAGTCCCCAATAGCTGCCTTGTCCCCGGCCTGCACCCTCTGTTTCATTAGTCACTAGGGCAGACCAAGGTAGGAAGTCACCCACTGCAGTGGGGAACTGCAGAGGACACCAAAATTTGACGCTCCCACAGTTTTCCGAAAGAATTGGTTTTCTACAGAGGAGATGACTATAGTGGATAAAGCACGTATTTCTCCTTTGGGCAGGAGTGAGTCAATACAGTCTGTATTTGAGAAAATACAAAGAGCAGGCAAGAGAGAAGCTCAGGGGAGGACAAGATGGTAAGTGAGCTTGACTGACCTTCTTCATGGTTTGCTTCACTCATTGGAAGGGCAGTCATGGATGACCTACCCTGTGCAAGGTGTGTGGCCCATCAGCCCAGGGGCTGTCTTACTGCCACTGACTCCTCTTGAAAGGGCCCCAGGTGACACTGGCGGGGGGGGGGGGATAAACCAGCCACAAACTGCTTCGTGCATCCTGCCCATCACCGTACAAGTCCTAAATGTCTTGAGGCTGCAGGCAGCCAGGGCTTTTTCTTCTGGCAGCCCCTACTGCTTGTCTGACCAAAGCTGCTCTCACTATACACCCTTCAGTTCAGGTAAACACCAAACAAGCTTGCACATAAAAAAGGCAACTGCTTTGTGGCAAAATGAGCATTTAATTTCTTGGCTATAAACTTGCAAACAGAGCTACAAAAAAAAAAAAAAGAAGAAAAAAACAAGTGGAAACAACGAAATGCTGACTAGTAACCCGCCTCCTACCCATCCCTTCTCCTAGCTCTCGCGCAGGCTATGCCAGCTGTAGAAGCAAGGGAGTCATTTGGAAAACACTTTATTAATCTGACCTCCTTGAAGCTTTACTTACCCACGTAAGCTTGAGGGCTATGTCAATATTCCATCCTAAATGCTATCTTCCTTTCAGTGATGACTTTCAAAGTTAATTTTGGGGGAACCGTTGACCTTGTCCCACCTATCCCCACTGCTTGCCCTGGGCAGACCTCCTCAGGGCTATCTCCTCTCACACCCTTCAGCCGAGACAAAACTCTCTCATTTCTCAGTCCCCTCCTGTCTCCAGACCCTCTTCCCAATTCATCTGTCCAGCAGGAACGTAACTACCACAGAGCAGGACTGTGGTGATGATTCCAAGTCGGGTGCTGGGCTTAAACCTTTCCAGTTAGCGAGGGTAGCAAAGCGCAGCCACAGACTGCCTGGGGAGGCTGCAGAACTCCTCCTGCTGCAGTTTTTATGGAAAAAGTTGGACAACTGTCTGTCAGGAATGTCACAGAAACAGCCTGCCTTCCTCTGGCAGTCTGGCAGTCTGGCACAGGCGGTTGAACTGGATAATCCTTCAAAGCTTCCTCCAGGCTACTTTTTTACGGCTTACCCTTCCGGGCAGTCTCTTTTTTTTTTTTTTTTTTTTTCTCTTCCACTCTCATGTGATGGAAGTGAATCGAGGAGCCTTAAGACTGACAGATTGCATGTGAGAAAACCCCAGTGTTTTGCTAGCAGGAGTACATGACAACATTTTCCTGACTGGCACAACGCCAGTAAACCATGTATTGTAAGACGCAGCCACTACACATCTACCTTATCAAGCCCACAATCTCCAGGTCACCATTAGCTCTTCATAAAGACCCACACATGACATTACATCAATCACGCGGATGACAAAGTTGGCCTTCAGAGTGTTTTTCAAAGCCACCATCATCTCTGCCTTCGCCTGAGTTTCCCATCACATAAACAAGGTCTTCTCACTTGGCCCTACTCAAGGAGTCCAGCCCAGCACGTTTGAAGTATGTTCTCAGGACACTGAGTGTTGCTCCCACAGAATCTGCTGTATTTTGAACACCAATAATTTTAGCAAATATACATTTACTGGATAGCCCAATATAGATTTCCTGCCTTATCCATTTGTCTGCAAAACCACAAATAAAACAGCCAAAAAATCCTAACCTGAAGATGTTTGTAAAAATTATCCTGGTTTTCTACATTTAAAGGCATGGACAACAAAAAGAGTCCAGCTTGGTTTAGAAACTAGAAGTTCTTCATGTGCATTTGTATATATGAACATATGTATAGGTGTGCATATAAGACAAAGGAGTGCTGGGAGGAGGTACATACATGTAAATTTAAGAAAGAGGAAGGGAAGGCTGAGAGACCTGGGGCTGTTCAGCCTAGAGAAGAGAAGACTGAGAGGGGACCTCATCAATGCTGATCAATATCTAAAGGGTGGGTGGTAAGAGGATGGGGCCAGACTCTTCTTAGTGGTGCCCGGTGATAGGACAAGGGGCAACAGGCACAAGCTGGAGCACAGGAAGTTCTATCTAAACATGAGGAGGAACTTCTTTCCTGTGAGGGTGGCAGAGCCCTGGAAGAGGCTGCCCAGAGAGGTGGTGGAGTCTCCTTCTCTGGAGATATTCCAAACCCACCTGGACGTGTTTCTGTGCAACTTGCTCTGGGTGAACCTGCTCTGGCAGGGGGTTGGAGGAGATGATCCCCAGAGGTCCCTTCCAACCCCATATCATTCTGTGGTTCTGTGAAGAGGGAGACAGAGCATGTGTTTCCTGTGCATGGATTTGAACATATGCATGTTCATGCATATTCACTCCAGAGACAGCAAGTTAAAAAGAAAATACAGAAGTCAAGTTTATAAAGCCAAAAAAAAAAAAAAAATACACCTTTGGGGAAATGAAGGTGTTTATATGAGTGAAACATTAAATGCCGTACACTCAGGCAGTCCATTGAGAAGGGACTGGTCATCACGCAAGTGTTTGAGAAAAGAAATCCAACAGAAAAGTGATGTGTAAATGGAAAATAAATAAATTTAACATAAGGCATTCCTGCTTCCAGACTTGTGTTAATAAAGCAGCTATTAGGTGGAGACACTGTGGTGATGCCTGAGTTGACATGGTTGTTGGTTGTTTTTTCATTTCTTGCAAGACATTAATCAGTGTTACTTGAAATGATTATGTGGGTTTTAAAATAGCAAGAAGCAGTAAATTTTAATGGCACGTCTGAATGCTGTTCCATTTAATTTCTATACGGAGCAATATTAAACCTCTAATAAATAACCTGTATCTAAAACAGTCTCCCTCTCTCGCTTTTACACACACACACATGCCAGCTCCGGCAAATGTCTTTGATGTTTTTGCCACAGGGTGGGGGAGAGATGGCAGAAGGAAGGGCTAAGGTGGGGTATGGATCAGACGAGGACAATGTTCTAGAGGGAAGAAGTATGTTTCCTCATTTTTCCCTTCCCTGTCTATTATTTTTTTTTCTGTAGGAAAATATAGTTTAGGGAATATTGAATGAAAATCACGCTTCTGCCACGGGACAGCACAAATCTCACTTTATGCTAATCCCTGCTTACATTTTAGCAACTAAAAGCCAAGATAAGTGGTGCTTGAGTTATTGTCAACTTGGGGTGCAAGATCCAGACAGTGCACACTGGGACATAAATAAATAAGGGATTTCACTTCAGGCAGACATGCAAGCTGAGAGGTTTCCATTCCCCGTTGGGTCCAGGCATACCTAGATGACTTTCCTTTAATAAATGGCACAGAGACATTGTGCACAAAGGCACAAAAGGCATCATCATGATACAATGTCCTGTATCATCTCCTGTGACGTCTTTCATGGTTCTGCCCCAGCTCCCGCATCTGACTAATTTCTCAAGGATAATCCTCCATTGAAGCCCCTTCCTCATAATGTTTTCTTTTTTCAAATGTTGGCAACCCGTCTTGCTCCTTGTGTGCCCCAACTGGCCTCTGGATAAGAGGGGACTGTCCCTTCCTGACACAGGCTGCAGAAGAAGCAGCCCACTGGTGCCTGCCCTAGCCCCAGGTGTTCCTCCTCCTGCTTCACTTCTCCCCCTGGTTTTGGCCTCCACCATCCCAGTCAGTCCTGCCTTGGGAGTTTTCTGATGGGAAGCTCCTTGCAGCAGGGAGTGGGGCAGTTCAGCTCTGTGCTAGGCACTGTGCCATGCCATGTGCTTGTTTTTGCAGCCCTGCTAATTATTATTCTTTATGAACAGTGGCAGTCTGTCCACAAGAGATCCGGATGTGGATTAAAACCATCTCCTTCTTTAAACACAGCAAAAGCAGCTTGTAAGAGAGACTCACCCCACCAAATATTGTAATCCATCAACACAGGCTGGACAACTGTAGGAAGCGAGAGGGGAAAAAGAAATTGGAGGAGAAATTTGGAGGACAGAAGCAAGGATGCTGCCTGCTTGGCCTCCCTTAGTAGATGGCTATTTGAAAGCCGAAGGCTGAAAGTGGGAAATCCTAGATAAACACCAGGGTGTATTTATACCTTCCTCTGAGCCGGCTGACACAGGTGCTTACCAGACACGGGTTACCTGGGTGGCCCGGGCAGGGGGCCGCACTGCTGCCGGGGGGAGCAGAGTGCAGTATGGAGCTTCGCAGGGACCGTACACCTCCCACGCCATCTGCAAGGTGAGTATTTGAAACGTGCTGCCAGTCCCTCAGGTGCAAACTGCAAGAGCTCATCTGAACCTCCATTGCTCACTTGGGAAAATAATTCACCCTGGATTTTTTTTTTATTCCTTCCTAACAGTGATACTATTCCCCCATGCCCACAGCCTGATTCTTCACCTGGCCTTTCCACATCTGTAAGGCTGTTGTTATTAATGCCATAAATCATGGTTAGTAATAAACAGTAGAGAAGCTTTGAGAAGTGGGAGGCCGGTTTCTCCACCGAGGTGGAATCCCCAAAGTTTTGGGTCCCTCTCCTGCCCCGTTGGCGGTTGTCTCCAGCTCCAGCTGCACAGGGGCTTTGCGTTTATGGCAGCATCTCCCAGGTCCCGCGCTTCCCCGCCTGTCACTGGGGGATGAAGCTGTCACTGCGGGAAAAGCCTTCGACTCTTCTTGTTGGCACCCTGGGGGTGCTCCATGCTTACCAGCCTCCCATCACACTATGGCAGGCCAGGCCTTTTTTTTTTTTTTAGCTCTGCGTGTGTTCAGCCCAGAGAAAAATGTTTCCACTTACTTTTCCCCCTCCTCTCTTTGGAATATGAGGCACACACTTGTCATGCTTAAAGGAGTGGATTTATGGTTTACTCTGTCTCTTATCTCCCCACAGAGCTCACTGGAGCTGCTCTCCAGATGGGACAGTATTACAAGCTTCATCATATAAAACCCAGTTCAGCCTACAGCCCAGATGTTCTTTGTTCCCAGAAATATTCCTTCCCAACAGTAAGTTAAAGGGAGCTGGAATGCAGTCTCTGCTCCTTCTGTTTGCATGGCTTGTTTATGGGTTACACACCCCAGCCCCAGACAGCACAGTCACCTCTCCAAAAGCCACCGATCAAGCCTCACGCCAGGACTCTGGGCAGTGTGATGCTGCGGAGGTGTGTGTGGGAAATGGAGGAAAGGATCCAGCAAATCCCGCAGGGGCTCAGCGACCTTTGCAGACTATGCCTAACGCGAAGAGTGCCTTCCCCGTTCAAGCAGCAGATATGGGTTTCTCTTGACCCAAGGCCAAACTGAGGGTGCAAAACAAAGCTCACTTCACCCGCTTTTCAGAGGGGAAAGTATAGGAAATGGGAATTGCGATGGGAAGTTCTGGGGAGAAAACCACAGCTCTCAAATGAGACCACTGAGGGCAGCAGCATGAAAGCAATCCTGCTGGCAGGACAGCAGTAACCATGTTTGCCACGGCATCTCCTGGATGTGCTTTGCACAGGGTTGGGAGACATCAGTGCCCTCTCTGGGTGAAGCATCCAGGTTTCCCCGCCGATGACCCTCTGGCTGGCCCCAGGGAGCTCGCTGCAGGGGACATGGCGTGGTGGTGATGCTGCTGGGGTGTCTTATCCCAGGGTGGCCTGGCTCGGCCGCCCACGTCCCTGCTCAGGCACAGCCCTGCAGCTGCCCCTGCATGGTGGCACAGTGGGGCCACGCTGCCCCAAGCCCAGCATGGTGCCTGCATCCTCGGGGAGCTCGCTTTTCCTCCTCACGCTGCGGCAGCAGGATCGCCCCCCCGATTAAGGCTTCGTATTTATGCAGCTTTCCCTGTGCCCTGAACTTTGCCTGTGTCTCTGGCAAAAGGGCAGCTACCCTAGGTCAGAGCACTGCCTCGAGCCAGCGCAGGGAATCGGCTTTCAATTTCAGCAGCGACTTTCCTTCCCTTTTTTCTCTTATCCCTCCAGCCATCACAGAATAATTCCCATCCCTATTAGCTTACTCCCCTCCCCCTTCCTTTCTCTTCCCCTTTGAAATCCTCCCGTCTGTCCCCGGGACGGGGCAGGGGGAGGCGGGGGGCGGCGGGAGAATTCCTCCAGATATTACACAAAAGCCTCATGTATCCCCAGTGTCAACCCCAGAGGGCGGCTGAGTAATTTAATTAAGGCGAAGGGGCTTTTGTTTTACTTGCTTTCTTTTTTGATTTTCTCAAGTTTAAGACAAGAAAGAAAAGAAAGAGGGAGAGAAATGTTAGCCCTCGGAGGAGGCGCAGCGATGCAAGATTTCCCGTCTCTGCTCAGTCTCTTGCTGAGGAAAGACCACGGGCCTGTCACCCGGAGCGCGCGGGGCTCCCCAGCCTTGGATGGCTCCCCTCCCGCGGTGGTGATTTAAGGGACTGGCATATTCCAAGAATTAGCGTGTATTCTTCTGCAGACAAACACATTCATGCTGTTCCCTCCGTCTACCCCACCCCGCTCTTTGTCCTCCTCGGTGCCCGTCCCTTTGCGCCTGTGTCTCACCCTCTCCCGCTGCCCCTTCCCACCTCTTCCCTCTCCTGTTCCCATCCCCTGTCCCCTCTCTCCCTTCTTTCCTCCCCTGCCTTTTCCTGCGCTCTCGGTGTACTCGCTTCCTCCCCTTTCTACCTTCTTTCTCCCCTCTTGCTCTTGATGAGGGGGGAGCCTAATTTTTTTTATTTATTTATTTATTTTGCCAATAAATAACGTCTTCATTCCTCAGCCTGATGCTTATTCATTGCAGATTTGTCACACGTCTGGTGGAGGGCATCCACGGCAGGGTAGGCTCAAATGTGGGAGAAAGTGGTGCCTCCTCTCAAGCATTGTGACGGGCAGAGCCTCAGCCCACCCGCGTGCCAGCAGCGGCTGATCTCTTCTCCTTGTTTCTCATCTGGGGAAAAAAAAAAAGAGGCCGGAGGTTGTGCCCGATTCAGCTGCTTCTCCTCACATTGCAGCACTAGGACGTGGGGACATTATTTTGACCCCATGCGGTGGTGGAGCCTGCTGGCCAGCCTGTGGCCCTGAGGCCACTTCTAGCCCTGGGCCCCCAAGTCCACAGGGCCGCTGGAGGGTGGGGAGGGCGGCTCGCAGGGGAATGGAGCCACGGGGAAGCCAAAATTATCCCCGGTGCTGATTTAATGTTCACCACAAGGGCCGTGGTGCTCCTGGAGCTGAAGCCTGGGTGCAGCGCCCCACCATTAAACCTTCGTGCAGCCACAGTTCCTGTTTCTCTCATCGCCGTGCCTGGAGGGGAAGGCCGAATGTCTCACAGGGCATGATCCTGCCAGAGGAGAAGGGGTCTCCTCACAGGAGCTGGGATGGCCATGGGGTCTTCCACAAGGCTCTCTGAATCCTGCTCAAGGTTATGACCTGAATAGGCCGGTTTGTTCATGGAGCTCCCTGTGCTGCCGCCCAGGCCTAACGCTCTTCAGTAGGTCCCTCATCCCAGGCACAGGGATCCGCCCAAAGGCATGGCTCTGCGGGGACAGACATGTCCTCTGCCACCAGGGCCAGCTGCAGGCTCCTCACTGCTGCCTCCCCACCACCACCTCTGGAGGGGACGCATCCCTCCCACCGAGGTGGGCAAGGCATTTTTGACACTGTCCCTGTGCGAGCAGAGGCATCCATCACTTGCCCTCAGCGCCGCAGCCATTCCCTCTGTGGGAGTGACAGCAAAAAGCCCCTGGGCCGGGTTTGGCTGGCCACACGCCCTTCTCCTCCTCGGCTTCCACTGCTCAGCAGCCCTCCTGGCTCCTCACCTCCCTGCGAGCTCCCTGCTGCGGCTCCATGGCTGCTTCCAGCCCTGCTCGCCCTCACTCAGCACCCCCCGCCCCGCATTCCCTCCTCTGCCATCCCAACCCGCACGGCTAAACCTTCACCGTCCTCAAAGCTTGGGGTGGGAGGGGGTGTTTATTTATCTTTTGGTCCATAATCTCTCTGAACTGTTCACCCTCTCGCTTCCCCCTGCTCCCCTCCCTGAGGAGGGGCTCCCCTCCAGCCCCAGCCCGCAGAGGTTAACACAACATGGCGGGCCTGCGCCTAATCCCCCCGCCCTGTGTCCTGTCGCAGCTTCCCCGAGTCCGGCGTCTCTCCCAGCCTCTGCCAGCTCCGTGTCTGCCACGGCCTTCCCTTGCGGAAGGGGACGTATAGACCAATTAGCTGTTACACAATAGCTCTGGATGGCCAGGCAACCAGACCAAGGGCACTCGCTCCAATTAATGGAGTCTGGAATTGATTTAACTCCAGGCGAGAAAAAAGCTAATTCAGGCTTTAATATCTCTCCGGTATCTCCTCAGACAAAACAGGACAGGTTTTTTTAGTGCCCAATATACACTGGTAAGAGCCCTTGTTCCTAAACAGAAAACTGTGACTCTGAAATGACAAAAATGTGTATTTTCCCTTGTGATTAGCCCATCTGTATGAGGAAAGGCCCTCATTTTCAGAAAAAGACCCTGCCCAGCATAGCACCTTTTCCACGAACAAGGAGTTTATTACTATAAAGAGAAGGCCCAGGAGAAAGGGGTGGCACAGAGGAAGTTTGGTTCCAGGGAACTGAAGGATGAAGAGTGCGTGAGGGCATCTGTGGCCACCAAAACCTGTAGCCCAAAGAGGCCAGGGGTGGTCACACACCCCAGGAAGGACAGAGCCAGGCATAAAAAATCTCGGCTGCAGAGGAGGAGAAAACTACCTCCTGGAAAAGGAGTGAATGGCCGCAGGGAGCCACCGGCTGAGCCCAGGGTACAAGCAGGGCACATCGGCTCGGTGCCCCAGCTGGGGACAGCCCTCACAGATCCACCGGGGTGGCATCAGCTCACGTCTCTCTGAAGCCATCTGCCTCCCCTGCTGAATATGTGCTGCAGACGCTGGGCTCCTGTAATCTATTAATGAGCTCTTCATATGGATCTTGACACAATTAGGAAGCACAGACAAGAGAGAAGCTGGAATTTTCTCGAGCGGCTAATTTCTTATAAAAGAAACCAGGGCTGGGAGATGGCAGAGACACGTTTCCTCCAGTACATGATGTTCATATAAAATGTGTTCTTGGCTCCTCTCACCCCTCGTTTATCCCGTCTATGAAGCAGGAGGCAGAGAAACGGCACATAAAACTGTCCGCACAAGCTGGCAGCGCTGGAGGCCTTGTATCCCGCTAGCTTGGCTCTTGCGGCCACCATGCTGCGTGTCTGTAACCCTTGCCGTTCGCTGCTTGTGTGCCACGCTCAGCCTTACAGAGGCCGCCTCTCCAGTGAGGAGTAAAGCTGAAGCTCAGGAGTCAGAGCTTCTCCGTAGTGCTGTCGATGGGCTGTACGAGAAAACAAAAACCCCCTTCGCTTTTGTATTGAGTAGAAATGGGATTGGTATTCATGCTGGGTTGTGTCTTTAATCGACGGAGCCGGTCACAAATACTAGAGCTGGTTTGCAAATCATTTTGCAAATTAAAGCACTGATTTTCTCTGTTATGATTCATTGTCGTGTTGCTCACTTGTTGGGAAAGTTCAGATTAGAATGAGATACACAAAGAAACATGCAAATCTCCAGCACTTCATGGATTTTAACAGAATACATGGAAACACTGAAAAATTAGTACCAGAAGTTGCTTCATTTTTGGCTAGTGATTACCCTCTTGCTACAAAGGGAAGTTCTCCAGCCAGGGAACAGCAGCTCTGCCCCCGGCCTCTGTCTGTCTCTCGGTGCAGAGGATGATAGTGCACATTATGCTTCCTATAGGTAGAAAACTATTCGTCACTATTCGGAGAGACACCCTGCTGAGCAGCTCTTAACTGCATCAGTCAGTGAACATGACATCATCCAAGAAGGGGCAAAATGCTAATTATTGCAATTTCACATATCGCAAATGTTTAAAGAGCTTCTGGTGGGAAGTGTGAGAAGATCTGGAGGTTATTGAGGGATTCATTGTTATGGAAGGCTTTGGCAGGGCTGTAAATTGACAGCATTAAAAAAGAAAAGCTTTAAAAAGAAAAAAATTCAAAACAAGAATTATATTATTCAAGTCTGTGACCCAAGTAAGGGAATGATGGGAGGGAGGTTTGTCTTCAGGAACCCATGATTCTCTTAGACAAGCCTCCCTGGGGAAGTGGTTTAATAGGAGAGTAAAAAGAACCCACCTTCTGCTGCTTGCTCCCTTCACTGTACCTCTCTCATCCCAAACCCACTTTGGCTTTTCTTTTTAAAGGGGAGAAGTAACACGGGGCTTTTGCTGCCCCTGAGCCCCAGCCAAGCCCCAGGGAGGAGCAGCGGGATATCTCTCTCAACGTGGCCCTTTTTCATCTCAGCGGCTCGGTATTGCTGACACAACGCAGAAGGGAGAGCGTGTCCTTGCTGGGTTGCCTCTCTGTCCTGGCACTGCAGCCGGCAGGCACGTGCCCAAAAGCATGTGTACGGCTCTCTATGAAGTGAAGCCATAGGAGAGGCGTCAAGCCAAGTGAAGTTACACTGTTTGATTTCCTGCCTCTATTCAAATAATTCCACGGTCTGCTCCTCCGACGCTGGAGTCAGTCAGTCATTTATCTCTGACCATTCTCATTAATCACAAGGGTGTGTTTGGTGGGCTGTGGGGCAGATGGGGGACCAGGAGGGAGGCAGCTCATCTTGCTGGAGAGCAGGATGGAAACACTCGGCTCCCCAGTCGTGCTGCTGCTGGTGCCACTGCTACACCACAGCCCTCAGACTGGGCTGGGGGATTAGGAGACTGGGAAGAAGGGTTTGGGGAGAGGGCTGTCTGTGGGAAAGCAGAGAGCTGGCAGTCAAAGCTAGCACACGCACTGCAAAATGTCATCCTAGCTCTACTCCCTCCCTCCTTCCAGAAACCAGCTTCCCAGAGCACTTCACAAGAGGCTGGGACGGAGCCAAAGGAGCCAAATCAGACAGAAAACAGGGCATCTGGCACTTGCTACCTCTGCTAAGGGCTGCCTTGTCCTTTGTCTCGAAGAAGAGCCGTCACACCTGCAGGAGCGAAACATGAGACTGGACTGCCTTTAAGAGTCTTAAGTATCCAATTTTGCAAGGCATCATTTTGTTTCTGCATGCAAAGCAACGCGCAGCAGTTTAACCAGACTCTCTCAGGGCGGTCATCCCGCAAGCTGAGGTTCTGCAGGATGCCTTGCTACTGCCAGGTGAGACCCACAGGCTAGACCCACACGTTACTGCTCCTGCAGCATCTGCAGAAGGTCCCGGTCCCTACACCAAATCCCCCACTGTCTGCCTTGCTCTGGTCCTTCGCTCTGCCTATCTGCTCTGGAGGACACGTTCTCCTTCTGTGGACAGTGAGTTTTGAAGGGTTCCCGTACTCCTGATCTTAAAAAGCTTCCCAAATTTCAGAGGCTGAGCAAAGTCCCTTTATAGGGCCAGTTTTTCAAACATGTCTAACCATATGTAAAAATCCCTGCATACAGTTCCTGAAATTAGGCACCTTGAGCAAACAGCTTCTCAAGCCAGTGGACAACAATAAAAAAACCCACCAACCTAAAAAATAGAGAAGGGGAAATGACAACTGATTCAAAAAGAAATCTTTTCAAGCCGGTGAAATGGAAAGGAAACAGTAACTTTACCAAAGTGCCTTGACTACAATGGTAGTTTCATTCTGGTTTGCACACAAGCTTACTATTGATATACCAGGTCAGAAGTCATACATTTCTCTCACCTTGTAGCGCTGAACTCTGAATGAATTTGATATTAGAATTTTTTTTTTTTTTTTTTTGGCAAATGATATATTTGCTTAGACAGCTTTAGGAGAACGAAAGGACTGACAAATATGTGTCGAGGTTTGAGTATAGACTCCAGCTTAAGAGATGGAAACTAAAATACTGACTGTTCATAAAAGAAAATCTGAGTTTTCCCTTTGAATTTTTTTTTTTTATTATTTCTTTTAATGGTAAATTTTTGAAGTTTAAAAAAAAAGAAGGGAGATAAAAGGAGAGAACTGCATTTTAGTTTGCCCAAAGCAGAGACAGATATCACCCAACGACAGGCATCCACACCTGGAGATGACTTCTCTGTGGGTCCCTCCTGGAAGATCAGAGGAAAGAGAGAAGCTCCTCCAAGGGGAAGTTGGTACCTGAGCAGGACATGCAGCGGAGGTACAAGGTGCAGTCACTTCACCAGCTGCCCTCTATTAAAGGCCAGATTTTTTTAAGATTTTGTCTAATGTTGCTAAGACAGAAGAAGCAGGATCATCTAAAAAACAGCACAGAGATAGATTGTGGGGACAACTAGTACGGGATTCACAGGGTTGACATCCATATGTAAGGTTGGATTGGGGTCAGGAAGGAGTTTGGGGCAACAAAGTGGAATGTACACACTAACTTGGAAATAAGCTTCTCCACTTACATCCCTGGCACATGAGCTAGCTACATGCTTAAGGAGGTGAATTTATATGGCAAGAAAATGAGCCACATGAACAGGATGGGTTGACAGGGCAGTCCATTTACAGATATGTTTTAGCTTGGTTAAATCCAAAGTGGCACAACCTTGCAGGAGACCAAATCTGGTGGTGGGCACAGCAAGATGCTGGGAAGGCAAGTGGAGAGCAAGCGTTCAAGGGGGTGTCTCCCACAAACTGCTCCCATCACAAACGTTGGACGTGGCTGGGCTGCCATCAGTCTTCCTCGACCTGCAGGACCCCTCCCTGGCAAAGACCTGCTTAACCATGAGTTTCGGGAGAAAGTTCTGGCCCTGGTTGTTGGCCATTTTTCTGGAGAGAGAAGTCCCACAGCTCAGGTCTCGGCACCTTCATCCTCCAAGCAATCTCTCCCCCTCGGAGCAAATCTCATTGCTGTGGCCCATGGAGGTCCCTGCAGAGGTCTCAGTCCAGCTGGGGGACCAGCCTGGTGGCGGCCGTGCTTTCCCACGTCGTGTTTACCCTCTCAGGTTTCGTGCGTTTTCCTTGGGCTCCCGTTGGTAAACCTTTGGCTTCAGCGTATTATTAGGGAAACAAGAGCTTGGTATTAAGTGATGATTACGCAATTTATTCTGACAGGGAAAAACGTGAAAAGGGGAAATTGACGTTTGTGATTTCAGTTATGCGCTGACAACTATAATTAATCTTAATTCCAGCAAGAAGCAGATAAGTGAATGTGATGGGAAAGCTTGCATTTTCACTGCTGCTGCCTAGGGACAGCTACTTAATCACGGCAATAAAATGGCACAGGTTAAGGAATTAAATAGGGCAGAAACTTTAAACTAGTTTAAAGACAAATAGGAAAAAAAAAAAAAAGACAGGAAAATGCAATGAAGTTAAGATACATAAAAGGCACAAATTAACTATATAGAAGAATACCACTGTACAAGGGTAAAATAGCAAGAGATGGGTTTATAAAAGAAAAAGGAAAATCTTTCCAAAAACGCAGCTAGGGGCAATTATAAACAGAAACAGGAAAGGGCTGAGCTTAGATCGAATACACAGAAAAAGGCAGAATAACTATTTTTCACTTTATTGGTTAAAAACTCTTTACAAAAGTGAATGAAGGTTGATCTTTTTAATTTGACTTTTGAAGATGAAAAAGTGTCTTTTGATATGCCATTATTTTAAAATGAAAGTGACTGGTGATTTTGATCAACAAAATGTATTAACCATTTGAAATGAAGATGCCTAAGTCAGTTTTAACCACATGAAGTGAAAACTAACATTTTTTTGGTAAGTCCTGGTGGGAAAAAAAATATCTTTCAGCCCATTTCACTTCTGTTCATTATGTATCAAATTAAGAGATGGTACCCACTGCCTTCAGGCAGGAGGACAGACTAGATGACTTCTTAGGGTCTTCTTTCCCTCTGCTTTCTCCTGTCTGTACTCGAATGGAATAGGATACACAGTGTTCCCTTTCCCTCTTCCCACAGGCTTTTTAAAAAAATTTGCTGAGTGCAGGGAGAGTGCTCGCTTCACAAATACAGTGTTGACTGGGATGTCTAGCCCTCCTGTGATGGAGATAAGAAGAGAAGGAAACCAACTGCTGAGGAACATTTAAGTGATGTAGTGATGTTGATATCACCTTGCAATTATGCCCAAGACCATGGGCTCTTTCACCCATGCAGATCTACCTCTAGGGTCTCTTGAGGGAATGAGGTAGCTTCTCCCACCAATCGAATATACCTTAATTTTTTTTAATTTAGACTGTTGCAATTTAGAGTGAGACTGTTATTCCCAGGAGGTCCTGTTTGGGTGTATCTCTGTTCTCAGCCTGTGGCTCCAGCAGCCGGTGGAGAGGCTCCCATGGGGCTGGTGCTTTTGGGCGTTTCTCACAGAACGTGCGTCGTTGTATGGAGCACTGCTGGCTCAGAGGGGAGCCCAAGGTTGGCCCCGCACTTTCTCTAGATTTGAAATTTGCAAAATTTCTCTCTGCCGCGTTTTAAAACAAGTAAATCCACACATATATGTGCACAGGCTCTACAACCTATTGGGCTTCTAAATACCTGATATTAACTCTGTCTGATAACTTGGGCACACATAAATGTTGAGGTTGTTTGAAGTCAGCTTCAAATAGAAGACCAGGGCCTGAAACCCTGCCATTCCACACTTTGTAAATACATTAAACACCTGGTCTTTTTTTCACAACAGCTCTCTCCTCTCTGATGAACCGCAGTCAGAGGGAGAACAAGATTGCCTTCTGTGAAGATGGGCTGACCCTGATGGGCACCTCATCTGTCTGGCACTTGCCCCGTGCCAGTTCCTGGCACGTCCTTATTCCTCTCCTAGAAAATATGGCCATCAATGATGCTGTGGAGAGAATAAGGGTGAGCTACGGCACATCTGAGGTGGAGCCAAACAAGTCGTTCAACACAAAATCATCCTGTTGGTGTTTTTCAACTGATTTTCGCTTGGGTAGGGGCAAATTTACCAGGGAAGATGGGGAAGGCAACCAGGGAAGTTTCAGCCCACACCTACCCTGGCCCACCTCCCATTCCCCCCTTCCAGAGTGCTAACAAGCATTCCCAGCACAGCAGCATCATGGTTTCTTTGTGGGCCAAAAAGCCATTGTGCTAGCTGCAGCTGGTCAGCTAGCCCAGTGGCTACAGCCACATGGCTCCTGCCACCACATGATGCAGCTGGCCAGATCACGAGCTTCTTCGGTCCATCATGTGCAGTGGTGCACAGACTGCTTCAGCAAATATGGCCCAGACTAATGATACTCTGCTGATATTACAGTTTTTCCTGTGTTTGGTTTTTTTCTTTTTTTTTTTTTAAAGAAAACTGGTATTTTTTAGCCAAAATGTAACTTGGTTCTTTGAGCCAACTCACTTAAAGATATGTTCAGACAAGTATTCATATGGACTATCTTGATGAAAGTTTCTCTCACACTCAGCATTTTTCTTTACTTTCCACTGCCGAACACCACTGCTCATTCCAAATCATCTTCAGTTGATAAATTCTATATCCAAACTGAGGTTTATAAAAACCTCCATTTACAGTCAGACTGTGGAAATCCCAACCACAGAAAGTTGCAAGTCAAATGCGGTGAATAGTTTTTTTTTTAAAAAAATGCTAAATCAATATATAGCTTGCATTTGGTTATATTTAGGATAAACAAATCTGATGCTCCATGGCATAAAGCCAACCATGTCAGAGTCAGGAAGAAATTTCCACCACAGATCATTTCTGTACGTTCCTGTACAATTAGACAGGTGCTTTTTGTGATGTTTAAGCTTCCTTTGGAAGGAAAAGGTGGTGGTTGTCGCTGAATCTGGTAATGAACACCAGTGGCCTAAGCTGGCATTTCATTTATTCCTTCTCTCCTGCAACTGCTACCAGGCACCTCCTTGTACAGATCGACAAGGATGTTTGTGCAGGATTGGGGCTGGCAGCCTGGAGATCGCAGTATCCCATCGGAGCCATGACACAGAAAGCCTTTCATGTCATTCACTTCTACCTCCAGCACGAGACGAATCTTCACCGGAAAGAATTTAAGAATTGCAATAGACATAATTGCGTAGCAACACTGATGTTCAAACACTGCGACGCTTTAGTAACAGGTACCAGAATAACAGTTTGATTGAGAAATCTGATGTTTTGAGACAGATATAGCTGGAGGTACAATGTGATGTGCTAGATCATCGTTACCCAGGTTCATTAATTCATTTAGGACTACTAACTCCACACTTTCTAGCCAATTACATGCCCACAAGAAGGCCCATTAACTTGACCATTATGGTGTCTCAGCAACCCATTGAAGGAGTCTGTATGGTGAGGAAAGGAAAGTCATTCCTGTAACTCAGCAAATAGCTACGAGGTGGATCATGATGCCCAACCCCTTAGGACTGGTGGGCTGTCAGGCAATTTGCCTTTTTCTCAGTGGGAACCACTGAGTAAGACAAAGAGAAACCATGTCACCGGTTTTGCAAGTACGTGTGAACTCATTGACATGAATTGATTTTAGTCTTATACTGTGGCTGAACTTGGCTGATGCCTTCAGGGGAAGAAGTAAATAGGTATGAAGGAAAGTTACTGACAAGAATATTTTCCATGTGAATCAAAGACTATTTTGTTTCTAGATTTGCCAAGACTGAGAGACTCCATTTCTTCTGCAGCAGCCTTGCATAAGGATGGCATTAGAAGGCAGCATCCAATTCTACTGGAGCAGCTCATGATTCCACCAGTGGATCCAGGAGAAAAATGGAAAACTCCAAAGCTTGAGTTAGAGCTTGACAGGTAACTGAAAACAGAACCATTTCTCACTGCAGCACAATCTTAAATAGCGGTTTGTATTGCCAAGATCAAAATAGAAAAATCCACCCAACCACATGACTCTGGAGCAATTTCTAGGCTGTACAAAGAGCATTAACTATAAGACCATTTCTTAGTCTTATAAGTCACAAACAGGTCTGAAAAAGAACATTAGTGTTCCGTTCTGGGCTTTGCGATGTATTAACCACCAGGCCTTGGGATGATCTGATAAGGTATTGGTAAGATAGAGGTAATGATGCTCACTCGCCTGCTCAGGGACAGAACCGAATACTGAAATTCAGAGCTGCGATATTAAGGACCTGTGTGAATCTTCATAAGACTGGCTTAAAAATAATGTCTTCAAGTTAAGATAACCCTTTTTACCCATCCTTCAGTGCTCTTTGACAGTTGGAGGTCCGATACATTTCTTGATCTCAGAAAACATTTCTTTCTCAGCCCGAGTTTTACTTCAGAAGCAGCTTCTTTAGGGGAAGGCCGGCTGTCAGCCCTGGGCATGGTGCATCCTCACTGATGGGCAGGCATTTGGATCTGCAATTTCAGCAGGCCTTGGAGAAAACACGCCACGCTAAATGGGTTAAATGTTTCCATCAACATACACAGCACAGCCGCATGCAGTTAAAAGACAGTTTGAGCTGATTCAAAGGCCGTGTATATTTCCAAATAAATTCAATTTACTAAGACTGACTCCTAAATGGAGTCTAGTGTCAGTAAGCCCTCTAATGGAAAACTTGCAGTCTTTGTATTTTCCGTGCTGAGTAAGTACCAAACCAGATGGCACTGGCTCTGGGATGCAACAGCCCAGTCTCCTTTCCCTGCAGGGACAAAAGTGCTGACACCACATGGTGCTTACAGGTGTTATTCAATATTACGAACACTAATAATAGACTTTCATCTACAGGAGTCTCTCGCCCAAAGGCTTCCAAGCTCCCGAACACAAATAAACTCCAAACATAATTTACATTAAACAGGCAATATTCCCGACTGAATCACATAGCAGGAACAAAGGCTGGGAGAAAACTCGGTGTGCTGTGATCCCCCGTCTGCAATGCTTAGCGGCAACATCAAGAGTAAGGAAGATGCAGCAGCCTTGTCTCCTGTTCCCTTTGCTTGTGGTGGGGAATTCTCCTGGCAGGGGGGACCCAGGCAGCAAGAAGCATGGTGCAAGCAGGCTCTTTGTTATGTGGGCAATACCTTAGAGAGAGTCTTGGGCTGTTACTCATCCCCTCTAAGATATATGCTGGCTCCAAGGGTTTTTCAGGTTTGAGTGTGATCCTAGGTCCATAAAATGTCTGGGAAGGAGGCTCTGCAAAGGAGACCTGGCAATCCCTGAGCCTTGGTCTTTGGGTTTCCCTCTGGAGGTGGGAGATGGCTGGCACATTTCAAGCAAAATCGACCCTCCTCCCAGCCCAAGCTGTTCCCTCCCTCCCTTCCCTGGCAAAGACCTGTGGTGAGCCTGTAACTCCAGGCATTGGCGTTTCCCATTGTGTACAGCAGCTGAGATTTGCTGCTGTGGGGTTATGCAGGAACCCTTCTTACCCACTGACTCCACCACGGCTCCTTACTGGTGGTAGACAAGACATCAGGACACAGTCTGAGAAAGACAAGGTCTTAATGACGAGAAAAGGTAAAGGCCATTGTATAAACCAGTTAAATCAGCTCTTAGAGGAGTAGGTCATCTCTCAGTACTCATATGGGGCTAATGCCCATCTTGGAGAGGATACAAAGAGCTAGATCAGAACTGTTAATGACCCCTGTCTATTCCAGATGGGTGAGTTTGCAAGTAGTTTGCTGGCATACACCCAGAGACACATAAAGCATCGAGTCTTCAGTCTTTACTGGAGGAAATGAATTACAAAGAACATATTAAAGCAATGTGTCTGCACTCATTTTGCATCAGCAAGATGGAAGGAGTTCATTTCAACCCTCCCTCCCCCCTGTCATCAAGTGTCCTAACACCAGTGAAATCCCTTTCACACCAGGTCAGGCAGATCGCCTTTCAGCGGCTGCTTCCCGCCGCCAAAGGGGAGAGCGGGGCTAGGCAGCAGCTGGGAGCTGGGGTAGGCAGCAGGTGCCGAACACTTGTGGAGCCCGAGCGTTCCCCATCCCTGGGACGGGGCAACAGTGGGGAGAGGGCTTTTCTCACCTCCTGCTCTGGATGGAGCTGGAGGAATGCTGCCTCGCATCACCACGCGTGCCCCAGGGGGGCAAACAGGCTAGTTGGATGTGAGGGGCTGCTGGGGCATCTGGGGCAGAAGGCACTGCCCGGTGCCAAGCCACGTGGAGCTGGAGGAGAATGAGCCACTCTTGCTTGTGCAAGAAAGTATGGGCAAGACATGGGGAAAGCTGAAGAGTCTGCCCCTCTGCAGTGTCACCTCGCGTCAGGTCTGGCAGTTGCATGCCCTCTGCAGAGCAGGGGATGCGGGGCAGGATGGGGAACACACGGCAGAGGTTGCGGCGGACGGGAAAGGGGAGGAATAACCCTGCGTGGAATGTGATGGACGAGGGGTGGTGAACGCACGAGTGGGCAAAGCGCCTGCCATGTGTCATAGAATCATAGAATCATTCAGGTTGGAAAAGGCCCTTGAGATCGAGTCCAACCATCAACCCTACTCTACAAAGTTCTCCCCTACACCATATCCCCCAACACCGCATCTAAACACCACTGTGTCCAACCACACAGTCCCTGTAGTGGCTATCAGGACGTGTTTCTGTGCTGTGCATCTACCTAAACACACATTCACAAACTTGGCCTGCAGTCAACCTGTTGAAAGGAGATGTCACGTGGACCAAAAGGCTTCTTTCAATTGTGATGGAACCACTGGCACGGAACACTATGAGGTATAAGAAACCGTGAAAGACAGACTGAGGGAGATGGGCCCCGCTGCAACTGTGGCAATAAGCGGAGCCAGGGCCTTGCAGCCCCACAGACAGTTTCTCTGGAAACCTGCAGGAAAAGGTGCCCAATGCCCTCAGCACAGAAAAGGTTACAGCAAGATGAAGTGAAAGATGAAGGTCCAGAAAGATGAAGGGACTGCCAGATAACATGAATCCCAAGCACATTTTGCCATTGGGGATAAATCTTAGTGCCTTGTAAAATACAGCAGACCAAATGTTTTGGGGGAGATAGGTGTGTGTTCCCGACACGGATTGTCCAGCAGAGATTTGAGAAGATGGCGTGCTTCCGTGTGCTCAGGGTGGACATGGCAGATGGGCAAGAGAGGAGGTGCAGCCAGTCACAGGAATCTGCTGCCCGCGGAAGCTCTCGCGTGATCACACCTTGGTTATTGCAACGTCCAGGTGTCTCACAGTACTTCAGCAGCCCAGTCTACAGCAAGTTTGAAAAATAAAAAAGAAGTGTCCTTGAGCAAATTAAAAAGGCAGCTCCTCTGCCTTGGGCAGTCCTTGTACTGCTGGTTGATTGTCCTTGCTCTACGTGCAGTTTGGGGCGCTCTCAGGTATCAGATATTGACTAGACCATGAAGGACTGTTTTAATGTTCATTGACATTAAAATGTCATTGGTGAATTCAATTTCCAATATAGGCCATCTGCCCGTAATAGAGCTGAAGAATCCACGCCACTGAGCAGGTTTCCAGTGAGTATTAAATAACATTTATTTTTGAGTGTGAGGAGTAATTTTTAATTTTTTAATCCAAGTCTCAATCCTTACTCACACTAAGAACTTGGAATAAAAAAATGCAATTGAAACTCCAGAGGTGGATATGTATTACTATCTCAGTTGTTGCTTACTAAGACTGGTGGAGAGAGAGATCTAAGTTGGTCCAGAAGGAGCTATGCTTGCCTTGCATGACCTGCCTGTCTAACAGTAGCCATATAACTTTCCTGATTTAATTCTGAGTAGAACATACTTGGATGCAAGAGTTACGACTAAGAGGGGCAGTAGATGTGTGGACTTGACTCATGTCCCATGGGTCATGGAACCATGACATGCATGACTGCATGACAACACGTCATTGTCCCATGATCCCTTTCTTGGGTGACACTGACTTCATACATCAGATGTTCCTTGGACCTAGAATTTTTCCCCTTCCTTTTCCCCACCTTAAATTCACAACTCACTATTTGGACTGCTGCAGCTTCAAGTTCTCCTTGGCCTGGTTTCTCAGCTTGCCAGCTCCCAAGACTGTGAGTCTCAGGCAGGGCCAGAGGCAATGAAGTCAGGGCAGTAAAACAGCAATGAGAAGCTATGACTGGTTTTGTTCAGATCAGCTCCACTGTATCCAAAACGCAAAACTTCTGGCAGAGATGGAGGAGAATAACAGTATTAAATAGCAGAGTCCCACAAAATGTAACAGTGCAAATGGGACATAATATTTAAAAACAGCAATGCTATGCGTGGAGAGAAAAACAAGAATCATCGGTACTTAGGCTCCAATTCAAGTTGTTCTTTGGTACAATAACTCGATTAGAGTAACAGGAATTGTTTGTTCACTCTGGAAACAATGAGATTTCTCCTTAGTTCCTCTTGTTCTTGTACCAAGGGTATCGCTCTTGCATCCAACCAATCTCCTCATTACCTGAGAGGAATATTCCTAATTTCACCCTCATCCTTTGGCCTTCCCTGGGACATATAACAAAGCAAAGAGAATGTGCTTGGCATATTACAAACCCTAGCAACCAGTATTTCTCATCTTATTAAACGCAAGCAAAAGATGAAACTTCCAACCTCGGATTTTCCAGGTTCTGAAGCAGGATTTTCCACTGCTCTGCAGCTGCTCATCTCTGAGGGCTTAACAAGAACTTCTCTGGTTTGGAGCCTACGAGGAAATATCCCTTGATATCACATATCAAACTAGACTCCTTTTACCCATGCCAGGGGAGTGGAGCCATCACTGGCCCCTTCTTCTTCTTTTTTTTTTTTTATGGTGATACAAACCAGGCCCAAGAATTCCCTCAATACCTAATTTTTCCGTTGCAGAGGACAAAAGTTCCTACCCGTCGTTTTCCATAGCAGTTTACTTTCAAAGCACAGCTACTTCTCAGTTACACATGGAAAGCCATGAAAGGTGCTGCTGAAAACAGGAAGAGGCTTGGACTTCTGATCTTACATTTTCTCATTTGTGGTGGGTTCTCTTGATCCTTTAGAGCCTTGTTTCGATTAGTCAGTTTGAAAGTGAGGAAAAGAGAGAAATCACTAATGTTTACCAGATACACTCACTCACAGATTCTTCAATTTGTATGTGTAGAAGCATCACCAGGAGTCACCGGTTTGGGGAGCTTCTGCTCTGCTTCGGCCAGGTAGCTACAAGGATACCTTCCCACCACAAATGGAAGTGTTTTGCTGGGCAGGCTGTAACCTTGATCTTACAGCAGGGCGAGGCACAGGCACTGCAGAGCTGACTCCTCGCGTCAAGCCACCTTGCTCAAAAAGCCATGGCAATGCTATTCCTTCAAGCCTATCTCAATCGGAAAGGACGAAAGGTCTTCCAGGTTCCTCTGAAGAGATGTAACACAGTAGTGACTGTGAAACAGCCCCACCTGGCCTGACGTTGTTGAGAGAAGGGGAAGAAAACACAAGCTAAGGAGGTGAAACTTGGCTGTGGCGATGATTTGCAGGTGGCCACGGCAAGCTGTGATGGGTTGGTTTGCAGCCTGTAAAGTACCAATGCAAATGAATCTCACCTCTCCACGGCGAGACACATCTGCTTGCCCAGTCACCGGGGAGATGCTGCCCAGTGGAGCAGGTGGGCTGTGCCTGCGGGCAGGGTCTGCTGGCCCTGGTGGTGCAGGTTGGGTTAAGCATTGCTCGGTTGTCCAAACGGGCTGAGCCAGCTTGTCCTTGCGACTCAGTGGAGCACACCAGAGGTCCCACACTGAGGTTCCTCCAGGAGCAGGAGTGGTCCAGGAGTGCTGCTGGTGTGTTCTGCCTGAGAGAAGAGGAGTTATAAATGCAAGCACTGGACTGCTTTCAAGGTCTGTGCTAGAAACATCCCCCCAGTGCTGCATGGATGTAGGGACTTGCCAACGTCAGGAGAACAGTAGCTCAGACACCTCTGCCGTTTGCTCCCTTGCAGGGTAGGAATATCCACAATCATCAACACAAGTTTGAGAACAATTTTTTAGATAGCAAAAAACACACAGCTGATATGAAAGAAACAGGAGAAAGAATTGTATCTTAAGTTTTGACTGAAAACATGTCTTTGATGAAGACTTAACTGGGGGATTAGTAGAAGGTGACAAGATTGTTTTCATCTATGCTTTATTACTTGGTCTGTTTTTTAAAAAGTCTAGGCCACTTTAGCTGGGAAAAGTCAAACCCCTGCTGGAGGGCCACAGGTCAGAAACCTCAGAAAGAAGGCATCCAAAGTGGATACTGATTTACAAAGCTTTGGATAGAAACCAGTCTCTCAAAATAGCAACTATTACTTAAACAGGTGCCTCCTTAAACACTGATACAGATCCTTTCATTGCTTTTCATTGAAATTTGAAGTGATATTAGCAAATCAAGGACTCTTTTTTTTTTTTCATCTAGGAATGCAGAGATAATGATAATTTTATAGAGCTCGGAGGACAATCCTAGAAGATTTCTGCAAATCGACTTGTTTCTCAAGTGAAAATGGCATTTCTTCTGTGCAGGGCACTCAGATGAATTGCAATGGAGTATCATGTAGGAACTCAATTTTATCAGTATGGTGACACCAGAATGCAACGTTTTTCTATGTTAAAAACATTAATAGTCTGTATTTCCTGTTTCAATGTTAGAAGGAAAAAAAAAAGCATACCCTTTTGGATTTGGTATTTTTGGGTTTTGACTCTTCAGTGCCAGTCAGTGATGTTGAAGATTTACTCTCAGAATTGGTAATGTTGGTCTGATCTTCTGACCTCCAAGCTACAGCGTTGAATGTACCCTGGAAACTGTCATAAGAGATACCTTATAATCAGTACAGCTAATAAAGGGTCCTTTTGTTGCAGGAATCTTTTTGTGTAAGCTGTACGCTCTTCTCCGTTTTTCCTTTCCCTTGTGGGTGGTCAGAGCTGAAAGTAAAACATTAAAAAAAAAAAATCAAACCAAACTATTTCAAATGTAAGGAATTTTAAGTTCACAGACTGTGGCTCATTGTCACTAGCAATTTCCTCTGGAATGGTGAAGAGAGGTTTCTTTTCTTTCTTAGAAAAAGTGCCTTTTCTCTATCTATTTTTTGGCTTGCAATGCTAGAGAGATGTACCCCATTCAACAGTTCAGAAAAGCAAATCTCTTTTAAAAAGCTGGTTAAAATCTGTAGCTTAAGGAAATATTGCCTTCCTCCTTCTCCCTCCCAATACCAACACTTTCCCCATAATAGCTTCTTCTTTTTTGCTGAAAAAGAAGCCCAAAGAGTATTCCACTGAAAAAAACAGTATCTTCTAAAATACAGTGCTAAGACACGTTTTGTCTTGTAAACAGAAGTTAAGAGAGTTCCTGTAAGCAGAACATTTGGAACAACAGCACTCCGTTCAAATATTTATTTAGAAAAAATTTGTAATAACCTAACCCGTCGTTTTCCACTGTTAAAAGGAGTAAGGGCTGCCACGAGCTGCCACCTGCTTCCCAAACCCAATGCTATTTGTGCTTCCCAGTCATTCCCGAGAGGATGACGCACACGGTGGCATGGGGGCTCCAGTCCCACTGCTCCCCAACATGCTGGCACCCCCAGTCCTGTGCTTGCTGGGTGCAAGGAAGGCCCTGGCGCCTACTGGGTCAGAAAATGGTCCCAACGCTCGGCTGTGCTGTCCTCACGATATTTATGAGTTGTTTAGTGGGGTCCTGAGCATCCTTTTCACTCATACACATTTGTCCTGAAACCACGACAACGTTATGGCACTGCTTCTGCTAACCCAGAGAATGTTACTGAATGGATGTATATTTTGAGTTAGCTTCTTCAGATTCCTAACTGACCCCAGTCAAATCAACATAATGCTGATTTAAAGCAGGACAAGAGTTAGGCTTTTTCTCATCTGCTTAAGTCACACCTTAAAATTTTCTCCTTTCTGCTCAAGATGCATGTAGAAAACGTCAAGAGCTCCTGGCACTCCCAGTTAAGTACAAAACTGGCATCCCTTTCTGAAGTCCACTTGAAAAATTGTGTCTTGTTCTTACTACACCATCCAGCAACAGGTTACTGGAATGAAAACTGTCTGGTTCTGATACCCAGTTTCTGGTGTCTTGATACGATCTTGGAGGCAGAAGGGGCAGCAAGAGGCACGTGAATCAGAAGGAATGCGCTCGTCCAGGAACACGGCAGGCTAATTCAGAGAAGCAGAGGGAGCCGCTTAAATATATGTGTCCATTTTAACTCCAAGGAACAAAAGAGGATGAGAGTTTGTTGCAGTCAGACTCCAGGAAGAGTATTCCATTCTTGAAACAAACAAAACACGCTGCATTTACTGGTGTATTGCCCCTATGGAAACTGCAGGGGACAAAAATTCCCAAATGAAGCTCTACATCAGAACTGCATCAGAAGTGATTCCAGCTCTGTCCCATCATGGGACAAGGAAGGGTCCGTAAATGGCACCCAATTTCAGAGGAAATGGCACCCAATTCCACCTTCCTAGGACAGGCCAGCCCTGTAATGTGGAAGAGTTCATCTTCCAAGCAGAAAATACATCAGTATCTCAGCTAGCAAAGACAGTCCTCCTCCTGCACAGAAAACCAGGTAATGCAAGAAGAGATGGATGGAAATAAGACCCCAATCAAACTCCAACGAATCTTGTTCTGAGGAGCAACATTTGGGGTTAGAGAGGTTGGTTTTTTTAAGCAGCTCCTCAGCACCACGTCAAGTAGACTTTTTATTAGTTCCTGTTCAGGAGGGTGTATACAAATACTGAGGGTAGGATGGTCGATCTGGCCTTGAGCATCAAGCCCACAGTCTGGCACATCTGTTGCACAAAGGCAGACCATGAAAGAAGCAGCTGCGGAGGAGCTGGAGTCTTTCCTCTCTTCAGCTGTAAGAGAAAAATCCTGAGGAAGTAGAAAACTAAATTTCAATAAACTTAGAAAAGTAAACCCCAAACACTATTTCCTTGTTTCTGTATGTTGCCATCTCTGCCTTAACCTTGACAGAAGAAAGGAGATTTGTAATTTGTCTTTTGATTACAATTTATTGAATTATGTAGAATTTATTGTGTTCTCTGCAGGAAGCTGACATGCCCAATGTATATTGTTCTTTCAAGTGTGGTGAATCAATATACATGTTCAATTAAACAACACCCTGAAAATATGTCTATTAAGTATATTTAACTTGGAGGTGGCACTTCTATTTGAAAAATCCAACCCCATTCCTTCTCTCCCTCCTTCCCTCCCTCCCTCCCAAATATGACCCAGAAGTTATTATTGTTATTATCTTTTTTTTCAATCAGAGGAAACATGGCCCAAATTAACCAATGCGACTGAACATGCAGATATGTTTCCTGTTTCCTTCCTCCTCATTATCTTGCTTTTGCGAGCTCAGGAATATGCCTACCAGAAATAAACAGGTCTCAGCTGCAAGCAGCTGGCTCTCCGCTGCGGCGAGAAGTCCCAGGCCAGGGCTGAGAAACTTTGTGTGAAAGTTGGCCAACTGCTTCCCCTCTTGCCTTTGCAACATGCTACCATTCTGTGTGTGGGCTTTGATTCACGCACCCCATTGGAGGCAGTCCTAGGAATTTTTTCAGCAGCTTCAGATAATTAAAAATGAATAATGCCTTCAGCACAATAACCCTTGTGCTAATTGCTTGGATATTAAGCTGCATTCCTTTTGCTGTGCCCTTCCACTTACAGATTCTTGCATTAACGTTGCGGCGGTACTGTGGAAGAGGTTAGGGTGAAAAATGGAAAAGTTAAGGCAGCTGGATACAAGAAATGAGAACACTTGATATTTGGTGGCATGTGGAAAGCAGTCTGGGACACCGATAAACAGATTGCTTGGCTTTTTCTAGTAAAATGATGGCATCGTGTCCATTGACAAAGATAACTGGAAGCCTACAGACAAAAGCCTTAACGCCCCTTTGCACCAGGATGAACAGGGCAAGCTGCACCCCTCAGCACTGCTCTCCCACCAAGATATCCATGGGACAGGCAAGTCAAGCTCAAACGGGAGGAAGGCCGCCTGCTATGAAGTGAAAAACACAGATTTAAGGTCCCGGTTTGAAAGCCAGGAGTTGATTTCATAAGCCTTTCCTACAGCTTCATCATGGCATTCACAGAGCTGGTGGAGCACGCCCAAAACTCGGGGGGCGTGGGGGCCTTGGGGATTGCTTATGATACATCACCAAGTTTCAATATCAAATTCACAAAGATTATAAAAATAACCTAAAAATCTTTGCTATTCGAAATTATTGTCAGAAACCTGTCAAGGAGAGCGCTGAACGGAGCGAGAGAATAATTTTGTTTGCACAAGAAGCAGAGAAGGATTTTGATCATCAGGAACACATGGCAGGAGAGGGGTATGGAGGGGGTGTCTCAGCAGAGAGGGAGAGAAGAAAGGCCTCAAAGTACATGGACAGAGAGGCATTGAGGGAAGCTGCTCCCAGCAACAAAGGAAATTTTGAACCTTAGGTGAACAGGGACGGTAAGAAGAAACTAAGACTATTTGTATTAGCACTTTGCAGAAAAACTAGAGGGAAACAGAAAGGGCAAAAAGAAGAGTAGGTGCAACAAAGGATTTTGTTCATCAGTGTAGGAAATACTCTGCGTTTTCACAGACTGGGCCCTACCTGAAAATATGTATTTCCTCTGAAGGGAAGCTCCACTGCAGTACATCTGGAACTGATTCCTAGGGGAAGCCAGAGGTGGTTTGCTGCACTCCTCTATGAGATGCACCTGTGAGAGGCCCACAAAGCACCTTAGTAAAAGTGAGCATAAAAAGGGTCATGGGCTTATGCAGTAGGGAAACCATGTGGAGGCCTCAGATGTGTGCTGGTGTTACTGGAGCCCTCCTGGTCCAGCATGTGCCCTCGGACACCACTCCAATGAGGTGGAGCTTGAGCCCTGGGGACCTCCCTGGGTGTGCTGTGGGTTGAGGGCAGCCAGACAACTTGGCTGGTGTGCAGCAAGTTGATTGTGTGCCTGAGCCCTGCGATTCTGCCTGAGAGGATTTTGGTGGCACTGTGTGGCCAGGAGAAGCTACGACTATTCATCAGCAGAAAAGTTTGTTTGATGTTATGGGCCACTGTCTTCTTCTGCACCCTATGCAAGATGGAGAGAGAGACCTTGCAGGCATAGGGAGTTTGGATGCCTCATGTTCATCCTCCACGCATCCATGCAACTGCTGAGTTGGGAACAGCAGCCACAGCCACTAGAGGTCTCACAAATTATTTTAAACCTTGTGAAGGACAGCTGCTGCCAGCTTCCACTCACAGTGTCCTTCATTTAGTGGAGTTTGAATCAGGCTCTGATTTGCTTCACACTTACTGCCTGGTCTTGTCCATGCCACTAAAGATGTCTTCCTTCCAAGCTTATGAGTGTTTTTATTTAGGTATTTATTTCCCTTCCTGCCCTGTGCCACGGCTGCAGCCTGGCAGACGAGTGCCTGAGGTGGGGAGGATGCTGACTAGCCGTGGAGGAGTGTCCTCGGGTAAGACTTTGGAGCGGGGAGCAGTGTGTGCCCCAAGGCTTGCACTGCAATTAGAAAAATGCGTTAAGAAAGGAATGAGAAGGAGGGGGAGATTAAGCCACCTGATTTAATTTTTTTTTTCCCCCAGTGCATTAGCTGGACAGTGCTGCCAGCAGGTGAAAAGTAGGTGGACTCGATGATCTCAAAGGTCCCTTCCAACCATGAAGATTCTGTAGGTAGATAAAATATCAGATACGTATGCAGAGACATGAGAATGAACTGAAAAAAAACACACAGAGAATAATTTTCTCACTGGCTTTGACAGCCACTGGGTATTATCACTGGAGGATATTTTCATCCGTTTCAGTTCTTCTGAGAAGACGCTTAAGCAGATCTTGAACAGATACAGGGAGACTTCACTTCTGCATGCGGTCTTTACTGTAAAATGGTACTCATCTCCCTATGTTCCCCCTTACCCCAAAATGCTCTCATGGAATGGGTCCCATTCAGGGCTCCTGGCTGGGGAAGGGAGCAGTGCAGCCAGCAGGCCCAGTCCCAGCAACTCTCCAAAAAGTTTTTTGGGTGAGATCTCACTCCTTGAGCACCTCACGGCACTTGCTGGAAGCCAGTGTGCCTGCAGCTGGGTGGTTGTTCCAGTGCCCAGGAGTAGAGGATCAGCACTCAGGAGTGTTGGCTTCCCAGGAAGATGCACTCATCTTTAGTGACAGCAAAGACGTAGTGCTGTCTTGTAACTAGGGATCCTTTACCGTTCGTTCTGGGGTAGCCACTCAGTCTAGGAAATACGCTCCTCAGTTCAAGAAGGACACAGAACTGCTGGAGAGGGTACAGCAGAGGACTACAAAGATGATGAGGGGCCTAGAGCATCTCTCTGATGAGGAAAGGGTGAGGGACTTGGGTCTTTTTAGTCTGGAGAAGAGAAGGATGAGGGGGGATCTGATCAACACCTATAAATACCGAAAGGGTGGGTGTCAGGAGGATGGGGCCAGTCTTTTTTCAGTGGTGCCCAGGGACAGGACAAGAGGAAACGGGCACAAACTTGAACACAGGAAGTTCCGTCTAAACATGAGGAGGAACTTCTTTCCTGTGAGGGTGGCAGAGCCCTGGAAGAGGCTGCCCAGAGAGGTGGTGGAGTCTCCATCTCTGGAGACATTCCAAACCCTCCTGGACACGTTCCTGTGCAACCTGCTCTGGCAGGGATGTTGGACTAGATGATCTCCAGAGGTCCCTTCCAACCCCATATCATTCTGTGATTCTGTAATTCTGTAAGAGCTAGGCTTAGACACCAGGACCTGGTTTAACATGGAGGTGCAATAAAGGTATCATATGCAGAGATTTCACTCGGATGCAGAGTCTGGCCAAGAGCAATGGAGAATTTCTTTAGTCAGAGAGATTCCCAAGATTAAGCATTCAAAAAAGTCCGTCATTGCAGCAACCAAAGGCCACATGTCTGTTCATGCTATGCCAGGCTGAAAATACATGCAGTGAGCAAGAGCCCCAGCCCAAAGATGAGAGAGACAAAAAAAAAAAAAAAACCCTCAGATTTTATACTGGGGCAGACACAGCAGTGATGTAGGTGAGGAAAGACCGTGATGCTGTGTGGTGGCCTTGTGTAGCATTAGTGGGACACAAGCACAGTGTCGAGAGGCGCTAAGGGCCATGCTGATGTCCCCCGCCCCCAGATAAATTCTCCAGGGAGACAGGACAGAGGCAGAACCAGAAGCAGAACTCAGGTCAGCTTTGTCCCAGCTCTCTGATCTGGCCTGCTGCCTGTCAAACTTGGTCTGATTTTCTGAAAAACCTCCCTGTAGAGATTACCCTGTACCGTGTTGCCACCGTATCAAATAAAAATCATGGAATCACAGAATTGTCAGAGTTGGAAAGGACCTCTAGAGATCATCTAGTCCAACTCCCCTGCTGAAGCAGGGTGGCCCAGAGCACATCACTCAGGACTCCATCAAGGCAGGTCTTGAAGATCTCCAGAGAAGGGGACTCCACGACCTCCCTGGGCAGCCTGTTCCAGGGCTCTGGCACCCTCACCGGAAAGAAGTTTTTCCTCATATTTGAGTGGAACTTCCCATGTTCCAGCTTGTGCCTGTTGCCCCTCGTCCTGTCACTGGGAACCACTGAAAAGAGTCTGGCTCCATCCTCCTTCAACCCACCCTTTAGGTACTTGTAAACACAGATGAGGTCTCCCCTCAGCCTTCTCTTCTCCAGGCTAAAGAGCCCCAGCTCTCTCAGCCTTTCCTCATCAGGGAGATGCTCCAGTCCCTCGGTCATCTTAGCTGCCCTACGTTGGACTCTCTCCAGTAGTTCCCTGTCTGTCTTGAACTCTGGAGCCCAGAACTGGATGCAGTATTCCAGTTGTGGCCTCACCAGTGCAGAGTAGAGGAGGAGAATGACCTCTCTCGACCTACTGGCCACACTCTTCCCCATGCAGCCCAGGATCCCATTGGCCCTCTTGGCAACCAGGACACATTGGTGGCTCATGGAAAGTTTGCTATCCACCAGGACTCCCAGATCCTTCTCCTCAGTAGTGCTTTCCAGAAGATCCATGCCTAACCTATATTGGTGCCTGGGGTTCTTCCTCCCCAGGTGCAGGACCCTACACTTGCCCTTGTTGAACCTCATTAGGTTCTTAATGGTTTGCTGCTTTCATTTTTACCTCTGCTTCATGCAAACAAGCACATGAGTGTTTTGCAGTCCTTTCATAGACAAACTCCTGGGGTCCTGTGGGGCACAGCCTGCAGAGCAGCACTCTGGCCTGTGGTCCCCACTGCCTCCGAGGGACTCGCACGGACATTTCCAGCCTCCCTCTCCCAAGTGTCAGCCAGCACCATGCTTGTAGCTCTACATGCTTCACCTGTGTGTGCAGCTCCTTTGCACACACATCTCACAAAGGGCACATTGGCTCTCTCTCGCCTGGCCACATGCTCCTAGCCCCACCGGGTGCTTTTGCACCCATAGACAGTTTTTGAGAGAAAACCTCATCCCAGCCCTCCCAAGAGCCCCATGCACACCTCGCTTTTTCCTCGGCTGAAAATAAATCCACCACCTTTGGAGCATTTCCTCCCCACTCCATGTGATTCTGATTTCACTAATTAAAGTTAATCTGATAAAGGAAGGAACTGCAGAGAAGAATAAGAGCAAAAAGGCAGGCGAGCAAGGGTCAGCCGGCATGCCAGAAGAGAGAGGGCTTTGTGGCCGGGGAGCCAGGGCCGCTGGAGGGCACGAAGGGAAGCGGCGGTTTGAGTGGCTTCATCTATTTTGGCCCATGGGCTGAGGCTGAACCGCTGGCCACCCTGGCTGCCCGCCCCATCCTGACCTCCCGGCTGCCCTGCAGCACAGCCACTGCTCGCAAGGTGGGATCTAATGAAAGGCATCAGGGAGAGCAGGAGGAGTCCTTCTGCCTCCTGATCGCATTTACCCGGAGCAACACACCATGTAAGCTGGCTCGGGGGGATGAGTAATGGATAACAGAGCAGCTTCTCATCTCCAGCCCTCTAGTCCCACTGGTGCCTGCAGGGGAGTGCTGGTTGGAATTCATTGCCACCTGATGGCGGTTGAAGAGTTTCTATAGTAAATGAATGCCTGGATTTCAGGATAAAGCGTCCCCTCTGTGGACAAGACAGTTTGTGGGGTAAGGGAGCAGAGAGCGGGAGCAGTGTGTGGTGATTAGTGTCCCAAAGAGGACAAAACTGCAGTTCAAGGCTTTGCCATGCACAGAGCTGCTTCCTTCCAACTCCCCTCAGCAACACCCCTGGGTGGAAAAAGCACGTTGGCACATAACAATCTAGCTTCACGTGAAAGATGTCTGACAAGGTGTCGCGTCCCCACCGCTCAGAGCAGGCAGGTCCACAACATTCCACTTGGTTGTTCAGTAGGTGGCACTTACCTTCTCCAAAGAGCATCCCAGCATCCCGGTACCCAGCAGAGGACATCTGCAGAGAGAAACGGCTGCTCAAGCCACATACATGCCTGCATGGAATACCAGCCACTGATAACTGTAGGAAATGAGGTGAGCTCACCTTACTTTTTTTTTTTTTTTTTAAAATCGTCTTGATGGTGTTTAGGTGCTGGAATTAATTTGGCTAAGCACAATGCCGTAAATCAATCTAAAGGCACCAGGGATTAACTTTATCCTGTCTGGGCAGCCATAGGTAAGGCAGAGCAGGGAACAGGATGGTCCCTTGCCCCAAACGTGCCAGCAGGGATGTTTGCAGAACCTCTCTGCTGAGGCACGATGTTCGCATGCAGCTAGAGATTTACCACTTCTCTGCTTTCTTTAAATGGCTGGTACATACATCGATTTCGACAGCACCCCTGCCCCTCCTCTGCAAACTCCATTCATCGTTAACTTGTTTAAATTAAACACAAGCACAGACAGGATCAGCAAGCAGCCGTCTGTTTTATTAGTGCTTCTACTTCAAATGTCAGTCTTAGTCCCTCCTTGCTGGGCTCTGATCTCTCATGACAATTTGATTAACTTTACATTTCCTTTTATTGTTGGAGAAACATTTGGAAAATCTTAACATATCTCACTGGCTAGTTCTGAGACCAAGATGGTGATTATGTCCATGCTTAGCATCATCCATCAAAATCAGGCATCTGACAGTCAGACCACCTGAAAAACGTGTCATTCCCAAGAAGTTCACAGGCCATAAAATGCTTCCTACTTGTGAATAATCACATGACACTCCTTTTTCTCCTCACAGCAATGCTTTCATTAGGAAAACTGCTTGAACACCATCATTAGAAGGAAACAGTTTCCACTTTCTACCAGTCTGCCCAGATAAGGGCACCTTCTCAGCTCCCACCAGCTAGAAACCAGTATCTGGGTTTTTTGGGGAGTCACGTTCCAGCGGTGACCCCCTGATGGCAACATACCGTTAACGAGGGACTGCCAGGACACGACAGATTGCAGGGAAAAGGATGCTCCATTTCACTTTGACAGAACAGCTCAGAGCTTTTTCCCCTTTCCTCATGCTCAAACTAATCTAATACTGTCTCAAGCCTCTGGCATATACTCATCACTGTATTTCTGCTGGCCCTTAAGCTTCTGGGTCTTGGCTCAGCCCCAGAGTGTCAAGGCACCAGTGGAAAAGGCTGGAAGTCAGCCTGGTTTTGTCTTTATGTTTCAAGACCAGGATCAGAAACAGAAGTGGTAAGATCCTCATGGAAAAAGCCTGGTTTCTTGGTGTTTGGTTTTTTGGGTTTTTTTTTTTTTTTTTTTTTTTCAAACAGAGTTAATGACATGTAGAGGTTTAAATTCTTCCCCAGCTTCATTTTCATTGATTGGAAGGTGTAGATACTTGGTCATCCTGAAAAGCCCTGCCGCTTTGCCTCTACCTCTGAGGGCATTAAGATGACTTCTTCTTCAGGAAATACTCAGATGTCACAGTTCATCTGATGCCACTAAGCCATGATAACTCTATCCCATACCTGAACCGCCCATTCACCTGGTCAGTGAAAGGCAAAATCAATGCTAACATATTATGGTCATTCAAGAACACGGTTGGGAGGCTTGGTCTCAGGTCCCAGTCCATGACAGAAACTCCCAGGATCTCAAGCAGTACAGAGTACATTCGAGGGTCTCACCATAGCTACTGTAACAAGTTAAGCCTCATGTCAAACTTTGGGATATATGGATCGTGCAGCATACCAATCCCCATCGCTTCTTGGGCGATTTGCAGCTGCTGCTGAACAACAGAAGTAATTTATGATGGTACCAGGATCCCCCTGATGGATATTTCTAATAGTTCTCTTCTATTTCTGTCATTTTCAGCCCCTAGTGAAGCCCTGCTGCAACTCTCAGATATTTCTAATCTTTCTCTCCTGAGAAAAACTACAATTTCAGGCTCTGGAAATTAGAAGTTCTGTTCCTACTCAGCCTACAGAAAGAGAGTGATCAGCACTTCAAAAAAAAAAAAAGAAGAAAAAAAATAGAGGTTTTCCTTAACAAAAATCTCATTTCAATCTACAAAGAAAAAAAAACACAAACAAACAAAAACCAGAATGATAACAAACAAACTTATCTCCCATTCTCAAAGTACTGCTTATATCTTCTGAGAAGTGTCTGGCTTTTCTAGCAAAGAAGAGAAAGTGGAGAAAAAGAAAAGGAAATAGAGGAAGTAGCTATAACGTTAGAGTTGCTGGAATTTACAATAAACAGACTGAGACTCAGATTTCTAACAGCCCAGACCCCTGCAATAGAGAGGTCTAGACCCTTCAGAAGTACTTAGGCTCCTTCTGCTTTCAAATATTTGTACTCTTACCATGCAGCACAGTACTCAACCTCTCCTCCAGGCCTCCAAGAAGGAAGAAAACTATTTACGTCAGCTTGATACCACAGCCACGTTCAGGAAAATGTAAAAAAAATTCCCCTGACCCCAGAGAGGGGGTAATGAGGGCTGGAATCCAGCCCCACATAACCAGCTCTCCCTGCCCCAGTGCCCATAAACGACAGGCCTAATCCAGCATCTTGCTCCCAGTGCTATGGGTGCTGGAAAAAGTCCAGCCCCTGCTGTCCCAGGGAAGTGATAAAACCCCAGGTGCTAGTTAATGCGCTGCCTCTTATAGGGGTGTGCAGCAGGTGAGCAATTATCACTTGCAGCCTAGTTTAATGCTTTACAGGGCCCGAGAGCTGTTTCCAATTAGCCTTAGTGTACCATGGAAATTAACTCACTTGTGTCACCTTGGTTTGCAAGAGGGCTGTGAGGAACCGATGAAACAATCGCAATTGAGTACGGGTGGCACCTCCCCTCTCCTCCTGCTCCTTGGCGCTCCTCGCACTGGATCCGGAGGGGCTATAATTCATGGAAGAAAATATGGGTGGAAAAACCAGCCTGATCCATAACCAGGACCTGAGGGAGGGTTGATCCATCCCCAGAGTCTCGTCTCCATGGCATTTTTCCAGCCTGATTCCCCGTGTCCCAAGAAACAGGCTTCCAAGCACTTCCCTTTGGATTATTTAGTAATCTCATGAGGCTCCTCAGCATTTGGCCTATAAAAGCCTGTCTTTATAAAGAGCTGTGTCATATGTGTGTTTTATCTGTGAGCCTTGTTTAATGAATGCTTTTAGACATTATGAGCCCATTCGGAGCCTGCTGTAAAGCCAGCACCATTCCATCAAGCTCACTGCCATGCCATCGCTGCCAGGCATTTTCTCTTAAAAGGATGTTCTGAGAGTTGATGTCAAGGCTAAAATTAGGTTAAATACTTGCAGGGATCCTTCTGTGACCTCCTAATACAACTTCAGTGCCTGTGAACGGTGTACATATCAAAGGAAGTATGACCTCATGGACAAAGACCAAGAGGATTGAGGAGCTCTCAACTGGTTTCTGAGCTTTGCTATAAAAAGTCCCGTGTCATTTTGAGCACATCACCTCATCTCTCCATGCTTCAGTTTCCTCCATTCAGAGGCTGCAGAAATCACCTCTCGGTGAGATTATGGAACTAAACATATTGTAATTGCACAGTGATTCTTGGGTGATAGTTGTTCAGAAGTGTTCAGAAGAACTTAACTTCAATGTTTAAGAGATCTCTTTCTTTGATAGCTTGGTTTTGAGCTTGGCCAACTCTGCTTACATGAGCTCCTTGTAGCACCTCACTCGATGAAAGAAGATGAGCTACAAGCTGAGTGTGGTGGTGCATCCGTCTAAAATTATCTGTAAAACAACTGATTAAACTTCAGGGATAGTGTGTCTGTGTGTTATATTTGTTATACAAATATGAATTAAAAAGCCAAATTCAGCCCTCTCAGGGAAGGATCCAGTTCTATCGATGACCTGCTTATAAAATGACTGAAGAAGAGACTTTGAGTGGTTTGAATGAAAAAGCAGGATGGAACAAAATCGTAACTGAAAATTCACATCCAAAATGCAGTCTGAAAATCGAATACCAGGGCGCTGCGTGACAGCTTGCTCAGCCAGGGGAAAGGTGGGTCAGAAGCACAGTATCCTCCAGGGAAACACTCTTCAGTCCATCAAAACGTGAACTACAGCTCAGGTCGTTCTTTCCAGCCGCTAATGAAAGTTAATTACGCTGAATTTAAGAGTTTGTTGTAGCCGTGGAGACCAGTGCTGCGTTGTATTAACACAGTGGGAGACATTGCCTGCCCTGGAGAGGTGGCCGATACCTAGTCGATGCCGTAGTTTTCCCCACCTTGGAGACACACAGCTGGTGAATAAGGTACTTAAGGCCTTATACTCAATTCTTAGGACAGGTGGAAGCTTTGACACCCGGGATCCTGTGCTCTGCCCTGGTGAGGCCCCATCTGGAGCACTGGGTCCAGTTCTGGGCTCCCCAGTTCAAGAAGGACAGGGAACTGCTGGAGAGGGTACAGCAGAGGACTACAAAGATGATGAGGGGCCTGGAGCATCTCTCTGATGAGGAAAGGCTGAGGGACTTGGGTCTGTTTAGTCTGGAGAAGAGAAGACTGAGGGGGGAACTGATCAACACCTATAAATACTGAAAGGGTGGGTGTCAGGAGAATGGGGCTGGTCTTTTTTCAGTGGTGCCCAGGGACAGGACAAGACGAAATGGGCACAAACTTAAGCACAGAAGTTCCACCTAAACATGAGGAGGAACTTCTTTCCTTTGAGGGTGGCAGAGCCCTGGAAGAGGCTACCCAGGGAGGTGGTGGAGTCTCCATCTCTGGAGACATTCCAAACCCGCCTGGACACGTTCCTGTGCAACCTGCTCTGGGTGGACCTGCTTTGGCAGGGGGGTTGGACTAGATGATCTCCTGAGGTCCTTTCCAACCCCATGTGATTCTGTGATCCTCCTTCTGTGTCCTGTACTCTGAACATAACATTACCTCTGCGTGTAAGGCTGATGGTGGGCTCTGAGCAGCAGGCAGGCAGCCCGAGATTTAACCTGAATTCCCAAGAACTCTTGCCATTTTATCGCTTTTTTTCCCACAGCAGCACCACGTAAGCTGTAGAGAGCCCGGTTCCGCCAGGTTTTATCACCCTCAGGAACCAAAATGTCCCAGCAGCATCAGGGAAGGCGCGCGCCCCGTGGCTGCAGCAATTGAATTAGCTGCAGTAATGACAGGCGGGGGCTTCTGAAAAACCCGGGCCAGCGGGAGAGCTTTCGGCAGCGAAGGGCCAGACCCCAGGCAGGGGAGCTTCCCAGAACTGGAAATGTCAAACTGCTTCCTAAGGAGAGTCGGGCCTGGGCCCAAACCCAAAATGTCAGGCCAAATCTGAACTGCCCCAAATTTGGATCTGGATGTGAAATCTGTGGCTTGGGACCATTTCTGGTTTATATTTAAAAAGCTAATTGTCTCTTGCCATGGGTAGCTGAGTATCACAAGAACAGACGTGGAAGCAGCAGATTGAAATCTGTCAGGATCCCATTTTGCAGTAGTCAAAAAAGCCTTTCTTTCCTGGATGCAGGGAACGAGCTTTGCCACATCTGGGAGCCAGGGAAAAATCACTGGAAACTCTGAAGTGAATAATTATACACAAATGTTTACCAAAAAAATAAATAAGAAGAATGTATGCATAAGTCAAGAATAACAAATGACATGTGGCCAAAACCCTGAATAGCTACCAAGGCCCGGGACTGGGATATGCAATTTTCACATCATTTGCAGCCTTGGGCAGCTAGAAAGGGTGGTTAGGAGATATTAGTATACAACGGCTGCTCAGTACCTGGTATTTATAGTAAATTTCCAGTGGCCGAGAAAACAGATCACAAAACCCCAGCCTGGGAAAGGATGGAAAAAAGCCAGGATAGCTGGTTTTCTGGGTACTCCTGGCCAAGAGAGAGGCCTTGAGCAATACTTGTGCCTCCTTCAAGTCTGGGTACGCGCAGACCCAGACTCCTGCTTTTCTTGCTGTCCCTGGCTCGCTTCATGGCCCTTCGTTCAGTTCTCATTTCAGACACAGACTCTGAGTCTTTTTCTTCCAAGATCTCACCTCCCAGTAGATATTACCTCCTTTCGTGCATCTGTTCCCAACCCACCTATGCATCCCTGGAGGATGTTTTGCAGAAAGCAGCTCAAGCCTGAGCTCTGGGTGCCCTGGCCAGCTTGGGTTCCTCAGGGTTCCCACCTACCTACAGGATCACAGCCCTCTCTCGGGTCTTGCTTTTCTCGTGCAGACCCTCGGGCTTGCCTGATGCTAATCCTGAGCAAGAAAGAAGCACAAAAACTGCACGTGAGCAGAAGAGGTCTCATTTCTCCTCCCAAAAGGAGAAGGAGTCCCTCAGTGCTTTGCTCTTCCCAAGGCTCAAGTCATGGGTACCCAGCACTGATCAGAGCAGGCTGAATCCTCTACCATCTCTCAAGGAGTGTGAGAAAAGCCATTTTTGCTCATCTTCTTGAGTTACAGGGGTGGTGGTAACTCAGCAGACCCCTGTTTGTGCTCAGTAGCAGATAGCTGAGCTGCTGGAATAGGACACTATTCCTGAGCTGCTGGAACAGGACACTATTCTTCCAGTAGATTGCTGGGGACCAATTTACCATTTACTGGTCCTATGAAAAATAAAAGGGAGCGAGAGAGAAAAAGCAATTTGGGAAGTATCAAAGTGAGTAGCTGTAGCTTTTATGGTGCTGGTTTTATGGGAGATTGTTTCCAGGTGACTCTTGGCCGGCACAGGGGTTTGCCTGACACAGAGCAAGTCAGTCTGTGGAGAGGGCTTGGGGCAACCAGGTGAAGGTGACAGCCCGCTTCCCACTTGTCCTGGGCAAGCGCTGGGGCTCGGACAGAGCAGCTTGGTGAGAATGTCCTGGGGGGTTAGAAGCGATTGCCTCCCCGCTTATAAAAATATATATATTATGCATGGATATGGAGAAGGGCTGTTGACAGCAAGTCAGAAAGGAAAGCAGAGCCGTATCTGCCGGTGGAACTGGGCTGCAGAAGAGGATGCATTAAGATGTGCATCGCGGTGATTTCCTCCCTGTTGTTGCACAGTAACAGGGCCCATTGCACACATAATTTACAATATCTAGGTAGGGAAGCATGCAGGATGTGGCAGCCACATAGTACTCTTTACCTCCTGCAAACTCATAGCTGGCTGTGAGAGGAAAAAATCGCTACAAGCTGCGTCTGAAAGTAAAGGGAGTGTTTTTAATTGCGATGTGACTGCGAGGCTGTTGGGCAAGAATTCAGTTTTAGTTAGAGATGGGCATGATCTTGACTGGATTACCTCCAAAATTAAAGGGTATTTTGATCTGGGATTTTCAGCTAGGCCATTTGAAAGACTTCTCTGACATTCAGACCCAGGGTGAGATGCAAACGGCTCCTGTTTCCCACCTCTTCTAGTAACCAAGCACAGAACACATGCACACATATATATGCCCAAATAAAAAATCCACACGAAGCAGCAGGCTGCTGTGCAACCCCCCCTCTCCATCGCTGTAAGGCTGCAGAACGCGATTGCCATCTCTGTGATGTCTTGCCAAGCCACCAGCACTAACAGGGCTTCTCTGGTAACCACGCTGTGCAACGTAGGAGCTTCTGCTGGAAGGCCCATGGTACCCGTGGTTGGGTTGAAATGGTTGGGGTCATAGAATCATAATCATAGAATGGTTCGGGTTGGAAGGGACCTTAAAGATCATCCAGTTCCAACCCACCTGCCATGGGCAGGGACACCTCCCACCAGACCAGGTTGCTCAAAGCCCCGTCCATCCTGGACTTGAACCCCTCCAGGGATGGGGCAGCCACAGCTTCTCTGGGCAACCTGGGCCAGGGTCTCACCTTGCTCACAGGAAAGAATTTCTTCCTAATATCTCATCTAAATCTCCCCTCTTTCAGTTTAAAACCATTACTCCTTGTCCTATCGCTTGACTCCCTGATCAAGAGTCCAGCTCTCTCTGGGCTGAGATTCAGCACATAGCCCTGGTCCTCAGTGCCTTTGAGAGTGTCTCTTGCTCCGTGGGGAGGACTACATTGTCCCTTGCAGACACCTCCTGCTCCCACAGTGATCTTAGGTGAAAACCCCTCTTCTCTTGCTGTTCTGGTGGTTTTCTGGTATTATATAATTTTGCAGTTTGTGCCAATACCAAGTGTCAAGTGGCCCTCTTCTTTTCTTTCTAATTTCTCCAATACGCAGGTGTTCATCTTAACTTGCCTTTTTTGGTTCCTGCTGATGTTTTTGGCTCCTTCTGTCGCAGCAGCGCTTCGCTGCCCTGTATCTCAGCTGCTAATGTGAGTGCGTAAGCTCATTTGGGCAGGGTCCCTGCCACCCGGCAGCAGTAAATTGCTGTGTTTATCTAGCACTATCTACAGCATCGTCTACTTGCAGCTTTTGCTGCTGCCCACACAGCTGAGGCTGAAAGCGCCGGGCCGGGTTTTGCACCGTAGCGGGTCCAGGGACTTCATCTCATCCCCTGCAGACAAAGAGTTAACTCCCCCCCCCTCCCAACTCTCCTGCAAGAGGAGGATTTAGAAGGGATTGCAGCACCGTTCCTTAGGCATACCCAGATGCTCAGCATTAATGTAGGCAGCTCTGCAAAGATTGTTTCCTGCTACTCATCGGACGGGAAGAATATTTGGATAAAGTAGTGGCTTGGGTATCACTTTGCAGGTCTGGACTATAACTCATGTGGAAAGAGATTTAGCTCCAATTACTTGATGTAATTCAGAATACAGAAGAGCCCGCTGTTGCTAAGACAGTAGTTAGTTTTCGGTTTAGCTTTTGCTTCACTGGCAAAAGCCACAGCAATCTGCACTCTCGTGCTTTTTTTCGGTGCGTGTATGTATGCGTGCGAGGCCAAAACCTCAAGCTGAGCATCCTCAGCAAGCACGGAGATACGACTCAAAGGTGTGCATTTAGCTACAGTCTCTAATGAGAGAGAGAAAAAAAACAACCAAGACAAGACCAAACTGGAACTAAACAAAACTCGTTCTGAGCTGAGGCTAATTGAAAAAAAAAAAAAACCCAACCACAAAAAACCTCCATTCTTTTCAGTATTTTTCTGTAAGCTTATTTTATTCCTTTTGCTCTGGCTGGTTCGTGAAACCAAACTCCTCTCCTGGCAGTTTAATGCAGCTCTCATGCCACAGGCAGGTATTGTTTTATTTGGGTCTCCAGCACAACTAAAGTCATTTGGATCCAGCCCTGGTTTCATCTATGTTGAGAGCACAAGCAACATCAACACACACCAAAAAAAAGTGAAAAAAATAGCTTTCTTTAGTGCTTCTATTCTGCCTTTTATGTTCAAGTTTTATTCTGAGCCTAAACTAAGCTGATGGTATTCTTTAAAATTTTATTACAAATGGACAAAAATTTATTCATTGAAGTAGAGGAGGGGAATGGGTGATTTGTCTGACCTGGAAAGCCCCACTGACAAAATAGGGGATTTATTTATCTCAGAACAAGAGGGAACCTAAACTACCCCCCGGGAGTACTCAGGGGCCAGAAAAAGAGGTCAATAAGGAACAAAATGCTGCAGAAACTTTGAAAAAATACAACGCTGCCTGGCTGAATAGTGGCTATTACTGTGAACACGGGTAAGAGGTTCACTAAAGTTGAGATTTTCCAGAAAAGTAAATCTTGCTCTCCCATTTGTTTCAAACCAAGTTTAATTTCAGCATAGTATCTGTTCCAGCGACTCAATTCAGTGCTGCACCTTGAAGAAATCTGAAATATACTGGGGAAGATACAAGAATAGGCGCTTATTCCAGTACAAAAACCCGCAGCCCTTGATAAATAACAGAGCGTGATCCTGAGCTGTCTCCTGGACTGTCTGAGCAGAAGGTATTTCCCCACAAACCTCCAAGGTTTGTTTTCTGTTTCCAATCACCGCGACTGCAGGCTCCTTGAGGCAGGGACTGCTCTTTGTCATCCTTTGGTGCCTTGATGCGCCACCGCCGAGTTCTGCCCTCGCCCAGGTGACGAGAGAGGTCAGTCATTTCAGTCCTGGAGTTATTGCTGTTCCTCACTATTTCTCCCTTGCATTATTGGCATCTCTAGATACGTCCAAAGGGAAGAAATGGAGGTTTATAAGGAGAGGTAGGAAAGATTCGCCTGTCACAGTAAAAACTTCCATCTGCACAAGCTCTGCCTGTTCTTTGCATCTCTGAGCTAATCTGAGTCCCAAGTATTTGCTTCATTCTGTTTCATGGACACCCCCCACCACCACCACCTCGTTCAATCTCCAGTGAATTCACCTCAAGACCTGGGCGAATTAAAAGAACTTGTGCCAGATTCGTCAATACCTTTCTAAAAGGAAAAAAACAAAACAAAACAAAACAAAGCAAAAAAGCAGCAACACCAGAGGGTTGAGCGAAATATGTTTGACAGGCTGCGCTTTTCCTGCCGGGCTTTAAAGTCCAGCCAGTACTGACTGTGCACAAAAATGGGGAGGTTCTCTCCCCACCCTTCCAAAATGATTTAAGCCAAATGAAGGATGCCTGGGCCCTAACCTGACGCAAACCCCAGTGAAGGGCGGTGCCGATTTTGCTGTGTCACAAGCTGATCTTTCGCAGATGCTGAAAAGCTAGGAAGTGCAATTACGGGAAAATTGCACTAAGGCAAAAAAGTACATGCCAAGTTCTGCCATTCTCCATTACCCACCTGAGCCCCTTGATTGTGGCAGACAACGCGCCATCTGTATGTGCTTTGTCAGAGAGGGGGGAAAAAAAAAAAGTAATCCCAAGAGCAGGGCCTGAATGGGGGGGAGAGGGAGAAGAGGGGGAGGCTCCTGGAAGGAGTAGGCACCCAAGAGCTGCTGCAAAGCAGTGGCGGTGTCCAGGAGCCCTGCTAGCTCATGGTTAGCTGAGACCTTCTCCAGGGTGACCCCAGGGAGGGTGGCCTCGGTACTACCACGGGGTAGTTCCCGCGCGGTGTGAAGCTCGGTTCTCGTGAGAACAAGCTTTCTGGGCACTGGGAGATGTCAGATACTTCCAGCAGCTCCTGCTTGGTTTAGAAATAACTCACCATCTTCTTTTCTCAGGATTATGCTGGCAGTGCTGCTCCCTAACCCAACTGACCATATTCCTGACACTAGTCCTGAGGTACCAAAATATAAATAAAAAAATAAAATAAAGAAAACAAATGAGCAGATAACTCTGGAGGGCAGGGAAATGAAAGAGCTACCCACGCTCATCGAACCTCAGGGATAGCTCTGTTTTGTTTTCAGCTGAACCCTGGGTTAAGAGGCTGTCTTTTTTTGAACCCAGATGATCCTGTAATTCTCCGTGGTGTTCCCCACGTTTCAGAGGCAGAGTGGCTCGCAGGTCAGATGGCTGCTCTGTTCCTTGCCCGGCTACACATTTCCTGGGTGATCTTGGCCAAGCCATCCATTCCCCCCTCTTGCGGGCCCCTGTTTTGGGAAGGGGTTGCATCAGGAAGAGTGTGACCAGCAGGTTGAGAGAGGTTACCCTCCCCTTCTGCTCTGCCCTGGTGAGGCCCCATCTGGAGCACTGGGTCCGGTTCTGGGCTCCCCAGTTCAAGAAGGACAGGGAACTGCTGGAGAGGGTACAGCAGAGGGCTACAAAGATGATGAGGGACCTGGAGCATCTCTCTGATGAGGAAAGGCTGAGGGACTCCAGTCTTTTTAGTCTGCAGAAGAGAAGACTGAGGGGGGATCTGATCAACGCCTATAAATACTTCGAGGGTGGGTGTCCAAAGGATGGGGCCAGTCTTTTCTCAGTGGTACCCAGTGACAGGACAAGACGAAATGGGCACAAACTTAAGCACAGAAGTTCCACCTAAACATGAGGAGGAACTTCTTTCCTTTGAGGGTGGCAGAGCCCTGGAAGAGGCTGCCCAGAGAGGTGGTGGAGTCTCCATCTCTGGAGACATTCCAAACCCGCCTGGACACGTTCCTGTGCAACCTGCTCTGGGTGGACCTGCTTTGGCAGGGGGTTGGACTAGATGATCTCCAGAGGTCCCTTCCAACCCCGTATCACTCCGTGATTCTGTGTGATGCTGTTGAATAATATCTCCTCCCTTGGCAGGCGTGTCGTGGGATAAACCACCCCAAGAGACACTCCCCCACGCAGGACAGGAACAGGAACTGAGTAGAGGAGACGGAGAAATACCTGCACTAGCCTCACAAGGCTCGTCTGTGCCAGTGGGTTCCCAGAGAAGACTGTCCCCCCTGGAAAAGCACGGCCAAGCCACAGGGGGGGCAGAAAGGCCACCTCCTCCATGATGTCCCACTGAGGAGGGGGCTGCAATATTGCAAAGGGGCCATCTGCAGGGAAACCTGCTCTTCCTGAGGCTGCTCCCACCCCACAGGACTAAAAAGAGAGGTGGGTTTGCCGCTTTAAAAAGGACGTGGACCCGAAATTACAGCTACAATATTTTGTTAACCACGTCGATTTTGTCAGTAGATTATCACTGCAGCGGTTTTCATTTATCAAAGCCTGAGCATCCCAGAGGGGAAAAGTGAGGACCGGGGAACAGGTTTTTATCATTACTACTATTTTAGTTAGTGGTATTTAGAGTAATGATCGCAATAAAAAAAAAAAAAAAAAAAAATGGAAATACTGATGATTTGGTGAAAAATTCCCTAGAACCGGGAGAGGGCATTTCGCAGCCGGTGCAGCACCCTCCCTCCCTTGTACCGAGCAACGATGGCGTAAGGTTAAGGATTTTCAGTGGGAAAAAGCCCGTTTGGAGAGAGGGCAAGTTCTCCCCCCCCCCGCCCTCCCCCGGCTCTTCTCCCTCGCCCCGGGGCGGTCGGAGCGATCCCCGGCTCCCTCTGCCGGTGCCGGTTCGGCGGGGAGCGCCTGGCAGTAGCACCCCCCCCACACACACCGCCCACCCATCGCTCCGGGGCTGCCATGATGTGGTCCTCGATGGAAGCTCGACATGAGCCAGCAAGTTGCGCTGGCAGTCCAGCAAGCCCCCCGCATTCCTGGGCTGCATCGAAAGAAATGTGGCCAGCAGGTCGGGGGGGGGCGATTCTGCCCCTCTGCTCTGTGCTCCTGAGAGTCCACCTGGAGCACTGTGTCCAGCTTTGGAGTCCTCAGCGCAGGAAGGACATGGACCTGCTGGAACGGGTCCAGAGGAGGCCACAAAGATCCTCCGAGGGCTGGAGCCCTTCTGCTGTGAGGACAGGCTGAGAGAATTGGGGGGGTTCAGCCTGGAGAAAAGAAGGCTTCGGGGAGACCTTGGAGCCCCTTCCAGTCCCTAAAGGGTCTCCAGGAGAGATGGGGAGGGACTCTTGATCAGGGAGGGGAGCCATAGGACAAGGGGGAAGGGTTTGACACTGAAGGAGGGGAGATTTAGATGAGATGTCAGAAAGAAATTCTTTGCTGTGAGGGTGGTGAGACCCTGGCCCAGGTTGCCCAGAGAAGCTGTGGATGCCCCATCCCTGGAGGGGTTCAAGGCCAGGTTGGACAGGGCTTTGAGCAACCAGATCTAGTGGCAGGTGTCCCTGTCCACGGCAGAAGGGTTGGAACTTGATGATCTTCAAGGTCCCTTCCAACCTGAACCATTCTATGATCTTCAAAGGGTCCCACGTTGAGTGGGGCAGCCCAAGCGCCCTCCCAGGCACCCTCCCATTTGGTGTCATCTTCATCCGCCTCTGCTTGCAGCCTGCTCCTTGCTGCAGGTGACTCTTGCCCCTTCCTTTGGGTGAGCGAGAGCCCCATGGGCAAGGATGGCAACAGAGGCTGCGAAAACACAAGCTCTGCCTGAAAACACAAGTGGTTTCTCTTTGGCTTTGCCTGCGTCCTTTCATGCTGGCTTTTCACAAGTATTCTAGCAAATGCATTTGCTAGCAGGAATGTTGGCAGGATCAGCAGCATTTAGAGAACACCCAGGGCTGGACCCAGCTGTGTGGTGAACTGAGGAGGTGCCGGGCTAGGGGAGGAGAGGCTGTGTTAGCCATAGCCTCAAAACATTTGGGTTGTGTACATGACACAGAGGGCAGGGCGGGAGACCAGTCCCCCCCAGTCGCTGCATAAATCCACTCATCGCATTGACAGAAAGTGAATTCTGGACCCACGAGCACCAGAAATCACAACGCAGAGACAGCAGTGTCGGAGCGCTGTGCTCACCGAGCGGGGAAACGGGCTCCTCAAACGCCAGCATGGGACAGGAGGGTGGTTGGGGGCAGCTTGGCAGCAGCGGAGGAGCCATGGAAGGGGAATGCCGTATTGTGTCATCAGGGGTGGTGCCAAATGCATCCCATGCCAAATGTATGTGAAAGGCAGACTTTCATAGAATCCTATGAATCATAGAACGGTTCGGGATGGAAGGGACCACCTCCTGCACTTGGCTGGGCCATGCCCTGGTCTCCTGCACGAGCCGGTCCCATCACAGTGACACAGCTGCCTGGCAAACAGGGTAAGAAGGTGGGTTAAAAGGCAGGGAAATAAGAGTACAACGGAACAGTCATAAGGAATGGTGCTGGTTTAACGTTCCCTTTATCGGTTCCAAAAGAGGCATGAGATAATGCTCTGATTTGCTACAGTGAAGGCTAAAAAACATTGTGGTTTTTAATAGCTGTCTAGAAAGGGGATTCCTCCTCGGGTGGGTGCAGGCAGCAAAATTTGTGCAAAAGTTCTGAGCAGAGAAACCGTTTTCTTCTGTTTGCTTTTCCCAGCCAGAGCTTGGACATGCCATTGTACAAAAATATGGACCAGTCTGCAAGCCCTTGGAGGCCAGTTTCGAGGGCTGCAGGGCTGCACCAGTTTTCACCAGAGAAGGGAAATGACAGCTCCCTCAGCTGCCAGAGATCCCTCTGGCATCTCCTCTCTCTAAAAGTTTGCCTTTCCTCAGTTCCACTCCGTTGTGAAGTATGTGACATTACTGGGCATTTCTGCAGCAAGCGGGGCAGTTTTCTGCCAGGGAAGAGGTTTTAGAGCAGGGACAATAGACATGGATACCCTGAATTCAGTTGCTGTTCACTTTGGCTGCTTAAATTGCACGTTTCCAGATATCCTGTAACTCTCATTTCTTCACCTGTGGATATCAGTGTTATCAGGAAAGCATTTGGATGCTAGAAATCAAGTACAAGACAGAAACTTTTATTGCGTTTTTGTCAAATTTCATTTCATGAATTTATGGATTTTATTGGGCAATATTTGAGTACTTGGACTGATTGAAATTTCTTTTTTTTTTTTTTTTTTTTTTTTAATTTATTTTTAGATGTTTACCTTCTTGAGGAATGCCCACAGAGTGAATAAAAACTCCCAGGTGTTGGGCACCCACTGGAGCCCATTCCGGGCACCGCGGCACCGCACCGTGTGTGTTCCTGCGGGTGGGATTCCCGATACCAGCAGTACCACGTTACACGGGAAGCCTGGCAGGGTTCATCCTGCGAGGGAAGAGCAGGAGTTTAGGAAGTTGAGGATCTTTGAGAAAATGGGGAATTCGCGATTGAGGAACGAGCAGGGACGTATCGTGCGTGTAGGGGTTGGTCATTTCAGTGCTGTTTGCTCTGATCTTACAGCGTTTTAGACCTGATCTGGCAGCACCCTGAACTATAAAGATGTAAATACTTTTTCCAAGTCTGTGGTTATTGCTAGGCTGTCCTCTGAGGGATGCTTCTACAGTAAGGAAGGGAACCTGGAAGTGCGTGGCTTCGTAGTCCGGTGTGCCCTTGCTTGCCCAGGTGGCATTCTGAGATGTTGTCCCACCTCGGTCAGGCCAGGAGATGCCTAGGTTGCCCCTCTAGACAGGAGGAGGTTCCCTGGCTCACCAACTGCTCCCTTCACCTTCCATCAAAGGCTGGACAAGCACGGGCAATCGGGCCATACGTGTTCGAGTGTGTTTTGGGTGAAGATCTGCCCGTGCTCAAGTTCTTTGGGATCAAGCTTGAGAGTGTTTGGTGACCTGATTTGCATGCACCCCATAAATGTAGAAAATGAACCTCCACTACCAAAAGGCTTTTTTTTTTTTTGCCTGAAACCTGACACCAAGTGAAAGGGAAGAGAAAAAAGCGAGCATATATGTAACTTCCTCCCTCTGGTCTAAAAATTGCACTGGCAAGCTTACAGTTGGCAAGAGACAGCAACGGATGCAACTATTTTTTTGCATTCCCATAAATTTAGTAGGACTGGTTTAATGCAGGAGTTTACAAGCAGTTCCCTCGTTTGCATCAGACCTCAATATAGCACCTCGTGCTTCTTTCCATCCCTGACTGAGCTCCTTCAGTGCACAGACTGATCTTCCTGCTCTCTCCCTCCCCTCCAGCCAGCCTGAAGTCCTTCACCTGGCACGCCAGACACGAGGAAAACCTTTACTGTCTTAATAGCTGTTTTTCATGCAAGCTACTAGGTAGAGAGAATGAAGAGATCTGCCCAAGGAAGTGACCAACATACCCTCCACGGAGGATCAGTAAATGCCTCATGGACCACTGGCATTATCAGTCCAGAACCCAGTCCTGGCCGTTACTGATTTTAGGAGTATAAGGTAAAAGATGCTTTGCCACTAGTTTTAGATATAGAGACAAGAGAATCAAGGTGCTCTGAAACTGTGCATAGCCTTGGCAGTTTCAGGGATGACATCTGGTGGTTGTAATTTCCAGACTGGATGGATACTCTTCCTCTCAAACAGCAAGACCTCCGTGACACAGGTTCCCAGGCTACTGTGGGTGTCACCCACACCACGCCAGGAGCCATTAACGTGTGGGCTGCTGTCCTGCAACTGGCACTGGTGCTGCGCTGACAGAAGGGCTGTTGGGGAGTCCGAATGGCAGAAGCAGGAGGAAGCAAACCAGCATGGGATGCTGGGACCAACCCCACTGCATTGTCCTGGATCCCATGTCGCTCCCAGCACAGGCCAGCTGCCATCTTCGTGGAACAATGGGAGCCCTGGGGACAATGTCATCTCCTGTCTGGAAGCTGCTCCTGGAGATCTTCCCCCTTGGCACTATCAGGGCTGTTGTGGTTTCCAGACAAATGGACATTTTCTTACGGGGCTTGTAGAACTTTGGTCACTCCTGGGCTGATGACCATTGAGATTACCCCACTTATTTAACTCTCTCTCCAAAAAGAAAATAAATTCTGGTTGCATCTTTGTGCAAGACATACATAGCTTTCTGTTTGGTTTTGAGTTGTTGTTGGGATTTTGGGGGAAAATTTCTAAAAATAAATTAGAATTCAGTCTTCACATAATAGTAAGTTTGGAAAAGCCCCTGTTGCACAGAGCACAATTCCCTTCTTCACGCCATCCCATGAGCATCCTGTTGACTGTGTCTAGAAATCAAGTCCGTAAATTCAGCTGCTGGTTCTGCCCAACCTCACCTGGTCCAGTCCTGAAGCCACACCAGGGTCCTGCTAAGTGCACTTGAAAGACCTACCACCACCCCTGTGCTGACACAGCCATTCTCAGACACCTCCACCCATCCATATTCAGGACTGGCACTGGGTGACACTGCGTCAGCTTGAAATGTGTGGTGACCAGCACCTGACGGTGTTGACAGGCCCTCTAGCTTCTGCCAAACCATCTATAGGCATAACTCCTGTTATTCTCTAGTTCTAACAAAGCAAGCAGAAAATATTCCCTTTCCCTTCTTTCTGATGCTGCTAGAGGTTTCAGGGTTAAGTTTCCGTTGCCTTCAGCCTTTCTTATAGAGGCTGGGTGTGTAGAGGACGTGCTGTGTCCTGAAAACTGGAGGCTGTGATAGTTTCATCTTCTCCCAGGACTTTGACAGAGTTTGGAGCTGAGCCCACATCTGGACATTCCAGTTTTCTCGGAAGTGCTGAGCATCACATTGACGTAGCTGCAAATCTGTGGGGAAATCCAGCTTTGGAGCCAGTTCTGGGCCAGAGGGTGCAAGACATGGGCTCATCTCAGTCCCAGGTAGGTGCTTCCACTCTTTGCAGTTCCCTACGAGCCACATGCACTGAAACTCCTGCTTTCCCCCTGCAGTGCCTGCTCTGTCCCCAGGCTTCCATGCCAAATTTGTCTCCAGGGAATCAGTTACAGGAGCTTGGGAAGGCTTTTGCAGACAGATAATATGGAGAAATTGGCACAGAAGGCATGGAGAAAAAGAAGCCAAGAAATCCTATAGATGGGATAGTCAGGTGGGATATTAAATCAAATGAGCGAATTTATTTATGAAGGCAAGCATCACAGTCACCATGATAAGGAAAAACAGGTTTGAATTCTGAAGTCCTTGTAAAGCAAAGGGGGGATTGCAACTCTCAGCACGGAAAGGAAAGGGGCAGGAGCTCCGTGTCACGGTTTGGATTTGAAGGCTCAGTCTAAATCTATTCCTAATTGATATAAACCTTCTGAGGTTGAAGCATTACCGTATTTCTGGGAGATGACAGGCTGCAGGCTCTTGCTTTAGTTTCCATGTTCTTCTCAGGGCTTCCTAGAACGTGTTTTGTTATCCCTTGAGCGTGTTCTTGCCCTGCATTTATCAACGTCATCGCAACCTTGAAGTTGCTACAGTCACCTTTGTTGGCAGGTATGGAGAGGAACCAGAACTGCTGTTTGCTCCTCCTAAGCCCGGAGACAACGGGACTATGGGGTGTCACAGGCACAGGCAAGAACAAGCTGGTCCCCGAAATGCAGCGGGGATGAGATCAGGCTGGGGAAGGCACCAAATTCTGCTGTCGCCGCCTGTTCCCCAGCTCTCAGAATTATGTCGGTGTCAGTACTAATTAAGGTTTTTCAAGGCCAGTTTGAGCTTTGATTACCAGCTGACAGGTACGTACAATCCCCCTTCTGGGATCCATAGCTCCCTGCAAATCATCAAACTGTCTTCAGTCAGCTTTAGACCAGAGGAGTTTTGCCAGAGGCATCCTGCATCTGTTGCATCATATACAGTACATTAAAACCATCTTTATTGCTCTTTATAAAGAAACCACAGTTGTTAGAGAGTCCTGAACGCTCAGCCCTCATGTGCTTCCTTGCCTGTGTAGTTATTTGCCCGTGTTACCCCCTGTTGCTTCGAGACATGGTAGTACATAAGGCAGCTAATCATTTAAAGCCATATTCATCCTTCCTCTTGGAAAGCAATAGTGGCAGATACATCACGACACACAGGGTCTAGAGGAGGGGGGTGTGTGTGATTCGGGCCCATCTGTAATTTATCCAGCGGGAAATGGAGGGGGAATGTCTTTGTTCATTTGTCTTATTCAAACATGCCTATCACAGCCTCCTGATGATCGGGGAAGGGGGGGAGGGAAAAGAAATCAGAGGGGAACAAATTGATGACAGCCATTGCAAAAGAGATGGAGTCCCCATCAGCGCCCGGCAGAGGGATGCAGGGCTTGTCCCCTCGGAGAAGGGCCACCAGCCGAGGGCTCGCCGGGATTGCGGGTGGCTTGCACTTCCCTCTCCTGAGTGAGCCAGGAGGGCTGGGAGACACAGCTCCGCTTCTCGTGCACTTGCTGGGAGGAGAGGGGTTAAGTGAATTTAAAGGGAATGTTTCAAACCAGGTAGTTTATAGGCCCCTAAGGTGGGTATCGTTTGGTGTTCTTGTCAGATGTTCATCATGTCAGATTGGATATCAGGAAAAATTCTTACACGGAAAGGGTTATTAAGCATTGGAATGGGCTGCCCAGGGAAGTGGTTGAGGCACCATCCCTGGCGGTTTTCAAAAGACGGGTTGACATAGAGCTTAGAGACACAGTTTAGTGATGTGGGGGGTTCTTTTGTATGGTTTTCTTTTGGATTTATTTTTTTTTTTTATCAGAGTTATGTTGATGGTTGGACTAGATGATCTTAAAGGTCCCTTCCAACCTGGACAATTCTATGATTCTATGACTCAGATGTTCATCATGTCAGATGTATGTCAGATGTTCATGTCAGCCGCCACTTTCTTTTCCTTAACCTAGGAGTTTTTAAAAACAAATACAGCTATGCTAGTTGTTAGGGTTTGCCCTTATTTGGGTAGTTATTATGGGGTTTATTAAACCTTGCAGCGTCCCGAGACTCCATCAGGAAGCGTAGTTGAGATGGCTTCTTTTCTCCAGAGGAGCAAACTCAACAGAGCTGGTTTTCAGGAAGGCTGCAGAGAGCCAGTGCCCAGTTTTGGGGGCTAGAGGGAGGTTGGGCTGTCAGCATCACGCTAGTGTCTCATGAGCAGCAAGATCTCCTGCGGACAGTAAGGCTTCACCGTGACCGGCCGGTGTTTGAGGCAGGGGCGAGGACGTGGCTGAGCCGCAGCACGGCGATTCCCGCTCCCTTCCTTTGTTTTCAAAATTACGTTCAGTGCTTTGGCTGATGTCATTGTCATTGGTGAAGCATATGAAATATTCCTGGGTAAACCAGGTGTCACATTTAACGCGCAGCTTCACGTTTTGATGCTGTAAAAAAGCAGAGCAGTTCCACACCAGCAGAAGACGACGCATCGACAGCAATGAATTGAAATGTTTCAGCGTCTTATTCCAAGGGAAATTCGTGAGGACTGCCTTTTCACTTCCACTCAGAATAACGTCTCAGTTTTAAAAGTGAAAATTTCTCACAAAGTGGAATTTTAGCTTTCCATCATCCGGGGCTGCCAGAAGCAGTTCGCAAGCCCCTTTATTTATACAAGTTATGAAAGCAGAAAGGTCACTTCTCTGTGTATCTCTCCAGCTTTAACAAAAACAATAAGGTGCCCAGACATCACTGGAAGAACCGTAAAACTTTGACAGACAGTCAGTGTTTCACTCTTAAACCTGGTCTCATGCCAAACCTTAATGCAAAGGCATGGGAATGGCAAGAAGGAATGGCATTATTAGGTATTTCCTGCGTGGTCTGAAATCTCAGCATCCCCTCAAACCGTGGAAGCGAGCAGACCATTCTTAGTCTCTGAGACAAATAAAGTGCTGAAGGGAAACAAATAAAAAAGGGCATCTTGAGAGTCAGATTGTTGAAATTCTATCTATTCTTAAATTCATACCTTCAACATAGCAAAATCATAAAATATTTTCCTATCTTGGCAGTTCCAGTTAAACATAGCTTTTAATCAGAATCCATTCCACTTATCTGAAACAGGAAAGAAACTAAGCTCAAATTTTAGCCATTTTGGAAGAGAAGAAATCAAAAGACATTTTTCCTGTCCGTATCTGGTGGGTAAGCAAAAGAAAAGACAAAACATTCTGAAGCTTCTTCCTGGAGCTCTATGGTCACACAAGTTTTGGAAACAGGCTGCTCTGATACCACAGAAATATCTTTTAGATTTCCTTTTTGCATCCGATCCGTACCCATCATTTTAATTGGTGCCAGTGGGAGGTGTGTTGCGGCAGCTCGGTTAGGATAAGAGTACGTTCAAAAGCTTTTCTGCACAACCGGAATTTCTTATTTCTAGTGAGCCTCCCCCAGAAAGTGAATTTTTCCCCCTAAGTCCTAACATCTCCTTCTTCTCCCTGGTCAGTAAAATCATGTGAGGAGCCTCTTTCCAAAGCCTGGATGCTGTGTTCCAGCGTACAAGGTTCAGAGCCACACCTGAGCGTCTCGAAAGACCAGCAGCATTTGCATACAGAGGGAGAAGAGATTCGGGGAGTGAGCTCATCTCCATTCCTGGTGGAGATCAGAGGCCCCGAGTCTTGTGCATCAGTTTTCACGAGCTTAATTTTACTGACTTTCTTGCGGTTATTCCTGATTTACGACAATAGGAGATTAAAATGAGGCTCAGGGAGGATAGCTTCCTGCTGAAATCCCCAAAGAGACCAGATCTTGCATTATTTCACATCAGAGTAAACGATTCCTTTGGACAAAAGAAACCCATGAAAGAGATAAATATCCATCCAAATGCTAAGACAAATGGGTTCCTTCAGAGCTTCCTTACTAATCAAATACATCAGTGCCCCCTTCAGTATATGTGACAGGCGATTTAACGTGGGATGTATTTCACGGGGGCTGGGGGAGAGGGTCCCGGACCAGCTCCCCCCCAAGGATGGAGATGCCCATCCTGGTGACCTGGAAGGCTGTTCCATGCAGATATTCTGTACCAGGAGTTTTCCTTCCTCCCCATCACGTCCTGCTATGGCCGTACAGGGCAGACTGTGAGAGGGGAGGCAGCCGCTGCAGAAAGACCAAGCTAGCAGGAGAGAAGTCGTCAGGAGGCAGGCATTTGTGGTTAAAACACAGGGAGGGTGGAAACTGGTACGTGCCATTTGCAGAGAAGCTTTATTTCTGAGAACAAATAGGAAAAAAAAAAAAAAAAGGCATTTCAGGCCTTTGCAGAAAAAGCCAGAACAAGTGAACAGACCTTGGCAGTACAGTTCCCCCCAGAAACAAACAATGGAAAGTAACAGCAGCCTCGGGGCATTATTAAGAATTAAAAATAACAGCTAGCAGAGCCGAACCTGGCACTCTCCTGGCATTTGGCATATGCAGCTCAGCAGGAGCCGGAGGTGTGGTGCTGCCCCGCAGCCCCCCACAGGGTCCCGGGGGCCGGTCGGAGCCCACCGCTGCCGAGGTGAGCCACAGGAGGTGAGCGGCACGGGGCAGAGATGGCGTTTGGCAAGCCCAAGCCTGGGGTAATAACTCACACTGATGGGCAAGAAGTGAGTTGCCCAGCCAGTGCTTCCAAGATTTTTCTTCTGTGTCTCTTCAGGATGGATTAGGGCTTGTTCAAGGCTTTAAGTGAGGAACAATACAAACCCAACTACCCATTCAATAAGGTTTGGAGCAAGGTTGGAACTGCTTAGACCTACTCTATGCAAGGGCTTTGGAGTCCGGATTACTTACGGCCCCAGAGAAGGCCTTAGCTGCTGGCTTTTCTCTAGAAAGGGCACCCACCTCCATTTTCACCTTCTGAGGCATGAGAAACTTCCTAATTAAGCTTTTACCAAATCTTTCAGAAGGTTTAGGATGTGGCGACAAATTTTTTCATGGCAGACGAAGATTATACAAGAAAATTCCTGCCCCTCTCTCATGACCTGATGGACTGCTGGATCTGCCTGGAGCTGATGCTGCCTCTGAAGATACTCATCCACACTGCCTCCCCCCACATTCCCACACTGCTGCCAGGGTCTATTTGCCCCTGACAAATCTGTCTGACACCAATGAGGTTGTCTTCTTCACCTCCATAGCATCTTCTGCACCTCCCTATCAGCTTTACTAGGGTCCTCGTTGCCTTCAGACCTGACAGTTTTGGTACTTGTGGCCAAAAATGCCCTACTTCTTGTATCCTGCTGCGGGGGCATACCCTGCTTGGGCTGCCCCACTGCCACCGTCCCCCAGCACTGGGTGCTGTCTGCCAGCCCCACGGTGCCTCCCCAGGAACACAGAATCACAGAATCACATGGGGTTGGAAGGGACCTCTGGACATCATCTAGTCCAACCCCCTTGCCAAAGCAGGTCCACCCAGAGCAGGTTGCACAGGAACGTGTCCAGGCGGGGTTTGAATGTCTCCAGAGATGGAGACTCCACCACCTCTCTGGGCAGCCTGTTCCAGGGCTCTGCCACCCTCATAGGAAAGAAGTTCCTCCTCATGTTTAGGTGGAACTTCTTATATTCAAGTTTGTGCCCATTACCTCTTAGTAATGTACCCATTACCTCTTAGTAATGTACCCATTACCAGTGGTGTCCTATCCCTGGGCACCACTGAAACAAGACCAGCCCCATCCTCTTGAAACCCTCCTTTTAAGTATTTATAAGCATTGATCAGATTGCCCCTCATCCTTCTTTTCTCTGGACTAAAAAGACACAAGTCCCTCAGCCTCTGCTTGAAGGGGGGATGCTCCAGGCCCCTCATCATCTTTGTAGCCCTCTTCTGTACCTTCTCCAGCATTTCCCTGTCCTTCTTGAACTGGGGAGCCCAGAACTGGTCCCAGGTCTCCAGATGGGGCCTCACCGGGAGTGAGGACACTCACCAGGGAGGAGGACACCTCCCTAGGCACCCAGCCACCAAACAAAGGGGCCTTCAAAAGGTGCGAGAAGCACCAAGATGCTGCGGCCGACAGACTGTCTGTCATCTGGATCTACTTTGTTCAGGAAAACCACTTAGTTTACAAATATTTGTATTTAAATGCTTCTCTACCCACTTAATTCAATCCTGTGTTGCATAAAAAAAAAAAAAAAAAAAAGAAGAAAGGAAACCTTCCTTAGAAAAAAGCAAAACACAAAGCCTAGGCGGAGGGAGCTGCGCATTCGCTAATGCCACATTTTCCACAATGGAAATAATTGTCTCTCTTCATGTTTGACAGTAATCTGCAGTCCCAAAATAAACAGGGCTCCTCTTAGTTTTGCTTCAGGGTGTTTCCCGTCTGTGGAAGGGGAGCAGGAGGCAGCAGCCGGCCACAGCGGAGGTGCCACACACTTGGCTTCCTGCTCCCGGCTTTCACCTCAGAGGATGTCGGTGGCAAAAGGGTTAAAATTTTTCGTTGGCCATCCAGGCAGACACACGGCTACCTGTTGCTCCCTCACTAGTCATGGATTAGTAACGGATTGCCTGTATATGGGTCTCGAGCCAGAAGGAAAGGGGATGTTTCACACCAGAGCTGAGACACGGTCATGGCATCTCGGAGAACTGAGCTATGCAACACAAAGTTGTCCAAGATTCACCGACTCTATGCCTTATTTTGTCTCCTTTACTGAGACATTTATTTGCAGAAACAGGAAGCTCATGCCAGTATTTTGAGAGAGTGATTTTTGTGCGAGCTGAAATCAGAATTCCATGTTTAATAGAATATCTGCACCTGAAATACTTCATACAGGGACTAATGCTGGGAAAATCCAAAGAAATACTGGGTGGCTCTGAGCAACAGGTTACGGAGCAGCTCCAGTACAACCTGGCAGGCAACACAGTTGGGATCACAGAATCACAGAACAGTTTGGGTTGGAAGGGACCTTGAAGATCATTGAGTTTCAACGCCCCCTGCCCTGGGCAGGGACACCTCCCACCAGACCAGGTTGCTCAAAGCCCCGTCCAACCTGGCCTTGGACACCTCCAGGGATAACCCATCCCTTCTTCTGCAGAACCGGCTGAGAGGAGTTCTGGGAGCTGGCTGAAGAGTTAAAAAGAGAGTAGACCTTGCTTACTTGTTGAATTTATTTCCGTAAGCATGAGTGTGGTTTTCCTAACTCTTGTCCAGATTTAAATCTCATACGACTGTAGGCACATTGCAGAGGAAGACAGAAGCAGCACGAGATGGAGTATTGCTTTCTGGTTACAGCAGAAGCCCAAGCCTTGGGAGAGATGATTGTCCTGCCTTTGGTAGGGAAACGTGTTTGGGCATCCCATAACACTGTCTCTCTCTTTCTCGCCTATTAGAAAGGAGAAAAAGGAGTAATATTGGAATAGAAGCAAGGTCCTCTGAAAGAGTAGTATCGGCTGTAATACAACGTGATCTAAACACACAAAGGACTGTGTGGTCCTTCAACACAGTGGCCAGCCAAAAGTTCGGCTACTCTGCCACCCTCTGATACCTGCATATCCGATGCCTAGGAAAAGGTGAAGAAGGCAGGTTTTAAGCACATGTTCCCAGAATTCCAGTAATTTAATATCCTCATGTTTAACAGCTCTAGATGATTTTTTTTTTTCCTCAATTTACCCTTCTAGTAAGTACATTATTTACATCCAGACATCCTGTGACACGGAATTCCATGGCTTAACTCCAGACTAGATGAAGAAGTATCTCTTGATCTCTTGGCGTTCTGAGTGTGTCACTAGCTGGTTTTGTCTAAGTCTCTTCCATTCTCGGAACAGAAGATTTGGCGACTAGCCTAGGCCAACCATTATTGTGTAGGCTCGTGTCCTACGTTTCCTCAGGCTTCTCTTTACAGGCAATGGAGGATACAACACTTCATAGCTGGGTCTGTAGCTGACTCACCTGGTGGGAAGCCAAGGGACCCTAACTTAGTAGATGCACACACCTTGCTGGCCTACACGCACTCTGATTTTGGTTTTTACTTATTGTTGGTTTTCTCATTCTGAAGTAAAAGTAATTTTAAACAGAAATTAAATGATTGCACTTTCTATGCTGTGAAGAAGTTTGAAAGTTACCATCTCTCTCTCTCTGTTTTGGGGGTTTTTTTGAGGTCAGCGACAAGATCTGTTTGGTGTAAGGACTGCAACTCCACGTAATGGTACATCTCTCCTCAAGATGAACCAGTTCTAAGACTGGTATTTGCCTGTGGTCAAAGTTTGGCTTTTACCAGACAAGCTGTCGGGGGATACGCAGGAGGCAGAAGGAAATAATCATGTTGTCCCAAAGGGATCCTTAACACATGGAGGCTCCGACAAGGAGATCAGGTTTTGGGAATAATGACTAGGAGAATGCTGGCAGGGAAGGGGATGCAGACATCTGCACCATGTGGCTGACAGACCAGAGACGATTCAGGTCCAGAAGAGAGCAAAAAGCTCACCATAAAGCTTAAAATAAAATCTGTGAAGGAAGGGAAAGGATTCCACTCTCAGGCTGTCCGGGGATCTTTTCAAGTGAGCACTCAAGACCTTTCCAGATTTTGGGCTCCTCTTTGATACCTGCTGTAAAACCAAAGGCACCCAACTCTTTCAGAGAGCATTAGGAAAAGCATCCAGAGAGCTGGCATCTATTTCCCAAAAGCATCGGGACTGTATCAACTGGAAAGCAACCTCGCACCTTCTAAGAAGGGGAAACCTCCTCTAGGAGTCTGGTTTTGTGACAGTCTTGCAGTGTTGGACTTGAACTTCTGGGGAGAGGCAGGAGCAGCCACCAAGGGGCCTTGCAGTATCAGTGAGAGTTGGAGGAAATGGATGGCTTCCTGAAGGCTCAGCACTTCCTATCTTCTACTGCAAGAAGAAATCACCAAAGACAAAAAGGATCTTCAGATCAAACAAGGGAGACCTGCAGATAAGCAGCATCCCAGAGACTTGCTGGAGGGCGCCCATTTCTGAATCCAGGCAGGAAACTGGTAATTTCATGCCACTTCTGGTTGCCTCCTTCTCCATGGACTTCAGAAGCTCTGGACTGTGAAGCGCTACGGATGGGTGTCACCACAAGATGCTCAGCGGTAAAGGGGAAGCCCAAAGGAGTCTTGGGACTTCAGTCACAATTCCTTCCTATCCAGTATGGCTGAATTCAGAGCCAAAGCCAGAAAAAGGAGGTGGGCAAGAGACAGCAAGAGATAAGGTTTCTGGATCACAGTTTACCCACCCTCAGGGACAGCTGTAAGTTAACACCAGCAATAATCCTGGTGCTGTAATAAATACCCAAGCAGCTTCCTGCAGGTGGAACAGACTGCCTGGGGTTATGACAGGAGCCTTAATGGTGCCATCACAGAGCTGCAATTACAGCCGATAGGAAAATGTGGGATTTTTTTTTAACATTAAAAATGTAAAAAATTCATCTGAACTATTTTTGACATTGAAAATGTTTATATTTTTCTGTTTTTTTACATATATGTCGTTGCCTTACCTGATGGGAGCTCCAGTGGGAGTTCTTCATGCCCACACTCAACTCTACAGTGGAGATGCTGGGATAAGACTACAGATCCCATGATGCCCATATAGAAATGCATGGTGGTGAGTAACTGGAGACATTGGCTGTTAAAAGTGAAGAGTGACTTACAATAGCTGGCTAAAGTTCCTGTTGCATTTTTTTTTTTTTGAGACAAAATACCTTATTTTTGGATGAAAACACCAAACTTCATTTTTTTTCAGGCATTTTCCTCTCGAAAGAAAATTTGAAAGTGTCCAGAAAAGCATAGGCAAGATTTTTAAGGACAGCCACTATCTGTTAGGAAATAAATTAACACAAGGAAGAAAAGAATACTTACAAACACAGGAGCCCTTCTGCAGGCAAGCACACATTTTCTGCACAAAAAAAAATAATAAATCAGTTTATAAAATATTTCCCAATTTGATCAATGTTGTATTTTGACAGTTGTAATTATAATGGCCTGCAGCCTTTGACTTTCCCTTTGTGGAGACTTTGCTGTTAATGCAGAACTGATTTAGGGACGGGGGTCCCTAACAGCAGCTGACTCTTATTAGGTCTTGTTTCTGGCAGTAGGAGAGCGAGGTAAAAGATCAGGTAGCCCAAGACAAGCAGGAGGAAACCCGTCAACCCATGGCTAGAGCACGGGGGAGAATGGTAACTCAGGTCAGCTCAAAGGGAAAGAAGAACACAGACAGTGTCTTGGTTTTCCAAAGCCCAATGGATGCAGACAACCTTTAATAGACAGGATAATAGGGCTTAACAGGATAATAGGGATAACAGGATAATAGACAGATTAAATAGGGCTTTAATAGACAGGATTGACAGAAGTGGTTGGTGTCCCCCTGACTTTGGAGTCTCCTGAGATCCATTTGATCCTTCATGCTGGGTAAGGTCATGATCACGAGAGCCCCACCTCACACACTATCCTGCCAGTGGAGGGACACACGGCAGTGGGGACGGACAGTCGCACCACGTCTCTTGCGGTACTTTATCTTTCTCTCCTTTGATTTGGCTTTGTCCCCCCGACTCCCCACCATCTGAGCCCTCTTGGTGCAGTGTGAGGATTTCCGTGCTGGTGCCATGCAGTGGGCAGAGGGAGGAGGAGGAACTAAGTATGGATGGTAGGCGGCTGCCCTCTTTGCAAGGGGAGTTTGCCCTGAGCCATTAACACCGAGCTCTGCCACTGAGGGATGTTGGGGCCTGTCATGCCCATAGGGATGGGCAGATAACCTGTTTGCTGACATTTTCTCACTGGGGCTTAGGAAAAAAGAGGCTTCCATACCCTCCTGGGCTGAAGCATTTCAGAGTTTAATGACTCAAGTCTGTGGAACAGAAGCAATAAAGATGTGGGAGAGAAGGAGGGGAAGCAAACTCTCTCTCAAAGGTACCAAAGTGTGTAACACCTCGTAAAGCAGTGGGAACTGGAGCTCAGAAAGTTATTGGAATCAAGACTTTCATCTCCTGTCAATAAAGCGTTATCAGCACCGAGCCCAATTTTCGGCTCTTAATTCCAGATGTGCACGTTGGAACTTCATGCCTCTTCTCATGCCGAAACCTGCGGCTAAGTTCAGGCCCCAGGGCAGATGGAAGGCAAACTAGAAAACAGGTAAGTCCCTTTCACTTGTGTCCAAATACAGGAGTGTTAGAGTGTGCGCAAGATTTAATCTGCACTTTCCGGGGTTCCAGTCAGGAGGAAAGGCTGTGACCTTGCAATGTTCCCTTGATGAGACCGAAGCACACGGCTGAAGTAATGGGAACGGCCACGAGCTGTGGCTTCTCTGAGGTCTAGAAAAAGAGGAGCCATTCAATTTCCTGGATAATCTGAAACCTTTCACTTGGAAAAATTATTTGGACAAAGGCATCTGGCTGTATCTTTCCTCCAAAGGGACGATAGTATGGACAGAAGTGAAACCATACATTTACATAATATTGCACCATAGTGCAGAAGAGATGGACATGACACTGTACAGTCTTCACTGCCTCTTATTCATCCCTCCTTGCCTGTTGATGGAAACATGGCTACGCCAGCTAGAAGCATGCCCTTCTCTTCCCTGCCAGTCTCAGTCTGCATCTCAGTCAAATGTCACAAACCTTAACGAGCGAGTCGAAAGCTTTATACCAGGTGGTGGTGAACATTGTCACCATTGGAATGAGGACCATGAGGCCCAGAATGGTTTGGTACTGTTCAGTCAGGGTGCTGGAGGTAATATCTAATCACCATTGCCTTTGAAAGTAGGCAATTTACTTTATTCACCAGTATTTGGCTACGTTGTTCCATGAGGGTTATCCGAGAGGTCCTCTCAGAGCAGCAAGAAGGACATCTCACCTGCTCATGTCCTGCCTGCCTTTAGAGAGAGGGTGTTGAGAGATGTGCAAGGAAGGTGGAAGTCACGGGATGGTGGAGTTCATTGACAATAACAAGAATGTCCAACTCTGCTCTTTTCACCGGGCAGTTACAAAATGTCCCCATGTCCTGTGCCTTTAGGTGATCTTGGGGCACACTTCGGCTCTCCATGGGGTACGCTTTGAGATCTGTTTTTCAAGTCACAACAAAAGCAGACAAAACCACGGCAGGCCGAGGATAAGAGTTGCACCGGGCACTTCTGGCAGTCACTTTACGCAGTAAAATCATTGAATATAGTGGCTTTTGGGGTAGATGAAAGAGTAGTGCCCTTTTTTTTTTTTTTTTTTTTTAATCTCAGCTATATATTTGCCAAGAACAGTCAGGGAGCAGGCAGCTCCCTTCAGTGGCAGACAGCAGCACTTTTTGGAATCAAGTGCACAGGGGTTTGGACACATTCAGCTGCAAAATCCATGGTAAATTCTCTGGGAATAGGGAATACAGTAGAAAAAAAGGCAAAGGGAGAAAGGATAAGGAAGAGAAAAGGACAGAGAAATCCCTCTTGCGAGTCACAGTAAGTCTTCGTGTTCAAAGTGAAAGCGATAGAAACACTAAACATTTTATAGTGCAGCTTCATTTGTTTAGGCTTCCCCATTGAGCATTAAATTTTATGGCACTTTAAAGAGTGCTTGATAGTTCTGTAAAGCCCTGCATTAAACACACACATATACACACACATGTGCATGCACACACGTACGCACACACGGAGCTTTAACAACCTCAGCATCTTGTAGTGGCCCAATACATTCTAATTTTTTACCGTGAACTTAATGCAAAGCATCAGAAAACACCTTGCTGGGAGAGAAGCATTTGATGTGGAAAAGGAGAGAGAAGCAGAGGGAGAGAGTTCAGGAGGAGGCAAACGAGGGCCAATGGAGCCTGCTCCATCCTCATCCCCAGCCAGTCCCATCAGAGCCAATAGGATCCTAGGGTCATAGAATGGTTCGGGTTGGAAGGGACCTTAAAGATCATCCAGTTCCAACCCCCTGCCATGGGCAGGGACACCTCCCACCAGACCAGGTTGCTCAAAGCCCCATCCAGCCTGGCCTTGAACACCTCCAGGGATGGGGCAGCCACAGCTTCTCTGGGCAACCTGGGCCAGGGTCTCACCACCCTCACAGGAAAGAATTGCTTCCTAATATCTCATCTAAATCTCCCCTCTTTCAATTTAAAACCATTACCCCTTATCCTATGGCTCCCCTCCCTGATCAAGAGTCCCTCCCCATCTCTTCTGGAGCCCCTTTAGGGACTGGAAGGGGCTCTAAGTTCTCCCCGGAACCTTCTCTTCTCCAGGTCTCATCAGTGAAGCAGCCGGCCCTGTGTGCGGTGTCCAGAGGAGATGTTTGTCTTCTCCGGAGGAGTTGTCACCACACGGGATGTGCCTCGTAGTCAGCTCTGCCCAACCGAACAGACGTTTGTGCTAGTTTGCAGTGGGCAGGGTGGAAGGTGCGGTTGCCCAGCAAAGTCCAGGGCACACGGGGGGCACCAAGTGGTGAGCATGTTCTGTTGGCAGGCTCTCGGATGGATGAACGTATTATCTGGGCACCAAGGAGACTCCCAGGAGCTGGCCTGGCTTCCCCTGCACCCAGATGTATTTGGTAGAAGGAGCTGGCGCCTTTCAAAGGATTTCCTTTCGTGTCCCCCACACCACACACCCTCCGAACCTTCTGCCAAAGCCGTGATGGACTTTTCATGTGATGAGACAGAATAATGAGGTAGGTCTTAAGCAGGACTGAGACTCCAAAAGCTTCAAGGAAATGCTGGAGGCACTGAAGTACTGTGCTTCCTTGGAAACACCTAATCCCCTTCAGATGAGAATCTTTAACCCCTGTGACCCCAGAGCCATGAATCACCCACCAAAGGCCTGACCCTCAGCGTGCTTCTCTGTCAGTTTAGTGGGGGAAGAAGGGCTTTCTTTACGGTTTTCACTCAGGCACACTCTGTCTGCTCAGGACTTCAGAGAGAGACCATTCATCAACAATTTTCTCTACCCCAACCTCTCTCTCTGCAGCACCCACACTGTGACAAGGAGGTGCATGTCAAGCTGTGGGTACGGACGACGCCACGTTCCCAAACGCAGGGTGTTTCTTGAGCTCCTCCGGTTCCCCCAGCAAGCTCTGGCAGATGGGAAGCTGCTGGTCGAAGCAGGCAGAGCTGCTCTTCTCGCACTCCCTGGGCTGCAGCGCTGTGTTAGGGCAGCATAGGGGGGGTGGTCATGGCATGTGAGGGGCATCTCCATCAGCACCTCAGGCCACCACCATCTCCATCAGCGTCTCCATCACCACTATATGCCCAGTGGCGCACAGGAGTGTGTGGTTTTGAACTATTTGAGGAGGTAGCACTGGGCCACCAAATGCCTGCCTGACACCAAGACCTCCCTTGGAGGTACTGGGGGACCATTTTGATGAGGTTGCAAGCACAGCCCCACTGCTGAGTCTCCCTCTCAGAGTGGCATGGCACTTCTTGAACTTACTGGGCTGCTGGCATAACTCTGCTTCCATCTGGTCTGCTTCTAAGTACACCTAAAACCCTTGTTTCCCCCATGCCAGCTCTGCTGGAGTGGCTGGGAAATACAGCCCTATACGAGACAAACTCAATGTGGGAAAGGCATTTCTGAGACTTGTTTGCAGAGCTGAAAATAATTGAGAGAGAATAAATATGTTATCCCATCAGGACCTGGATTTTGGTTACTTTTTTTCTTTCTTTATTTTTTTTTTCATTTTTGGGCTATTTTAAAAGCAACTCTTTATTAAAATGAGTATCCACGGGCTATTGTAGAGATTCCTGTTACATCCTGAGGGGCTTTGATCTTACAAACACAAGGAATCCAATGAAAGAGCCTTCATGCAAGTATATCTAGCCAAGGTTTGCAATCTAAAAAAAGAAAAGACATGCTGCTCTCACCAGAACTGGCTTTTTGTTCATTGATGGTGGTGTTGTGAAAACACTGAATGCCTTTGGAAACTGTTTGGGTTCTCTGTTTTATCTACCGCTGCAGATGTTTTTAAGAAGAAAAAGAGCACGAAGGCTTGTCTGCTGTGAGAGACAGGTGGTTTTTCTGGCTTTGGCTGTGGGTTAGAGTTGCCTCTGACTTCCAGCTTGAAAACTGGCACTTGACAAGTTTTATCTTTGTCCCCCACAGTGGCTAAGCTGCAATTCAAGGACCTCTGTGTACACGTACAGCTGCTGTCTTCAGTGTAGCTTCCCAATGGCAGAGCAGGACCAATAGCAGAGCCTTACAGACCTGTCCTCCAAGGCCATGGAGGGCTCCGGTCACCTCCCTGGCCAGGTGATAGCCCACCCTGAAGCCTAAGACCTGGGAGGTAACCATAGGTGTGGAGAAAGCTACACCAGAGCTGTAGCAGATATGCTGCCATATGGACGTCTTATGATGCAGCAAGAGGTGGGACAGAGGAGGACAGCACAGAGGTAAATTGGGAGCAGGTTCGTCTTTCTTGTTTCCCTTCCCGGGCAAGATAACCACTTTGCTGAGGTCGTAGGTTGGCCCTCTAATGTAGACCAATGCTCAGCTGCATTATAGCTTCTTGCTGCTTTGTTCCTCAGTCACAACACCCATCACCCAGCAGCTCAGCTGGCCAAGCCGGGCCAGGAGGCCAGACTCTTTGTCCCTCATGTAGTCAAGGGAGAGAGACAGGCTCCTCCAAAGGGCAACCAGAGCATTTCAGTGAAGTTTCAGCTCTTCATCGCACCCAGCCAAGACACTAGACGCTCTTCAAATTTGTCACCAAAAATCGCTTGGGTTTTTAACAAAACTGTCAATGGGACAGTGAATACACTGAGGATTTTTTCTGTCCCAAACATGTCTTAAGGAGAAGATCCCCAAAACTCTGAGATGGTCAGGTCCCCTAGAAGCCGGGTGCTTTAGGCAAGGGCAGTGAAGGGAACTGCAAATTAAGTCCCTTGATTGTCCTTGCAATTTAAAAAGTTAAAGATGGGATTTAAATAGTGGAGAAGATGAGTTACATGGATTTGGAACATTCATGTGCTGCATTTTGTAAGCACTTGCTATATTTAGGCCAGGTTTCCAAAAGCACAACAAGAGTGCTGAATACCTACTTTCTTCTAACGAGTCAATTACCTTTGTTTTTAATGGTGTGGGCTAAACACTACTATGCTGAATTTTCCATTAAAAGTTGTATTTTGAGCATCCTGAGAAACACGGATTTCATGCCGAGGTGCTGCATGAGATGTCACGCTGCCGTCACGCAGTGTGGGAATACGTCTCATCATCCTTGGCTCCGCCGGGAAGAGCTGGACCTGAACTGGTGGGCTGGCTGGCTCCTAACCCTGGGGCACAGCAGGTTTTGAAACCAGGACCAAGAGAGCCAGGACCAAGATTTGGGATATGAGCAAGGAGAAATTCAGCCGGGCTAAGGCTTTAGCCCTGGGGTCTAACTCCAATGTCAGACGTGGTGTGACTGTACATGCAGACGTGAATCGATTCAGCCTCCCCAAGAAGCAGCCTGAGCCGTCGTCTGTGCTCCAGCCCGAAGGGAAAGCACATATCCTGGCTCAGTCCTGGCTCCCACAGCAAAGCCAGGAGCAGAATCACAGCTCTCAACAGTCCCACTTGGCTGCTCCCCTCCCAGACTGGTCCTTTATTGTCTTTGCGAACCCACCAGCAGACAGGCAACAAATTGTGCAGATAGGGAAGCTTTCAAAAACATGCTTCTAATTTTTCAGGTGCCTGGTCAAAAGCCCCACACTTTTACTTGTGGTAAAAATGACTCCTCTTTTTCTTGGGGCCCTCTCCCTTCTTCCTTCCTCTATTTTTCTTTCTTCGTCTTTCTCTCTTTCCTGAGAAAGAGAACTGGCTGCTTAAACGTCATTAAAGCCAACTACTTTTCACAAAATATATGCTTGCAGGCATAACCCCATTGCACCGGGGACAAATACATCCTGGTCCCAGAGCTGTCATCACAACCATATGCTTTGTACTGTGTCTCTGAATGGATTCGTCCCAAGGTGAACACGGTAATGCTTTAAAGTAGTGTATTTGTTAAGTATTCTGTCAGGAGCGTAAATCAGAACAGGACGGCATCATTTCTGCTGGGCAGGCAGGATCCTAGCAGGATCCTAGAGCCTCGTGAATGGCAGTTGCGGGGACAGAGCATCACACCGCAATCCCCTCCTTGGCGGTGAGGAGGAGCTCAGGACCAGCTCATGGGGAAGATGTTCCCGATCTAGCGCTCACAAGCCCCTCCAGCACCATGAAGCCAGACGTGCAAACAGAAGCAAGGGCTGCAATCCCACTAGTGACAGCAGAAATGAAAAAAAGCCCGGGGATCACCAGCATAATATGTTCTCTAGATGGGTTGCCCAAGGCAGCCTTACACCAATTTAGCCATCTCTCAAAAGGACAGTACCTACTTCTCGTGAGCTTGTGCTGCTTCTGGGAGCCGTGACAACACGGGCACCCAAATATTTCATGTCTGGCAAAGCCACTCACTGCCTAAACCTCACCACATCATTTAAAGTTTGGGATGTGGCAGTTGGGCACGTACCAGAAAGAAGCAGCCACAAAGCCTGAACTCTCCCCGAGTTTGGGAGCACTCAGATCCCTGCCTTCGCTTCAGTTTCCTTTCTGGCTTCGCCTGGGAATGTTTGTGCCAGCAACCTAGAGAAGAAAATGAAGTCCATTGCACACAGATGCTTGGCCAGCTCTCAGTAATGAAACACGTCTTTATCGTCCACAATTTTTGATTTAAGGAAAGGGGCAAAACTGCCCACAGTTTGCAGAGAAAATAAAATATATAAAAAAAGAAGCAAGCCTCAATGCTTAGGTTGTGAAACGCAGCTTCCTCGGGACAATAAAGACGTGTTTCATTATGGAAAGTGGCCGACCATCTGTGCGCGTTTGACTCGTATCCCTCAGATCTGGGAAGTAACAAGGCCGGTTTTACACTCACTTCGCGGACTGTAACTGTGCTGACGTGCCTGACTTTGTAAACATTGCCAGCATTTTTGGAGCGGAGACCACATGAGCCTCCCAGCTCCTCTGGGCACCCTCCTCCCCTCCCGCTTCCCCTCCATGGGGCAGAGACACCCCCCACACCACTGGTCCCTTATCTGCTGCTCTGAAGGGCTCTTTACTGTGTGACCGGTGGCCCCCAGCGTGGCTGAAATTACCCGCACGCAGCAATGCTCATGCTGTTTAAAGGGTGTAGTGTGACACGGGCCGAAGACATACTAGGCAGACCAGGCTTTGTTGGTAAAATCCTGCAGCGCCCCTGTTTGCTCTGCTCTGATTTTCGAGCAAGGGAGCTTCTGCTGGATGGACGCACCTGGAGCTGCATGCTTCCCGTCTGTACCTAGCATAGGGCAGAATCACAGAGTGGTTTGGGTTGGAAGGGACCTTAAAGATCATCCAGTTCCAACCCCCTGCCATGGGCAGGGACACCTCCCACCAGACCAGGTTGCTCAAAGCCCCATCCAGCCTGGCCTTGAACCCCTCCAGGGATGGGGCAGCCACAGCTTCTTTGGGCAACCTGGGCCAGGGTCTCACCATCCTCAGAGTAAAGAATTTCTTCCTAATATCTCATCTATATCTCCCCTCTTTCAATTTAAGGGGTAACAGTAGTGAACATGTCCATAAGTCCCCTGGTAACCCAGCAACTGGCCTAAAGCTGCCTGAAGCTGCCAAGTCATCATCTGGCCCTTGCCTCTCCCGCTGGCAGGAGCTCACAAGGCTCCTGCTTGCGATGAGTCTTCTTGAGCTGTGGATGCTTCTGCCTGCACCCCTGGGCAGCTTGTGCTAAGGAATAGAGAAGAGAGATCCAACATGGGCAAAGATGGCGCTGCACTCTTGGAGGTTGCTTCTTCATCTCAGCCACTGCACCTGACCCATGGGGACTTGCTAGAGAGGATGCTGTGGGGGAACCCCCACCCCCACAGTGACTTCCAGCCAGTGCCATGGGTGGCTGTGCTGCCACTTGCACCTTCTCCCCAGCTCGCACAGGCTGCATCCACCTCTGGCAACCAGCCCTTGACCTGGCAGTTGTTAGCCAGGCAGTACTTGGGTGTGTTGTTGCAGAAAGGATGATTTTGTTGATAGGACGAGGGGTAATGGTTTTAAATTGAAAGAGGGGAGATTTAGATGAGATATCGGGAAGAAATTCTTTGCTGTGAGGGTGGTGAGACCCTGGCCCAGGTTGCCCAGAGAAGCTGTGGCTGCCCCATCCCTGGAGGGGTTCAAGGCCAGGCTGGATGGGGCTTTGAGCAACCTGGTCTGGTGGGAGGTGTCCCTGCCCAGGGCAGGGGGTTGGAACTGGGTGATCTTTAAGGTCCCTTCCAACCTGAACCATTCTATGATTCTATAAAGGGGCGTGGTGGTGCTAGAGGAGGCTGCTGTCGGAAGGGTGGGAAGGATGTTTTGAGTGGGAAGAGTGGGATGGAGCAGGAGGTGAGATGTCCTGGGGCTGGCTCCATTTTGGGGGCAGGTTCTTCATGACATGGAAGGTTTCACCTCTCATATCTCACCTGCTGAAGGCCAAAACTTCAAGCTGATCTTTGGCTTTTACATTTTAAACATATCCTTTTATGTTTCTGAACTCACCGTGCAGTCTATCTGTTCATCTATCTCTGATGCTTTCTGGGGATATCCAAGTATCAAGGCTGCCACTGGTTAGGAAAACCCCTCCAATTTCAGGCGAGACAGAGCTCTGAGAAGAGTAACAGTTGATACCTACCCAACATGATTGAAGATGTACCAAAATCTGCTCAGGCTGCTCCAAAAATCCATCAAAGACAGCATAAAGACTCCAGCTGTGACCACCAGCCCTTGGATCAGGTCCTAAATGAAGCCATGTGAAGTATCTGTGGACAGAAGAAACACAGTCCTAAGTGCACGATGTGGCGAAGAAATGACATTTCCCAAACAGCAGGAAAACTGATTTAAAAAAAAAAAAAAAAAAAAAAAAGAAAAAGAAAAAGAAAAGAAAAGGCCAGAAGAGCAGAGCAGCACAGGCTTCCTCTGTGTCTGTTCTGTACGGCTCAGAAAGGGTAATACAGGACCAGGAGCCCTCATTTCTAAACATGACACAAGGAGCTGGAATTGGTGTTTACACAGTCATTTTAGGGAAGGAAGAGAGTTTAATTTCAGCAGCACCTCACCTACACGTGTGCCTGGATATCATTATTGGCAGGTGCATGTAATCACAAAAACACCAATCAAATAATAAAAACATTAAGTTTCAGCTCAAGATCAAAAGAATGAACCAAAACCTCTACCCTGGCGCAGCCTGATGTGTCAGCCACATGCCTCAATACCTATAGATTCGAGATTACTCATTCCTCCAAGGCACATATGTTTGGCTCTCCAGGAAAGCTGAGGAGCTTCTCCTCCTGGGCCCCCACCTGTAAAATCAGTCGGCAGCAGCATTCCTGGGAATAATGCAATGAAAAGGGAGCTAAGGGAAATTTCTGGATTGGTGAGGTCTGGTAAAGGGCTATAGGCAAAAGCCCAAGGACCAGCACAGCTCAGTTAACCGATACGGGTGAGGAGATGTCCAGCCGTGCCTGACGAGGGTTTGCACTACCCCTTTGGGGACGGAGGTGGCTGAACAGGCCAGTGGGGGACAGAGGGGTGACAATGCAGCATTATTAGCAATGGGAGAGATGATAGCATGGCACCGACCAAAAATAAATGTCCTTCCAAGGCTGGGGTCACATGCCCATCATTTAGGTCGTTTTAAAACTAGATTAGATAAGAAGTTGAAGAAGATGTGGCCTGGGTCAGTCCTGCACTGGGTTCCCAGGGGAAAGCTTGAGATAGGATTTAATAGCTTCCCCCCCCCAGTTCTAATTTCCATTAAGTGGGAGGCTTTATGCCTGCCAAAACCAGAAGGCAAGGGTTCTTTGAAATGCTTGGCTGAATGCTCCTCTCGCTTGCACCGGGAGAAGCATGAATTTAATTCCACAGCAGTCACTGGAGCTTGCCCGGGGACTCGGGGCCGGAGCCTGCCTGATGTCCCCACCATGTCCCCCGCTCCAGCCTTCACACCGACGCTGCTCGTGTCTGTCCCACGCACGGAGCAGCCGCCCCCTCACCCTGGGAAAGTCAGTCCCCGTCTTCGTCGGGCTGTGGTACAACGTGCCTTTCTTGGGGCTTTACTCTTTCTAAACCAACTGGCTGCTGGCCACCGAAACTGGCGCTTTAGAGTCACTAAATTGCAGCTGCTTGGCATAGAGCGTCCAGACAGGCGAGGAAAAAAGGAAAGGGAGCAAGAGATTTGTGCGCGCAGAGCCCAGGTCAACAGTGGTTTATTAAGTCCCATTAACCATATGGTCACGATTATAATAAAAGTCTGAGTTATGGCCAGTGACATGTGTAAACCACCACCACCACCACCCCCCCCTCCTCAAAACCCAATATATATATGATGGGTGTAGATTCAATGTGAACACAGACCTATATCACTGGGGTTTTTTAACCCTTTCTGATCCCCAGGGGAAAGGAAGAAAGACATGAATGTAACCTACGTCTGCTAACATCCTCTGGCTCAGCAAAGCCTCTCAAAAGATACAGCCTCTCCCGCTGCTCCTCTCCTCTCCTTCAAGGGCTTGCTGCAACAACTTGGGTTGGGAGACCCCTCTTACACCACCAGACTGCAGTAATTAGGATTCTTTTCCACGTACCAGTGCAGGCCCAGCCCCTGCTCCTTCTCCACCAGCCTTGTGAAGAACCAGCGTGGCTCCTGTGGGCTCCCCCAGCACGGGGAGGGTGTAATTCAGAGCAGAATTTGGCCCTGCATGTCGCTGAGCAGTTTGGTAATGGGCTTGCTCTGGACTGAAACACCTGCAGGCTGACCCTCATGGGGTGAGAAAATACTCTTGACGCTGCGAAGACATGGCATTTCTTCAGTGCCACCCTCGGAAAGTCCTCGCAGTTACTCCACTGGCATGTAATGGTTTGACGTGTGAGATGCAGGGGCTCTTCGGCTGTTTCACGGGTCAAAGAGCCGAGGTAAAAAGAGACACTGACTAACATAAGTGATGACACTGGTGACAGAGCTAGAAAGAAAATTCAGAGCACGAGTAGGAAGAAGCAGCAAAACTTTCTGAAGTATATTCCTGGCCAAGCCAGAGAAGGCAACAAACAGTGAAAAGGAACATGCAATTTTAAAAATTCTTTCCATTTTAATCATTGCGGGAGTTGTTAACCCCTGGAAGGAAATTTAAATGTGTGAATTTTTGCTTTGGCAAAGTTCCTTTGAAACATAATGATGATGGAACTGGCTGTGAAGGGCAGTGACTCCTCCCGGGCTGCGCAATGTGGCTGCAAGCCCCCGGCTACCCTTACCTGTGGCTGTGGGAGCTCACCTCGCCCCCAGCCTCCCACAGCCACAGGCGAGGGAGCCAGAGGAGCCGTGCGGAGGCCAGGAGTCCCACAGAGCCCACGGTCAGCCCAGCACCAGTCCCTCCATCTCCTGCTGCCTCTCCCGGGCGGCAGCCGAGCCCTTCGGAGAGACGGTGGTACGGGCAGCTCTGCCATGTTGACTCTGGCTGCTTGCCTCGAGGTCTCCGAGCCTGTGAGATAACTGCAATGCAATTCACACTCTGTCCTGTCTTTCCAAGTGATTAATTTGCTGGGGAGGTTCTCTCCTCTCGTCGCTCCTTCCTGAGCCTGTGTGTTAGCGTCTCCTCCTCCTCCCGTGTGAACACACACCAGGCAGATCTCCAGCTCCTGCAAACCGGTGCGTGGCTGGTGACACCTTGCCCCAGCGGAGGTTTTGGCCTGCTGTTGGTCTTTGACCATAAACAGTGATATTATAAAAGATATTTCCATTCCCTGGCTCCGAGGAGAATTAAAATCCAGCTCTTCGCAGTTTGGACACGTCACCACTAAGGCATGGAAAGGCTCCCCTCTCCTTGTCGCTGTGACAGGGTTGATCGGAAAAGCAGCAGAATTCGTGCCCTGCTCTACACAAGGAGCAAGGTTGGTGGCAGATAGCAGATGGGTGCAGCGAGGCACGGTCAGCATGGGTGACTGTTGAGGAAGACCTGGAAATTGGGGAAGATTATTTCTGCATGCAGCAGCGGTCAACATGCAAAGCCCCCGGGGACAGCACCTGGGCCTGTTCTCCCCTGGGGCATCTCAGCAGCCTGCAAAGCAACCACCTTGGCCAACCATCTCCCAACACACCTTCATCATGCCTAAACCACGTACCCATCCATCCTTTCTCCCAACGCGGCCGCACGTCCGGCCTCAGCCCAAAGTCACGCAGAACTCAGCTGCTAGCACTTACTCGAGCACCCCCCTTCTGACACCCCCCACCCCCCACCCCTCCCTTCCCTTCAGCAGCTTCCTAAATCTCCATCCCAAGGAGTGATTTGCCTCGGGGACTCCAGTTCTGCTGGAGAAAGGCCCCGGTCAGGAGCTCAACTCGCCTCTCCATCACTGGGAGCTGGAGAGTTCCAGACAGCAAAGCCTAGGACATAAATAAAAATTTGGTCCAGACAGCATTGGAAAGTGCCGGACGTGCAAAGAAATGACCTAAAAGGTAAAAGTCAAAGATAAATAAGAACAGTCCGTGTAAACTGTGTGCTCATCTTAACAATAAACAGAGCGGCTGCCGCAGAGGAACTTGAAAGGGCTTCACTCCGCAAAGATGAATGGTTTGCTGAGCCTGCTCCGGGCTCCGTTCGAGGGGCTTCGGCATGAGTAATTGGGTGTGAGAAGCGCTTGCTCACCAGGGCCGGAGCAGGCGAGCTCCAAGGAGGGGGAACGCGTAATGATGGCTGGGGTTATTTATCGTTCCGTTTGCTCATTAGCTTGGCATCACCTTAAGCCTCCAGCCGCAGCACGTGACGGCTTTGAACTGGCGCCCCGGGTGTCGGGGACGCCGTGACATGCATTTTTGATGTGTGCCCCGCAGCTCCCGTAGGATTTCCGCTCCCTCCGTCCAGCTGGGGATAAATCACCTTCCCCTCCCCGCAACGGCTCGGGGGGGTTTATTGGTATTATCTATCATTGTAGAGTCCTCGCCCGGACGCGTGCAAGCTTACCGTCTCTCAACAGTGAGGGCAGGATTTCAGTGCGCTGGGAGAGCTAAAACACGGGGAGCTAAAGCCTCGTGGGCTTCCCCAGGCTTGCTATTCATCACCGGCGGCGTGCGAAACTGGAGACAGGCCGTGGGACGTAGCGCGGAGGGCTTCTGCTGAAGGCAAGCTCCCCAGCCAAGCCTGTGCACGGGCCAGCCCTGCTGCTCTCTCTGCGGGTCCTGGCCAGACACCAGCTGAGCTTGCACTCCGTTTATCTCCTCGACAAGGGGAAATCTTCCTTGCTGGCGCTGCCCGGCCTTCAGCAGCGCTGGGGAAGATGCAAGGTTAGAAGACAAGCCCAAGGAGAACAGGGGAACTTGCAGAGAAACCATCAGTCAGTCCAGGGACACCAGCACCCGTCCAAAAGAGCTGCCCAAATGCCAGTCGACCACTTGCAAATGTAACCTGTAACAGAGGACTTGGTCCAACAGGTTATGGACTTCAGCAGGCCGTCTGCACAAAAGGAGACTACCAGTATCGACGTCTTGTCACAACAAAATGCAAGTTCAGCAAAACTCCATTGGCAGGAGGATGTCAAGAAAACACCCCTGTGACTCCAGAGAGGTGAATAAGATCCCAAACTGTGCTGCAGCAGCATTTACACCATCCTTCTTGTTCTTCTTCTAGCAGGTCTGGTCCGCTTGACTTTCCTTCTATGAAGGAGAGCTGGACCAGGTTCTGAATTAATGGCTTGCTAGAGCTCACTGCCTGGGGTGGGCGTTAGGAAAGTACCTACCAGCAGAAATGGGCACATCATCAAACTTGTGGGTAGAGAGATCCATTGCCTGACCTCCTACATCCCAGCGGTGAGTATAAAATGAGGGAATGAGAACTCGGTGGGGAAAGAAACATGGGAAGTCCTCTCTTCCTCCTTTCAGAAAACCCAGCTAGTTGGCAAAAGCCAGTGCAAACAGCTCAACGTTTCAACAGGCAGTAAAAGGCAGCAAGCTTTGAGTTCTACTGGGAGGAACCTCCAAAGTCCTCTGCTGAGAAATTCATGTGCTCGGACATGGAAAACCGGAGACCAGAAACAGCCTTTCAGAAGCTCCAAGTTGTTGGGAGAGAGCTCATGTCCTTATCTTGTACCTGACACAGAAGACCTAACACAGAGAACAGCATGGCTTGGCCCTAAGGGCAAACACAATGTCAGTGATGTGTCCAGGGTGATGGGTGTGAGGGGCATTAGAGGGCAAAAAGGTGTTTCTAAAGCTGTGGACCCACTTGCAAGTATCAGATGGGTTTCCTGTGAGTGCCCACCTGGGAGGCATCACCCCAGCTTCTCTGGAGACAGCCAGAATTACAATGCTCCCAGACGTTGTTCTTAGCATCCACCCTGGCACAACCATCCTGCAAATGCCTCTGTAGCCTCTCCACGCAGTTTGCAAGCTCTAGATAATGGCTCCATGCAACACAAGCAGCAGATCTCCTTTCTCAGGGCTGTTTTCCCATTTTTTCCTGTGTTGCTCGGTTCTGTCATATGCCCCACATATGTACCAGAGTTTGCCCCCACCCCGGTGGCCACAGACAGGGGGGCAGCTGCATGGCACGGGTGATAACCCTTATTAACACACTTCCTCCCTGGCCCCAAAAACCGATGTGCTCTGGGTGACAGTCCCGGTTCTCTGCCACCCCTCCTGCACCAGCAGAGAAGATGGCAGGGATGGGCAAAGCCAGGTTTGGCAAAGTCAGCTCCATTCCCTTCCCGCTCTCTGTGAATACATGTGGAGGGTCCACGTCCAGGTTTCCTCAGCTGCTCCACCTGGAGCCATCCAGGCGAGTGCGGATGCAGTGCCCAGGTATCCGGACCCCGGAGTGGGATGAAGACGCCCTGGAAGACTGCAGGAACAGAGCCTTCCAGCTGAAAAACCCGAGTGCACCTCTGTGATGCTGGATGACGGACACATTAAAGGCATCTATTTCAGCTCCTTGGAGCCAGATGCCTCCTCCTTCCTTCGCTGGGCAGAAAGCCGGCTCAGCATGGAGTTTTCTCTCCCATTTCCTAGGGATGTCAGTCAAAGCCAGGCTCTTGGAAGTTCAAGCGTGGCCAAAAGGAAGCAGATTTCAAAACACACCCCTCCCTCCACTCCCCCCTTCCTAGGCCTTTTGTTTCTAGTTCCCCCTCCTCCCATCAAAGAAAGAAACAAGAAAAGATTCTGGAGTCACCAAGCCATGATCTATCATTCTTTCAGGGGAGTTTCTTCTAATATTAATCAACACAAGCCTCTCTCCCCGCCTCCCCTGCCCCCAGGGACCAGCGGGCTTGGAAAGCTCGAGCGGGTTTCAGATGGGTCTTGCGGCAAAATTCCTTAGTTCTCAGTTGGAGCAAGATGGTGTTGGGGCAGTTGCCAGGCTTTCTGAGATTCTTGGAAGATAAATGAAATTCACTGCCTATTGCCTAGCGCCGTGAAAGCACAGGACACCCAGAAACTCCACTGCTCTCTGCAAAGCAACCAGCTGCTTCGTCCTGAGAATTAGGGCCAGAGCCCCCACTTCACGGTCATCATCCCCCGCGACAAGGTGAGGCTCCAGCCGGGAGCTGGTGACACCTTCTGTATTTTGCTTTTCGCCCCTGGACCGGCTTGCAGAAGCATACGGATTATCCGAAATATGTCAGCTGCTGACAGACCTCTGGGGGTGGCCTCCCAGTGACACCAGAGCCAGAGTACAATTTCTCAGGCTACTTTTTCCCACTTTGGGTCCCTCCCCTCGGTCTCTCAGGGGATGCCAGCAGAGCAGCACAGGAGTGGGCTGTTGTCTCCCTGTGCCCAGCGGTGACAGCTTGGCACTGGGTCATGAGGCCGACTTGGGCTGTTTGGAGGGTGTGGAGGGCCCGAAGTGAGGTGGAGATGTTGCCTCATCCTGCAGCCTCTCCCCCTGCTACGGCATGACCGCCTCTGGTGTTAAGCTCTGCAGATGAGCCAAAGAATGTCCTCCGTGGCTGCCAAGTGGGACACTCCCATCCACGTGGTTCCAGACGTTGGCTGGCCTCCCCTCGGGCCAGGGTTCGTGTCCCTAGATAGCAAGAGGCGCACCAGGAGTTCCCAGCTCCTCCTTTACCAGGAGGTAAAGCAGGTGCCCAGTCAGTGTTTAATCTCCTGGGGAAGAAAGAAGAACACTTTCAGGTTTCCAAGTAATTTTAGAAGAGTCTTCTCTTCCCCCCATTGGTATCTAGCTCCCATGCCATGATCTTGGCTGAGGTTGAATTCATTTTTTGCTCTGCCCATCATTGCAGAACATTATTTGCAAAACCTGGTACCCCTGCTGTTGATATAATTTTGCAACTAGATTTACTCCAGTCCATTAAAACCACAATAAAAGTGCTCTAATCTTTCAGGAATCCTTGCAGGCTCTGCTGACTTCATGGACCTTGCCATGATCACAGAATCACAGAATCACAGAATGATATGGGGTTGGAAGGGACCTCTGGAGATCATCTAGTCCAACCCCCTTGCCAAAGCAGGTCCACCCAGAGCAGGTTGCACAGGAACGTGTCCAGGCGGGTTTGGAATGTCTCCAGAGAAGGAGACTTCACCACCTCTCTGGGCAGCCTCTTCCAGGGCTCTGCCACCCTCACAGGAAAGAAAGTCCTCCTCATGATCTCTGATCTCAACATCCCTTTGACTTTTCCTTTCTTCTGTTGTTTAGTTAAAGTAGCAACAGCCATCAACAGCCACTAAGCTCCTGATAGCCTTAAAAGCACAACAGACAAGAGGGACAAAAAAAGGGAACCTTCCAAAACCCTGTATGAGAACCTGTGTCCCAAAGCATAAGTAGACCATGCCACCTCTGAAAGATCTCCAGAGAGTCAAAACAAGCCATGGCAGGGCTGGTTTCCAAAGAATTTGCTGACAAAATAGTGTGACCTCCTGACCACCACTTTGGCTAAAGACAGCTAATTAATCTGACTGATAAAGATGGTGACCTGAAACTCCTCCACTACCAAGAGTAGGGAGTGCCTCTAAACTGTACCCATGTTCATCTAAACCATACCCATGTTCGTCTAAATCATACCCATGTTCGTGCTCAAACTGGCTGGGAGAAGTCTCCATCTGATGGCAGATTATCTTGTAACAACCCCTTTCGTATAGGTTAGCAGCAATAAATGTGTCCTCTCTGGAACCTGATCTCCAGAATGCTCTTGCCATATTTTATTCATTTTTTTTCTCTCAGTCTAAAGGGACGTGTCTTCACACTCCCCAATTGCTGATTTTCACTCTCAATGTTTTATTATTCAACTATGCAACTCTTTTTTTCTTTTTCTGTTTTGCAAATACCAGACTAAAGTGTCATAAACATGAATACGACATTGAGGACTGGGTTGGAATCATATTTGGCCCCTTCTTTTTACTGATATCAGGACTTAATGTACTTTTTGAATTATTTTTCAACTCAGCATCAAGATCTGCTGGCTCTGGGTCAGACTGGGTCTCCCCTGGGCTCCAGGAGCCCCAACTCTGAACCACCAGCACAAAGCCATGTGGGAGGAGCACTCGCTGCAGCTTTGCCAGAAAAAAACCCACTATATTCACTATGTACAGAGAATATACCGGTACTTACTGTTTGCCTCATTGTCTCTTCCGTGGCTCAGGGCTAAGCACCGACACAGAATTAAAAACACAGTCTCCAGCTTGAGGAACTTATGGTCTGGCTGCACTAGACCCAAATGCTTTTCGAGTTAAGGTCCGACCCTGATCTAAATTTCCTTGAAGACTCCTCTGTGGAGGCTCATCTTGGAAGATTTTTGGTCAGGTGTTTGAAAGACTTTCCAATAACTTTGGAGGAAAGTGCTGAAATGGCATCAATTTTGGTGAAAATGCCCACAGAAAAATACTTTGTGTTGGAATTTTTTCCAGCTATGGAAATTGTGCTGGAGTTTCAAAAATATTATCTTGATTTGTTTTCTTGTTATCTAATTTCATTTATTTGTATCTTCTTCTTGTTTCCACTATTTCATTGCACATCACCATAAGCACATCCTAGAGACGCACTTGGAAGTGACATAAAGGGGACAGCAAAAATAACGTAGAAAGGAAGTAAGACAAAATGGCATTTGGAAATTTGACACGTTTCCAGAACTGGGAGCAGTATTTTCATGAAGCAAAAGCATTTTCAAATGTCTGAAATGATCTTAAAATTCCGCTTCACTGAAAATTATAAACATATTAGTTTTCATTTTTAGTTTAGTCAGGGAGGAAACCCATCGGTGACGACATCTCCTGCACAAGCGGCTCTTGGAGGCCCAGGCAGCCTCCTTGGGTCTGTGTCTTTAAGGAGGAGGGATGACAAGAGGCTGGCATGCTGTGGCTGTTAGCATTTCCAAGATGCTTTGTATTATGGCAGGACAGAAGAGTTGACAGTCTCTTCTCAGTTCTGTGGTTAGCTGGCTACAGGCATGCAGTCATTACTCTATATTAGTGTGAGATGCGAACATTGTTTTGCTGGTTATAATTATTCTCCAAGTGGTACAACCTTAAAAATTACAGCTTTGGAGAATCTCTTTCTCTGTAGTTCTTCCTGGGAGTCCCTGCCTGGGTTGGTTCCCAATAATGAGATTTTCTAAGGGGCCTGGGAATGTATTGATTGATTTATTTCCTTTTGGATGCTAATTAACTTTGATGCTCTGCAGCCACGCTCCTGGCTGCCATACTGCGTGCAGGGGAACAGCGGGGCTGGGCCTCTGCTTAGGAGAAAGACCACAGCGGGGGTCAGATGGGAGTGAGTGCCGCTGGTTTGTGTTGCTTTTTGCTCTTAAGCCAGAAAGAGGAACCTTTCGGAAGAGCCCTTCTTTTCACAAGACACCCCGATGGACAGGAGCTGGGACGTCCCCGTGCACCAGGCATTTCTAACACGGCCAAGGCAGATGGAGATGCCCCGGTGTGGGGTTGCCCTCCAGCGAACTGGGAGTGGGAACTTCTTGTGCCCCCACAGGCAGCTGTACCTTCTGGCAAAGGTTGTCCTGCAGCTGCCAGGGCCCCCAGCTTCCACCCCGACCAGAACAAAAGCAAGGCAAAGACATCTGAAACAATTGCTTAAGCGGGCGATGAAAGGGATCAGCCTCTCTTTATCTCCACAAAAGACACTGTGTCATCGGTCTTTGCACCGTATTTCAGCACTGTCCTCTCCACCAAGGGGCTGGGTGGCTGCACAAGCAGATGTGGTGATGGGTTCAGCACTCTTGAGTCTAAGGCTTGGATGCAAACCAAGCCTCTCCTCTCACACAGGCAAGAGCCATCAGCAGTGATGACCTCCAGTAACGCTCAGCTCTCCATGGGATCTTAGCCAGAGCCTTCTCCTCCATCACCGGAGCCCCTCAGCACACATTGGAAGGAGGTGCTGGAAAGCCTAGAAGCACACCCCAGCCCTGCTAGACTTTGGGTTCGTGCTGCTGTGACACACCGATCCCCAGGCCAGCAGAGGGGACTGAGGAAGGAATGGAGGTGGCTAATGCCCCACGCTGACGTTCCCTCCTCAGCCCAACGGACTGGTAGGCATCGGGGTTGGAACTTGATGATCTTTAAGGTCAACCCAAACCATTCTATGATTTGCAAACATACCAAAAGTGGCAGGCCTTTAGCCAGGGTCCAGAGTCTGCTTCAAGGTCCAAGTGAGGCTGCAGTGTCCAAACTGCTTGAAGGCTGGAAGTACAAACCCATATTTTTCTTCTTTACTACCTCCCTCTTCACTCTCTTTTTGTTTTATCTTAGAGCACAGCAGGGCAAAGTGAAATAGGCATGGAGGGATGTACTTGTTTCTTCTGGTAATGGAGAAGAGAGATGGCCTCTTTGGCACAGGGAACACCCCTGTGCTTACAGAATACCATTTTAAGAGCCCTAGCGTTAATGTATACATGATGCTGCATCTACTGGAGCAACACATGTGATACCCACATTTATGGTAGCAGCCTCCTCAGCCATCATTTTTGCCACACACATCATAAGTCAGCAGGACCTCCTGCCTGTTGCTCACAGAGCTCTGGCTTTGTGCCTCTCCTCAGCCAATTGGTACCACGCTCAGAGCAGTTAGCAGCTTGCCACAGCACAGAGCCAAGCCATAAATCCCTTGTGGGGAGCCCTGCTATAAATGTCCACTGGGACCTCCACACTGCCAGGATGAAGCAGGCAGTCCCCTGAAGGCCACGGGAAAGCAGCTCCTTCCTGGCTCCTGGTCAAGGAGTCACCCTTAGAGCAGAAAGGGCCAGGTGCCTGCAGATGCTGCTTAGGAAGGAGTCCATCTGTCTGGAGCATGGTGGTGTGTTCTACCATAGGACACAATGTGCTGCCTCTCCTTTCAGTTGCGTCCAGTACTCTGGGTGGTGGCCTCAGTTACTAATAGGTGACATAAGGGTTTGAGATCTGGACACAGTTTGGTAGCTGCTTTTGGATCTCACATCTAAAAAGCCAATCTATAAGTGATGCCACAGGAGAGGTGAGTGAGGAGAGCCCCAGATAACCTGGATATTTCACTCCTGAGCAGGATGCAGAGACCCTCACTGAACTTAAGGTGAGACAACAGCAGCTCTGCCTTGCTAGGATGGATCTAGCACAGGCAGATGGTCCAATGGAGCAAAGTCAAACAGTTTTCATGTGGCAGTGGGAGGTGTAAAGGTGAGAAAGGGCAAGAAAAGCCACAGAGACAACCATTTCTGCTCACCACATGGAAGCAGCAAAGAGCTGGTGCTGCTCATCAGCAGGGTGGAGGCAAGTATCTCTCTAGAGAGTAGGCAAGTAATGCATTGGAATTGTTCATTCATAGTAAACGGAACTTTGGGCTCCTGCTTCCTTCCTCTTTCTAATCCAGGCCTTGATCCCCCAGGATTATTCAGATATCTAACTCTTCTTTAGACACATACTTTCCCTTAATGTTAATGAAAGGTTCCTAAATAGGAGGCAGATGCCCAGATCCTTTAGAGAACCTGGGATCCTAGCGGTCACTGATTTCTGTCAATGAAGTAATTTTTTTCTGCTGGTGGAAAAGAGAACAGAATTTGGCTCATTGCTCTCAGAGCACTCAGTGGGTCCACGTGCTGCTGTGCATTCAAAGAACAGATGCATCTAAATACTGGGACAGGTAAATTTTATTCAGCAATGAACCTGATTGCAGAAATCTCTGACTTACAATTTCATCACCCATCTTTGAGCACTCAATTGGCATCTTTCATTCTCTTTCCTCTTCCTGGCAGTTTCTGTCTTGAGATCTCAAGTTGGAAAAGTCTAGCTATCAGCAGACCCGATTGTCCTTTCTTCACCAGCTCCTCCAGACAGCTGCACATCCTTCCCCCTTTGTTCTGTATTTCCTGTTACATCTTTGGAATCTGCCTTTTCCCGGCTCTTCATGATGTTGGGCTCCTTGATTTCTGGTGCATTTGAGCACCTTGAAACCCTTCCAGTATATTCCCTTCCCTTCCAGTATATTCCCTTCCTTGGGTCTCTCTGAAACCTGTTCGATTGACTAACTGTATGTCCCGTTATTGACAGTAATGGCCAAACTTTGATTTCATTCATTTTAATGTTTTCTGTGTTACATTATCCAGGACACAGCAACACAAACCAGCTCTGTACCTTCAGTGGTCCCTGGATGGTTGATGCATGGCCAAAGTGTCTTACTATGGTTTGTGGTAACAATGAAACATAGAACCATAGAATGGTTCGGGTTGGAAGGGACCTTAAAGATCATCGAGTTCCAACCCCCTGCCCTGGGCAGGGACACCTCCCACCAGACCAGGTTGCTCAAAGCTGGCCTTGAACACCTCCAGGGATGGGGCAGCCACAGCTTCTCTGGGAAATCTGGGCCAGTGTCTCACCACCTTCAGGGTAAAGAATTTCTTCCTAGTATCTCACCTAAATCCCCCCTCTTTCAGTTTAAAACCATAAACCTATGTCCTATGGCTGCACTCCCTATAAAGAGTCCCTCCCCAACATGTAAAGGCACATCTTGCAAGGGACCAAAACTCCGCACTTCATTTCCAGAGATTTTCTGAATCTCTGCTGGCTCTTTTGGGCTTTCCAGTCTCTGGCTTCCTCTTGACTGACAACAGAACCTAAAACCATAAAGGTTATCAATTTCTAAGTCCCTCTCTAGCCTGGCAGATCCATAAGCTCTCTGAAGGAAAACAAACAAGCCAGCAGAGCAGCCTTCATTTTCATTCCTCCAAGGAGGACCAGGAAAACCAACAGCCTTTGGTCCTCTGAAGCTTTCTAGAGCACCTCAGAGAAGCAAAAGAGATTTACCTACCACAGAGTACTCTCCCTTTTGCTTTGTATCTCTAATCCGACCCAGCGGCTGGGTCAGGCGTGTGGGATGGGTGAATCCCTACCTTATGGTATCTGTGGTAGAGTGCCAAAACTGCCTCGGTGCCCAAGACCAGCACACTGACCCCCAAAGAAATGCAGAGATTTCTAGCAATGTGACACAAGTGTTCAAAATCAGGCCTCGAGCATCATCCATCCAGTCTCCAGCACAGACCAAACTATGTGAGAGACTTCGTGACACAGTGGCAGCTGAGCTGGACTTACCAGGGCTCTTTTGGCTGCCACCAGAAATCCAGCTCTTGGCCAACAGTCTGCGACAGATGGCTGGGTGCTATGGGATCGTTCTCCGAGCTCTCAGACAATGAAAGGACTGTTTTTTTCCCAGGCCTCCTCACTGACTGCCACATTTAATGAAGATACATACTGGGACAGTCAGCACCTTAGGTGGTGAGACCATCAGTTGTCTTCTGCAATGAAAGGGGCTCTTTTTTCACCCTTCTAGTTACTGAAGCTTATTGAGCGAGACTGCAAGAGATGAATTATCCCAGCTGAAAAGTCTGGGCCTGTTAAATCTCGTAGGGTGGCTAGCTGGGCAGCCCTATTGCAACATGAAGATGACTCAACCACATAGCATCTTTGTTGGCATCCCATTAGCTGCTGCGGAGACGATTATTTCTTTATTGCTAAACAGAGTCTGTCAGTGGCTTGGGGCACTTCTGTGAAAAATGTAACAGAGGCGGAATAATAATTCAAAACATGCCAGACCAGAAAGCCATGGCTCATCATATCAGACTACTTCTGCCTGCAAATCAACCAGTCCAAACCGTTCAGGGTGAGGGAACCGATGCCACAGATGCTTGTGACTTCACCAGAAGCAGTGCATCCTTCCAGGAAAGCAGGATCCCCTTCTCATACAAATGGCCTTACAAATACAGAAGCAGAAGGGAGCGAATAATTCTCCAAATGGAAGCTACATTTCTCAGAAGAGAAATTTGCTTTCAAAGTTTTCTATGAGGCATCAGCTGCTCTTGGGTGAAGCGCTGCTAGCAGGCAGCATCCCAGTTACTTTCCCACTGTGGGAACTGAACCCTTTTGAAACTGTTTTGACTGTAACCAAGGAATTAGAGAGATGGATGAAGCCAGCCGAAAGTGTGACAATCTCCTAAAGGCGCACAGATGGTGAGCAGACCCTGGAAACTGATTCACTTTGAGCGATCACTTTCCTGAAGCACATTTTGGACAGTTTTCAGCCTCTCAGAGGACCTGAGGAAACCTGTAACTTCTCCAAGGCAAAATGAGGGGCAGCAGGGAAGAAGGAGAAAAAGTATGTTTTTTTCCTTGAAACGTGAATTCACACAAAGTTATTTATTTATTTGCCCTTTGACATCGAGAGAAGCTCATCTCTCAGAGAACGATCACCCGTGGCTCAGCCCAGATGGAGGTGGGATACAAATTTCATTGCCAGTGCTAACCATGAAAAGATTTCCCCATTTCACCAGAAACCACAATCTCCCAGAGTTCCCAGACTGCTCAAGTGATGTATAGCTTCGTAATTGTCCTGAAAGATAAGGGAAAGCCTCCTCTGCGGTTGCATTTGATATTGGCCTGATGTATGGGATGGCTCAGTGCCGGCTCGGTGGAGGGTGTCTAGAGACAGCGTGGAGTATGCCTCTCTGCCTTCTTCTCACTGGAGAAACTCTGCTGGTGGCAAGCAGGATCCTGAGGGCTGCAAATTGCTTTCCCACATCTAACATCCTTTTCATAGCAGCCTTAGTCAGTTTTTGGCATGAGGAGGAGAGTTAAAGAGTTGTTTATAGCTGCTCCGGAGCCTCCTCTGCCGTGCTGCCACCCCTGCACCAGGGACTGAAAGGAGCCGCTGAGGGCATCCCAAAGGGGTAGGAGTGGGGCATGGGGGGAAAGTCTCACAAGTAGGAGAGGGAGAAAAGCTTGGGGAAAGGGAAGCCTTCATCCATGGCAAGCAGCAGAAGCCACTTTTCTTGGGCCAGTGCAAGTGACACTGGACAAACCCCCAATCGATTGATCGAAACACCGGTTTGTGGCAAATCCTGCTATAGAGACATTCTAGCTTGGTGCCATATAGAACAGATGGACAACTTAAGATTTTCAGATATGACTCCACGTTGCTTTATTTTCCACTTTCCAGAGAGAAATGAGGACCCTGTTAAGAATCTGGGATAAGATTGTCCAAGCAATCGGGATGAGCGGCCGCTAGATGGCACATCCATCCCTCATCCAAACCCGCTATCCCACAGCCACGAAAGTCCAGGATGTCCCGCTCATCCTTGAGCAAAAAAGGATGAAATGTTATCTCAGCATCTGCTCAAAGAAAACGCTGGCGCACTTTGCAGTTGTTTTGCGGCGGGGATCTGCAATCTGATGAACATTCCTCTGCGATTTTGAAAGGGTTTAAAAATAAGCCGCACGCAGATTTTGCTAAACTTGCTCTCCCTGGTTTCAGTGGAGATGCACGAGGACTGCAAAGAGCATTTATGTGCAAAACAGCTCGTAAAAGGAAATATACAATGCTTTGTTCTCCCACAGGAGGGCTAGTGAATTATTTGGGTAGAACCCACATGAAGTAAGAAGTTATTGGTAGATACTATTTTCCAGATTCTCGGCTGCTGTTATGTGGTATACTTCCCTCATTTATACTAGCTGAGAGTCTAGTCTCTAGGTCTCCGGATCAGAATTAAGCAAGACACCAAGAGGTCTTTGGAGAAAGGAGCTTTTATTTGAGGGGACTGCCAAACACATTCGATTTGGACCACTTTCTCTCAGAGATTTAATCTCTGAGGAACTGGCAAAACAGAAAAGGCCCAGAAACAGGAGTGAATCAAGCAATTAAGGCGTTTGTGCTGTAAAGCCACAGTGTTTTCCATGTGTAGCAGCAAATGTCTGAATTTGTTCGAAGCAGAGAGTTTCAGTGTAGCTTTTGTCACTGAAAAACTGGCCTGCACTACGCAGAAATCAAAAAGGAAGCCAAGCTTGTGGATTTCCCTATCAAGTCAGTCTTATGTACCAAAAAGAAGTTGGGTTCTGGTGCAAAAAGGCTTAAATCACCTCTCCCCCCCCCTCCAAAAAAAAAAAAAAAAAAAAAATTGCACTACAATATGAAGAAGGTAAAGAATTATTGTACAAGGCTTTTAAAATTCTCCCTCGTCTTCTCTGTTTGTGCACCAGGGTAAAGACTGTTCTTTTATTTGCTGTTGTTTTGAAATTATCCTTTTAAAAAATGTTAATTTGTAAAGTCAGTAAAGTAACACTTTATGTTTCGCTTGTGTGCCTGTAAACTTCTCCACCGCTTGTTAGAGGGTGACTCAAACCAGCCATAGCTCTTTGTAACACGAATTGGATCAAGTTTGGCAACAAATATGTTACTTTCATTAAAAAAAAAAACAAAAAACCAAACAAACAAAAAAAACAAAACAAAAAAAAAGCAACCAAAATTAAATATTTGAATTTAAATGAACATATTTAAAACTGAAGCAAAGCTGTACAGCTGGGAAGGGGGGGAAAGGAATCCCACAGTTCTCTACGTTGTTGATCTCTGGGGAGTTGTGGTGCCCCACTGAAGCTTTGGGGTACTTCTATGATGCAAATAACAAATAATCATCCTTACGAGACCACTACTGGAGCTCCAGCCCCAGATTTGAGACTAAAGAGAGACACCAAGTGGAAGAAAGGCACATGACCAGTTGCAAGTCAGCGGACCTCAAGGATTTAATTCCTACATGTGGTTCACTGCAGCTTTACCTGCATAGATAGGTGATGTGGAGGCGCATTTGGGCACCTTCACTGCCCATGTGGGCATCAAAACATGCATCTGGGTGAGAAAGAGCAGGGACGCAAAGGTGGAAAAGAGACTTCTTTCAACACAAGGTTTAAAATCGGCTCTACGTAGCAAGGAGGCACTTGGATGCCTTCATAAATAAAATTGAAGGGGATTAAGTCTCTAAACGCTTTTGTGGATCTGAGCTTATGTAAGAAGCATTAGTGTCATAGGACTGTTTGTTCCACTCGCCTTGCTCCTTCACGTAAATCGTACCAGTGTTGCACACTTTTCCCCAAGAAAATATCCTGCCTGCCAGTGCCAGCTCCCGAGCACTTTTGTTTACTTTGGCAGACCTTGGACTGGGCTCTCCTGAAGTTTGGAGAGGAGTTTTCTATAGCTTTTCTAGAGTGTTTATATTAACTGGACTAAAAGGGGTGACTTCGCACCGGTCTCCGGGGCTGTGGGTTGTGGAATTAATACTGCTTAAGCAACAGCATCTGCCCCGGAACACCCGTAACGCAGATCGACAGAGAAGCGTCCCCCATTGCTGGGTAAATGTTCATTCCTCTCAATCCAAGGTAACAGAGAGTTAAAAGAACTTTCAAGAAACACATGAGTGTTTAAACACACTTATTCAGTCTTGTGTCGCAGACAGAGCTGGTCCAGGACAACAGGGATGCCAGGAGTGAATCACGTATGAGATCTGCCCAGATGTGCCCGTGTTTCTCTGCAGCCAATTCTGTTCTTCCTTTTTGAAAGACAAGGGCAGATCCATGCCACTTTGCATTCAAGTTATGATCTTAGCAGGAAAAAAGTCTTATTATCTGCGCTCTGGCTCCTTCTTCCTGCTACGCAGAAAAATGCATATACTCCTCCAGGCAGCCTAACCTCAGAAATGCTGTTATGGAAAGATTATGCAAAATAGCTCAAATCTTGTGGAAGGGGAGGGATCTCATGATGCTTTGGCATTTAATAACTTGCCAGTGCAAAGCTGGACAAAAATCCAGAAGATCACTTCAATCTCTAAGTACTAGATCAAAAGAAGGTTGTAAATGGAACCTATTGTAGGCTGCCTTTAGAAACAAGCCCCTACTTGGCTCCTGGAGAAATGGTGGATATTCTTGTTGTCCTCTGAACGGGAGGTTGTGATTCAGGGTAAGGCCTCTCCCGCAAAAGGCACAAACAAGATGGCTTGTATCTCCACAGAGAGAGAGCACACTGGAAGAAGCAGAATGCTTCTGTGTAAGAAGAAGAAAGATTTTGGGGTCTAGTATGGAAGCTTCATGAGTAAGGTCAAGTTCTTTAGGTGTTCATCCATATCTACACATGTTTAAAAGGACTGAGCCTCTTTGGAATTAGTTTCTGGTTGCCAAAGGTGACTGCAAAAGGCCCAAAGAGGATTGTAAAACTGAGTTAAGTCCTATCTCCACCAAGTTCCACAAAGTGACACTATGGATGTTGATAGCCCAGGCATGCCCAGGTACTGAACAGAGCTCAGCAGCACAAGCAAGAGCTCCTTAGTGACTGGGATGCTTCTTTGAAAGTCATTTGGCATTTTCTGCCTTATCTGCCTCAAATGAGGAAGCCCATGGCAACAGTCATGGTCTCCTCTCAATCCAGAGATGTCTGTGACCTGCTTGCACTCTGTGGAAGACCTTTGGAGATTCGTTTCTATGAAGATTTTTAAAAAGGGAGAAATTCTGGAAAACACAGGGTGATAAATCTTGATGATTTGTTCCAGCAAATTTCCCATCCCGAAGGTCAGATAGGCATCTAGCTCATGAGGACACACGCTCCCACAGCAGCTAATGCCCAACAGATCACAAAAGCTTGGAGTTCAGAAGTGCCAAAGTTGATGCCTAGGAAGACACGCCCCTGTGTGCCGCATTTTCCAGCACCCATTGAGGGTGGGAGCAATCTTTTCTTGCAAAATACCGAGTTTGGGAGTGCAGTCACCTCTGTAATAGTCAGCTGAGAGGGACTCCTACCAGGCGCAAAACAACCAAGCTACAGAGGAATCGCTTCCCAGTTACGTGGTGCCTCTGGCAGAACAGTTTCCCTTTGGCTTGTCCAAGTCTAACTTCTGCTGGAAAATTTCAATTGCCTGCATTTCTAACTTCAACCAGGGGAGGGCAACGGGTCATCAAGTCACTAAAGCGGACTTACTTCGAAGTTGTAACACTCAGAATTCGTAAAAATAATTAGTCCTGAAAAAAAACAGACTACTTTAAAAACATGCCTTTTAATAAACACTTTTTTTCCCCTAATGTAAGTTAAAACAGTCTCCTCTTGCCCCACAAGCCCCAGCAACCACTGCACTTTCATTGCTGTTCACTTTAACCATTAGGCTTTGGATATGATTAATCTGCTTTTGGCAAATAAAAGAGGACTCCACTTACAGTGCTATGAAAGCACTTCTGTCAAATTAGACTTGAAAATATCTGCAATTTTAAATAATGCTTTGTGTTCTATCTATTTTATACTGTGTTATTAAACAGACACTAACTGTGAGTTGTAAGTTGTTTGATCATGTGTTTTGGGGGTTTTTTGTTTTGGTTTGGTTTTTTTTTTTTCTTTTTAGCTGGGAATTTAAACAGCAAAAAAATACAGCTATTCTTTGCTCTACTTTTGAAGTCTTTCCTCCTTATCAAAGCAATTTTGAAAGAATATTTTCTTCAAAGTTAGGCATTTCATATTGATAACTCCAGCACTCATCACTGTATCACTTGAACCTCTCAATGTTTTGGCCCTGTCGGCACATAAAACCTTCCCCTCTTAGAGTCACAGTAATGGCTAATTCAAAGACATTTTAAGGGAAAGAAATATGCAAACATTATAAATCCACGTGTCTTCCTCTTTCTCTGTTCTTCCTAATGCCAAGGACTAATTTCCTGTTTCTGAGGTAGCAAGCTGTGCCAGCTGAACCTTGGACCCCTTCTTCTCAGAGATCCTCTGAGACTAGAGAAAAGCAGTTTGGTCCTTTCCACTCTGCAACTTGCTGCGGAACAACCCGGAGACCTTCTGTCCCTGCTTCACAGAGAGAAGCAAAGCACTGCCTGAACACAAAATGGTGGGAACTTGCTTGCTTGCATCCCACTGGGCATGGTTTTACCAACAGAGAATGAGGGGGTATCCTGGTTTGAGGTAAAATGGAACCAACTTTCTGTTTGGTAATTTTGCTTCTCAGCTAAGCCTCTTCCAACTCTCTGAAATTAACTGCATATTGGGCAGAAAACTGTTTGTTCTCATTCTAAACTCATAAATCTCTTTATCTCTCCTCCTCCTCTCCTTGGAGTGAGAGGTGGGGGGAGAGCATCTGTTGCCAGTCATTGGCCAGGGTGGCCTAAACCATGACAGGGGGCAGTAGTTGGCTCCATCATTAGCAGCCACCCATAATCAGTAGCCACACGTGCAGTACCTGTGTTTTTCATTGCAAAGCGGGGCAGAGGGGGCTGCTCTGAGGACTGTGCACCTTCTGGCAACCCAGAGCCAGGCTGCAGGCGGCCGTAGGAGGCTGCATCCCAGGGGCTGGGGGTCCTGCGCAGGGTTCCCGTGTTTATCCACAGGATAGGCTGTGACTTGATTGGGTAAAAAGATTAATTCCATCTAAAAGGAAAGTATTCATTTGACGGGGAATGGTTGTTGTGTTTGAAACGAAGATGGCCCGAGGCAAAAATTGCTTGGCTGAATGACTTGTTGGCTGGTCTCTGGCTGCCTTTGGAATGGTATTCGCTCTTCGGCCTCACACGCCACATAATGGTGGGTTTCTCCAGCCTGCATGTTTTCTTACAAGGACTTTTGTCTAATCACTAGCTGAGAATCCAGCCTACTGTGTACGTTGTAAAAGAAGCTGTTTATACTTGGGCTTTTAGTTCACCATCTGTGCACAGCTCGGCTGCAACATCTCTGCAGATCTGTTTCCCCTCTGTTGCCAAGTCCCTGTTGCAAGCCCTCAGAAAAACATGATTCACGTCGGACTTTCTAACAAAATTCAGGCTCTTTGCAAGCTCTCTTTAAAAAAAAAAACCTATCCCCCGTTCTCAGGAAATGCGGTGGTATAGGCTTTATGCTTTTCTACAGACTCACTGATTCATACCCAAGTGGCACTGAAGCATAACCAGTTATACATGCAATCACTGATGCATATATACCTCCACGCTGCCCTTGCTAACGTGTATCCCGTTCTCCGAGCCTTTGACACAAATTCATTCAGGCACCAGAGCTGCTGCCAAACACACAACCCATTTGCACCGCACCTTGTAATCACTTTTTATTTTAAAACCCATTTTCTTTAAGGAACAGCCGTTGCAGTAATCCTCAGGGGGAACATTTTGAGCCCAGGCTTCTTTCCTCAAAGTAGGACACTTTTTGTGAGAATCAGAAACAAGCTACACGCTCGGTAACCTGTAGGTTTGGGTCCTCTGACGGTGCACAGATGAGGAAGACTGAAGATAAGAAGAGACAGTCACTACTTCTCCTGCCCCACAGAGCCTCGCATCTTTACAGGTAAGCGTTCTGGCATGCAGAGTATGGGCATAAGCCCGACCAGGTGTTCAAATTAAAGACGAAGCCTATTTCAGAGAGAGAAAGGGCAAAGAAAAAAGTACTTTCAATTTTCTCTTTGAGAACAGGAGTGTTTTTACTGAAGGTTAATTCTGCTTGAAAAGAGATGCTGGAGTGCTACTGAGAGACACATAGTCCCCACGACTGGATGTAAATGAGTTTTCAGATGCTGCCCCAAATAATTCTGATGCAAAATTTGTCCTCATCTTAGACACTAACAATTGACCTTACCTCTCTTTTGGTAAGAGAGAGGAATCTGAGCAAAGTTAGGTTTATTAGGCAGTTTGCAGGCCACGAACAGCCTGGTATTACTGTGGGGAGCTGCAGAAATAGGGGTGGCCGAGACCACACCTACAAAAGCCCCTGCGCAGAGCGAGTCATTCCACTTCCACCTCATCGTCCCCGTTCTGCTTCAGCACCTGCGTTTCAACCACCTCTCCCCAGCTGAGCCCAGCGGCCAGCTGCAGCTGAGGAGCCTGCAGTCAGCTTGCCCGGTGGCACGGAGGAGGACACACAGCCCAGGACGTGTGGTACCCAGTGAGCGGCACCCCCTCTCCCACCGCCCCTCCTATCTCACGTTATCCAAGACCCATGAAGGAGGACTTGCCGCGGGGACGGTGCTCGCCCATGACACGACCACACGCCCGTCCTGCCAACACTTTGAGATGCCTTCAGGACAACAGACAGGCTGGTGGGGAGGCTGCTGAGCACCTCTGCTGCCAAAGGGGAGAAGGACGTGCACCTGGGCACCGCAGGAAGAGAATGGGAGCCTCCGGGAAAGGTTTGAACTGGGTGGGGCTCTGAATGCAAGAATTAAAACCCAGTGCATGCAACAAATAAAGCACGGCGTAGGAGAGGACCTCTAGAAATCCTTTCTTCAAAGTCTGGTGGCATAGTGAGGAATCACCCTGCAGGCACAGAAAGAGGACTGAGAGGAATCGTGCAGGGACAGAATAAGGTGGCCATTGTAGACCTGTACCAGTACAAAGGCCAAGCTGGTTTTTGCTGCCCCCAGGAACGAGGACTGGGAACTTGAGCCGCATGAACTTGCTGTTCCTCTTCCTGCCAGGACAGCGGAAACCATGAAAGCGAGGCATGCTGCTCCCCAGAAGGGTGAGGGACCACCTGACCGTCCCTCACTTTAGGATTGGCTTGCCTGATTTGGTTTTGGCAACTTTGAAATGAGGATTTAAAAAGGATCACGTTATTGTTACTATTAGATTGCCTTATCACGGAATCACGGAATTGTTGGAGTTGGAAGGGACCTTCTAGAGATCATCTAGTCCAACTCCCCTGCTAAAGAAGGATTTCCTATAGCACATTACTCAGGACTGCATCCAGGCGGGTCTTGAAGATCTCCAGAGAAGGGGACTCCACGACCTCCCTGGGCAGCCTGTTCCAGTGCTCTGTCACCCTCACCGGAAAGAAGTTTCTCCTCATATTTGACTGGAACTTCCCACGTACCAGCTTGGACCCGTTGCCCCTCGTCCTGTCACTGGGAACCACTGAAAAGAGTCCGGCTCCTTCCTCCTTCAACCCACCCTTTAGATACTTATAAGCATTCATAAGGTCTCCCCTCAGCCTTCTCTTCTCCAGGCTAAAGAGTCCCAGCTCTCTCAGCCTTTCGGGTTATCACTATTATTTTTATTGCTGTTCTGCTGGGAGAGAGGAGGCAGGATCCCATGGGGCTGGTTACACCACGCTCCAAGAACAAAAAGGCATCACGAAACGGGGAAGCCCCAGGAAACAATGCAACGGCACCAGTCAGCAGAGCAAACGGCAGCCACAGCACCTCACCATCCCCGCGGTGCTGTAATCACCGGGAGAAACGGAGAGCTTCACGGGTTTGGATGGGGAAACAATGGCGGTCCCGCTGATGTTTACAGAGCTCACAAGGGCAGCAAAATTGCCCATTGGAAAAAAAATAAATGTTTGAGCGGGTCATCAGGCTTGCTTTCACCGGGCAGGGGGACAGAGCACACCTCGCAGGAGCAGACAAGCTGCCAGCAGCCTTAAATATTAAGGTGTGTACGTACCTATTTGATAGGCCACAGAGGGAGACCTTCACGTGGGGTGGGTGACACAGCAGATACAATACACCCTAGAGCAGTACCTGGGGCTACCTGTGTGACCAGAGTAAGATGAACTGATCACTGCTGGAGACGATGAGGAAGCGGCCATGGCCTAACACATGAGAGGGGCCAAGAGGAGCTTAGCTCCAACGGGGAGTGGAAAATCATAGAATCATAGTTTGGGTTGGAAGGGACCTTAAAGATCATCCAGTTCCAACACCCTGCCATGGGCAGGGACACCTCACACCAGACCAGGTTGCTTCAAGCCCCATCCAGCCTGGCCTTGAACCCCTCCAGGGATGGGGCAGCCACAGCTTCTCTGGGCAACCTGGGCCAGGGTCTCACCACCCTTACAGCAAAGAATTGCTTCCTGAGATCTAAATCTCCCCTCTTACAGTTTAAAACCGTTCCCCCTCGTCCTATGGCTCCCCTCCCTGATCAAATGTCCCTCCCCATCTCTCCTGGAGCCCCTTTAGGAACTGGAAAGGGCTCTAAGGTCTCCTCGGAGCCTTCTCTTCTCCAGGCTGAACACCCCCAACTCTCTCAGCCTGTCCTCACAGCAGAGGTGCTCCAGCCCTCGGAGCATCTTTGTGGCCTCCTCTGGCCCTGCTCCAACAGGTCCATGTCCTTCTCATGTTGGTGGCCCCAGAGCTGGACACAGTGCTCCAGGTGGGGTCTCACCAGAGCGGAGCAGAGGGGCAGAATCCCCCCCTCATCCTGCTGGCCACGCTGCTGGGGATACAGCCCAGGACGCGGTTGGCTTTCTGGGCTGCCAGGGCACGTTGCCGGCTCACGTTGAGCTTCTCGTCCACCAACACCCCCAAGTCCTTCTCCTCAGGGCTGCTCTCCAGCCATTCTCCGCCCAACCTGTGTTTGTGCCTGGGATTGCCCCGGTGTGTTACTCGTTTTGAGGAGTGGGTACAAAGGGGATGTGGCAGCCGCGCGACAGCCTGGTCCCCTAGCCGGGCAGCAGGCGCTGAGCGGGGCTCCCGGGGGCAGGCCCCGGCCAGGCCCCGGCTCTCGGCGGCCTCCCCCCTGAGAGGGGCCGGGCGGGGGCGGCCCGCCCCGGGGCTGGCTCAGCGCAGCCGCCGGCTCCGCCCCGCGGGGCCAGGGGCAGAGCCAGGGCCACATCGGCGGAGGCAGCGGAGCGACGAGCCGAGCACGACCAGCAGGTAGGCGCCGTGGGGCCGGGGAGCGGGGTCGACCCGGCCCGGGGGAGAGGGCCAGGGCCGGGAGTCCCTCCGGCGGCCCCGTTCCCCTCGGCCGGGGGGTCTCGGCGGGGCGGGGGGGCCGGGGCCGGTCCCGGTGGGGATCTCAGCGGCGGGGATTTCCCGGGGGGGGGGTTTCCGCGGGGCGCTGGCGGCTGGCAGCGCCTCCCCGCCGCGGTTAGCGCAGCCCTTTTCGGAGTAGGGGGGCTCGGCGGGCTTTCCCTTACCACCCCCCACCCCCCCCCGCGCCCCGGGTAGCCCCCGGGCGGGTGGTCGCTGCGAGGGCCGGGGGGCGAGTCCCCCTTGCTCCCACGCCTGTGCCCCTTCAAACTTAAATGGGGGGGGGGAGGGTCCTCTCGCGTCGCCGGTGTGCGGTGCCCTGAATGAAACAAGTCATCCTCAGGTGGGGGGGGAACGAGCCCCCGGGGGGGGGTCCGTGGCTACTGCAGAGCCGTTTCGGCGAGGCGGGATGTGGCTCCGCCGGGTACCGGTGGGAGCGGGCGATGCCGCGGGGTTCGATTCCTAAGGTGTGGATTTGGTGCCTCTGTTAGCAATCCAGCCCCTATAACGACTGCAGAAATCTGGTGCTGGCCCAGCCTGCTGTGCCCCCCCCCCCCCCCCCTTCCCTTTTAAGATCCAAGAGAAGAGTTCAGAGTGGTGCTTGCATTTCAACAGCTGGGGAGATGTTGGTTGTGAGCCCTCTTGCAGCGTGACTGACTCCTAACAAATCTGTTGATATGGGGATAAGGGTTTCTTACAGCCCAGGTAATGCTGTTTCTGCCCCAGAGCATAAAAGCCCTGCTGTGGATGCTTTAACATAAAATGGAGCACTCACTACAAAAAAAAAAAAAAAAAAAGAAAAAAAAAAAAGGGGGGGGGAGGAATCCTTCAAACATCCTGGAATCTAAATGTTGGCTTCATTAAACTGTACAGTTAGCTCAGGATGAAGTGTTCCTATGTCTTGGACCAGCTCTAGCGTTTCCATCGTGTGCATGAGCTGAGAGCTTGAAACTTTACTAGCGGTGCGAGGGAGGGACGGAGTGTCCTGCTGCAGTCCTGGAGGAGGTGGTGGCTGGCGAGAAGAGCAGCTCTTGGAGATGTTTCCGCTGCTGCTGACAGTAGAGCTTCGCCCATCCCGGCACTCGTGAGGCCTCTGAATGTGTAGCTTCTGAAAAGCACCATGTGCTTCTCTGCAGGCGAGGGTGTGCAGCTGGAGAGTGCTGTCTCGAAATCTGACATCAGTGGTAATTCCCATCCATGGAAGGCTTCTTTATCTTTCTCAGGCACCTTGGGCTTGAGAAAAATCCTCTTCAAAGCCCGAGGGGTGAGTCTGCTGCTGTGAAGCTTGCTTGCTGCATGAGAACCGGCGAGCAGAAGCGTGTGGCTAAGGTCCTTCTGGTGGACCACAGGGTAGAAACACTGCTCTGAAAATCTAGGGGGGAGAGGTCTGAGTGATAGGAGCTGCTCTATGCTGGTATCAAGATAAGCGTATGACAAACAAGCTGTAAAATGACAAATTACTCACATCTTACGCAATACTTGACGAGCACTAAGGGGGAAGAAAGTGCTAACGGGAGAGAAGGGCACTGGTGGAGCAGTCAGTGACCTGCCCTGCAGTGTCACTGCAGGGGCAGTGGCAGTCCTGCCGGCGTCCCATCACAGGACGCCTTTGTGGTTGCTACAGTGGGGTGGTCTTTAACGTGCACGCTTGTTTCTGGGCCCTTGGATGGAGCAAGAACTCCCACACCTACAGGTGTGCTTCTTTAAAAAAAAAATTGTATCCATGGTGCTTCCTCATGTTGGGCTGCCACATGGGTGGTGAAAAGGACCTTTGCCAACTGCTCCGCAAGCCAGTGTGTGGATTTGGAGTGTCTCAGGGAAGTGAGTAGCCTCTCCTCATGTCCTTTCATTTAACACCTCTCTCCTAGAAGGATCTTGCTTCCAAAACAGCTTCTCTCCATGGAGCCTCTCTGGGCCTGAACCCTTCTTGGCCTGGGCTTCTCCATACTTTGCTGAGGGCTCTGGGGACAGCTGGGACAGCATCCTTGTCCCTGTGCTGTGTGGCAGAGGTGGCTGGGTGAAGCCTTGCAGCGTTTGCTCAGCTTCTTACCTGCGTGTGACAGAAATAGAGCAAGACACGAGCTGGGTGCCTGGAGAAAGCTCTCCCTGCGGGCAATCTCTGTCCTGCTGCGTGGAAGCTCCTCCCTTAAGAGGATTTAGCAGCTTTAATAATGCGGCTCATCTGGACTCTCTTCATTCCTGTTATTGTCTCTTCTTTTAGTTTTCTGGGGACAGGCAGGTGTAGTGTGACCTACAACTGTAAGCTGGTGTGGGAGATGCTGTAACATGGAGCTTCAGACAGCTCCAGGGAGGTTTCCTGCCCCAAGCCGCTCTCTGCTTCAGGCTCCCTGAAATGCAGGGAGGGGTTTTTGTGAAATTCCTCATCTGACTGGAGCCGAGAAAAGGTTTTATCCCTCTCCTGTGATGCTGGGTCTTTGTGTCACAGCTGTAAGGCGGCAGGGGACCATCCAGGACTGCGGGCATTCAGCCAGTAGGTGTTTAAACCAGAGAGGTGCAGGTGGGAGTTTTGCAGACCTCTGGAAAGCCCCTTGGGGCATGCAGTTACCAACTCAAATGATGGCGGTGGTTCTTGGTGCCCGCTGGCACTGTTACAGCGGGAAGCACGCAGCAGAGGCAAAAGGTGCTGCCGCAAGGACCTTGGGCACAGGACCTGTTACAAGAAAACCAGGCTGATGCTGGGAGATGGACCATGTCCCCTGCTATCTGAAGTGGTAAATATTGCTCCAGTGTAATGACGCCCGTGGCACGGCAGCCACTTTCTTCCTGGTCTCCTTTCAGTTTCTGCTGGTTGGTGAGCGGGAGATGCTGGTGTGGGTCTAGCAGGGCTCGGGCTACAGTTGTGTGGCTTGGAAGGCTGGAAGAGGTACCCATGCTTCCAGTCGGTCTGTGCAACAAGGGATGATCAGAGCCTCAGTTCTTGCGCTTCTTCCTGAGTTTCCTCTTTAGAAAAACCTGTGTGCATCAAAATTAGCTTCTCACTACCAGGAGCTCTGGCCTTCACCCTAGAGTGCCTTAGCTTCACCCCTGTAAAATAGGAGGACCAGGTCCGCATCCCGTCCTTCTCTTTCCCTGCCTTCATCTCTGAACATGGAGCATGACATCCTGGGATCTGGAGTCCACAGGCACAGCAAGGGCGAGTTGGGCCCAGTAGCCTTGCGAGCCACAGTTGTCAGCTTTGATGGGCTAAGAAATAAACCACGCTTTTGCACTAACGCTGTGGGATTGGAGCTTTCCATGGGCAAATGATTAACGACACGTGCGTGAAGGGATGGCTGTGTGAGCCACCTTCTCTTTAGGAGCTGTGTAATGAGCTGCAACTGTTACTTAACCACCTCCGTCTCTTCCTGGCTCAACCGTGTTCTTGAAGAGGGAATGAGGGAATGAAATGGAGGAAAAGCTAAAAAGCACAGACTTTCTCTTGGCGTGGTAAAAGGAATAATACGGGAGGCGCAGCCAGCACCAGCAGTTCCTTGATGACTGTGGCAGAGCCTGTTTGCTGCCAGCTCTCTGGGCTACCAGGGCTCAGAGACGCTGGAGCAGTTAATGGCTGACTTGAACCTAGACGGGGCAATAAATGAAGCACAAGGAACTGCCTGCTGGAGATGGCTTAAATCACCGCTTGTGTGCGCTGACAGATTCAGAACGAGCTAATTTTCTGGAAGAAAGATGAGGCGTTACAGCGGGTGGCTCTGTGAAAGGGACTGCCTAGTAGGTGACAGCAGAAAAAGGGAATAAACCAGTAGCCTGTTGGGATGGGGAGGGAATTGGGGACTGCCGGCAGGGAAGCTGGGTGGTTCAGGGCTCATCCGAAGTAAATACAGGGGAGAAAGGGCAGGAGCCTGCCTTCAGCTTAGTCTTTCTCCTGTGGGAAGAGGCACACGCACGGGCTGTCTGGATGACTGCTCTAGTTCTTTTATCTCCTTGATGGAGCTTCGGAACTGGGACACCACCATTTAAAAGGAAGACAAATCAAGGTGCGGTGTTTGTACTTAATTTCTGAAACTTGCTGCTGAGGTAAGTGGCCTGTTTGTCTTTAAGGAGCTCAGGGGCTGGAAAGGGCCAGCTCTCCTGTGCCACCTTTCACGTGGACAAAGGACTGGTGGCATTTGTTAAGGAAGCTGCTGGTGCAGTTTCTCTGCAGCGTGGCCTGGAGCAAACAGGTTGCACCATGAAAGCACTTTACCCTTTACTGCGAAACTGCTGCTGGGCTGTAAGCAGATCGCTGATCTCTTCCAGTGTGATGATAATCCCATGGCCATGTGTACTAGAGAAATGCTGATCGGGGACGAGCTATATACACGTTGGGATATCTAGCAGCCTGGAGATTTGGGCTTTAGATAATGGAGAGTTCCCCTTGTAGGCAAAAATAATTCTGCTTCAGTCAGAGGGAGGTCTCTTGTACATGCAAGCAAAGGGTGCACCTTGAGCTGACCTCCCCCAGCTGGAATGACTTTGGTCCCTTCTGCTGGGGCTCTCCATCCATGGCCATCGAGGCAGTTTGGGAGAGGACATAGCTCACAGGGATTTGCATAGCGGGGCCTGAACTCACTGTAAAGTAGTTTTACCTGTTGGGAACGAAGGAGGCTGTTTCCCAGAGTTGCCCTGGAAAGGGGTTATGGTCACTGGATATGGCTGTGTCCTCCTCCGGCACCTTCTTTTGGCGACTGCCTCTGCCATCTGGGAGATTTCTGTGCCCTCACCAGGATGGGGTTGAGGGACCATATGGGAGCTTGATGCCCTCAACTCCTGCCTCTACAGGAGAAGCTTCATGCAGCAAATTGTCTGTCTAGTTTCAAAAGCAACGCCCTCCAGGACCCTAAATTTTCCTTGGGCTGACGTACCAGACTGGCACAGGTTCCAGTGAGTTGCCTTTAGGTGTCTTCATAGAATCATATGAATCATAGAATGGTTCGGGTTGGAAGGGACCTTAAAGATCATCCAGTTCCAACCCCCTGCCCTGGGCAGGGACACCTCCCACCAGACCAGGTTGCTCAAAGCCCCATCCAGCCTGGCCTTGAACCCCTCCAGGGATGGGGCAGCCACAGCTTCTCTGGGCAACCTGGGCCAGGGTCTCACCATCCTCACAGCAAAGAATTGCCTCCTGAGATCTCATCTAAATCTTCCCTCTTTCAGTTTAAAACTGTTCCCCTAATCCCATTGCTCCCCTCCCTAATCAAGAGTCCCTCCCCATCTCTCCTGGAGCCCCTTTAGGGACTGGAAGGGGCTCTAAGGTCTCCTCGGAGCCTTCTTTTCTCCAGGCTGAACAACCCCAACTCTCTCAGCCTGTCCTCACAGCAGAGGGGCTCCAGAGCTGCACAGTGTTCCAGGTGGGGTCTCCCCAGAGCAGAGCAGAGAGGCAGAATCCCCCCCCCGGACCTGCTGGGGCACTCTGGGATCTCAACCTGTGGTGTATTGGGCTGCGTGGGGCTTCAGGAGTGGCACATAAGGGACATCTTAGCACTTGGCTAGGACTGCAAGGGTTGCTGCCATCATCCCCTAGTATAAGAATATGGAAATCCTAAATGCCCAGAGCCAGCATATCTCCTGTGACAGATGATGAGCAGTTTTGTTGGGAATCATTTGTGAAGCCTGAATTAACTAGAGGAGCTTTATTATTGCACAAAATGGCTCAGTACTGTAGTTACACCCTTCCAGGGAAGTTTTTGTACCTTTCCTGGCATTTCGGTTTCTAGGTGCTCTAGTCTTAGAGGCAAAAATATCTGTGTTGGGAGTGTCTCTCTTTTTTTTTTTTTTTCTGATTTTGCCTCGGTCCTGCAAATGGCTTACTTAATTTTATGTGGAATACATGTGGACAAATTGAAGAGAGGTTCTGTATTCAGTGGTGTCAGTATTGAGTGTTTTTTTGGACTTTGATCCCCAGAGCTAATATACCTGCTTTCAAAGGGCACCACGCAGACTGCTCTGCTCCTCTCCTTTCTGCTTGTAATCATATCATTTCACAGAATGATACAGGGTTGGAAGAGACCTTTGGAGATCATCTAGTCCAACGCCCCTGCCAGAGCAGGTCCACCCAGAGCAGGTTGCACAGGAACATGTCCAGGTGGGTTTGAATATCTCCAGAGACGGAGACTTCACCACCTCCCTGGGCAGCCTGTTCCAGGGCTCTGCCACCCTCACAGGAAAGAAGTTCCTCCTCATGTTTAGATGGAACTTCCTGTGTTCAAGTTTGTGCCCATTTCCTCTTGTCCTGTCCCTGGGCACCACTGAAAAAAGACTGGACCCTTCCTCCTGACACCCACCCCTTTAAGTATTTATCAGTGTTGATCAGATTCTCCCTCAGTCTTCTCTTCTCCAGACTAAAAAGACCCAAGTCCCTCAGCCTTTCCTTGTAAGAGAGATGTTCAAGGCCCCTCATCATCTTTGTAGCCCTCTGCTGTACCCTCTCCAGCAGTTCCCTGTCCTTGAACTGGGGAGCCCAGAACTGGGCACAGTGCTCCAGATGGGGCCTCACCAGGACAGCAGAGTGGGAGGATGACCTCTCTTGACCTGCTGGTCACACTCTTCCTGATGCACCCCAGATGGTATTGGCCTTCTTGGCCACAAGGGCACATTGCTGGCTCATGATCATCCTGTTGTCCACCAGGACTCCCAGGTCTTTCTCTTCAGAGCTGCTCTCCAGCAGGTCTGTCCCCATCCTCTACTGGTCCATGGGTTTATTCCTTCCCAGGTGCAGCACCCTACACTTGCCCTTGTTGAATTTCATCAGGTTCCTCTCTGCCCAACTCTCCAGCCTGTCCAGGTCTCACTGGATGGCGGCACAGCCTTCTGGTGTGTCAGCCACCCCTCCCAGCTTTGTATCATCAGCAAACTTGCTGAGGGTACATTCCATCCCTTCATCCAGGTCATTGATGAATATATTGAAGAGGACTGGACCCAGTGCTGATCCCTGGGGAATACCACTAGTAGAGTACTTTGTAGAGTACTCTTTGCATAAAAGGGTGCCATTCTGGCTGGTATGGTGGTAGGACACCGTCTGCAGTCATAATTGTGCATTGGATCTGGGGCTTGTCTCATGCTGGTGGTGTGGCACAATCTGAGTATCTTCCTGAGTCATGTGTCTCGCGCGTGTGTCATCAGGGATTGAACCTGTTGGTGATGAGTCAGTCCTGAGTGGCTTCGCTGGAAGGTCCTCAACTTCCCAGTGTGTAGAGCAGACTCAGCCTCCTGTCCCCTTCCTCCCCGTCTTCTGTGTCTTGTGATCGTGGAGGCTCCTTGTTCATGCAGAAGGGTGGATCCAGAATGCTGTGCTGGGCTTGGATTGAGGAGAGGAAGGACCTGCAGGTTAGCAACGCTCTTTCGCCGCTGCTGCTGATGCCTTGAATTTTGCACTGACCAAGCAGAGATGGACACTGTTTTGCAGCATCTGTGCTGGATGCTTGAAGAAGGTGAGACTTAAAAGGCAAGCAGCGGTTCTAATTATGCTAATCTCTGAAGTTTCTTCTGGGGGGAAAAAAAAAACCCAGAGAAAACCCCCAACCAGACAAACCCCAGCTGCCTGGATGTACCTTCCCAACAGTCTAAAAAGCTGCTGGGTTCTCCTTTGCATTCAGGTCCCTTTCTAATGCAGGTTTGCAGAGACACTGCACATGGAATAGCTAAAGAGCCCTCTGAGTTGTGCAGTAAATCTGCCTGTTCCCAGAGGAAGCTCTTTTAATTAGAGAAGGCTTGTGCTCAGCAGCTGCTGAGCAGGACGGTGCTGGACCACAGCAGTGTGGAGAAGCCCTGGCCAGCCATGTCAAACAAGGTAAAGGCACAGCCCTTCTCTTTCTGCCTCCAAGGGGTTTGCTGCAGTTCCCTGGACGCTGCACAGGAGTGGGGGGCAGGCTGTGGGTACAGTAGAGGTCCCCAGAGGCTGGTGGTGTGGGGGAGCAGAGCCCTGTGGGTGCTCAGGGCTCAGCAGTCCCTCCCATCACATCCTCCAAGGGTTGATAACACCTTGTCTGAGTGCCGCTGCAATGGGGGTGGTTTTGCCCGCTCCCAAAGGGTGGGAGGTGATGCCCACCGCCACTGGAGCCTCTCCTGCATGACAGCAGGGGACCCGGCAGGTCAGAGTTTCTTCTCACCCCTGCTCCCTGGGGGAGGGTGATGTGACTTGCTGCTTTCTGGAACGGAACCGAGGTGACCAAAATGCTGATGCTGAAACCACGTGGGAATTTCTTAATGTCAAAAGTGGCATCAAACTGGCTGCTACCTCGGCAGAAGAGGCTGTTTCAAGGGAAGGCTATTTCAAGGAACAGCAAGCTGCTTTAATGCCTGAGTCTGAGACCTCAAAGGCTCCTTTGATTCGATGCTGCAGTCCTGCTGGTGGTCTCAGGGCCTGGGTGCTTCTGCATTCGTTTCCAATCCATCGTGTTGCAGCTCCGGAGGCTGCTGTGGCGGTTGGTTTAGGCTTGATCCTGTAGTAAAAGAGTAAGCTCCTGCTTTGTGTAGCTTCAGGCAGATGGGAGTCCTCTTCCTAGCTCAGCTGTCAGCTACAAGCCGGACCTACCAGTGTGTATACGAGTAGGTGGCCATGCACCCGGTCTTGTCCCGTGGGAATCTAAACAGTTGCTCCTTGTTTGCCCGGAAAGGAGACAGCCTTCGCCAGCGGGTGTTTGCTGTCAAACAGCCTGTGCAGCGATCCATGAGTGTGTCATTATAGTTACCTTGATTTTAAAAGTTGGAGAACTGATGTGAAGTAGAAATGGTCTCTGGGGAGTGGGCTTTGGGGGGAAAGAGCACAATGTGGTGGGACAAGTAAGGAAAAAAAAATGGGTCTGCAGCTCTATTAAAAACTAATCTTAGCTTTAATGATGATTTACTGAATAAAGATGAAACAACTCCCCCTTTTTCTCCCCCCCACCCCCCCGAAATGGGAGCTTTTATCTCTGCATTGAGGCTTATCTGATATTTGTAAATGAGTTAGTTATTATGGATAGAAGTTCTTTCTTTTTAAAAGAAGTATCTCTGAACTACTCTTTTTTTCCATCTCATTCTTTTAGCATTGCTCCGTCAAATAGTCTCCGGGGATATTTGTGCTCTAAATTTAGAAAAGGAGACCCTTTCAAGAAAGTGGAAGAGCCCACCCAGCCTTCCTTGGTTCGGGTTCAGCTGAACCCGTTTTCCAGACCGCTGTGTGTAGATCTGCAGACTCCAAGGAGGCCCCTCCTTTTCCCCAAAACAGACCCAGCTTTTCGAAGTCTTGCTGTCTATTTTAACTGCCAAATTCCTGGGGAACTTATCCCATATGTCTGTTCCTCTTGGCTTGAAGCAGCCCTGTCCATAACCTACACATGTGGGGCTTGGAAAGCTGGATCGATTATTTTCCTTTTATTTTTTTTGAATGGTGTTTGGTGGAGAGGTGAACTTAACTGCAGGTGGCAGGTCTATAATTGAGTCATGTTCTCACATTGCTCCAATTAAGTCGCTCTAATGAAATTCGCTGGGATTACCTGCCTGGTAATGCAGCAGTCGGCAGGGCAGCAGCACACCTGTGTGTACCGCACTCTGCCTCAGCCTCCAGGGCCGTCTTCATAGAAGGGAAACCAAAACCTTTTGAGCATCTCTTCCAGCTGGCTCGGTGTTTCCTAGAGGCCCCCTTTGTTTTCCAGCTTTGTCTGCTGAGATGTCTTATTGTGGCACTTCACTTCCTAAAACACTCGGGCTGGGAGTGAAGCGGCTTCACTGCAGCTTCTGCAGCAGCTCGTTCTTACTCTTGCCCTTGGCCGTATGATGCAGCTTTCTTTTCCCGCGTTCTTCCTCCCGTCGGAAGGGCTTGGGGTGAGGAGACTGCTCTGCGAAGGTGGAAGGAAAAAAGGATGGATGATGCTGCTGTTACATCTCGGAGACTGTACCGTAGCCCCTGCTGGGACTGACTCTTCCTGAGTGATCAGCCCAGCGAAGGGTTTGGCTGTTGTGGCCCGGTGCTGCCAGTTACAAATGTGAAACCATCTGCGTGATTCACATTGGTATTGGAGGGGGAAAATGTGGTTGCAGGTGGATATTTTTCAGTAGAAGGGAATGACTCAAAACATCTGTCCTCTAAACTCTTGTACTTCAGGGCTTTTCTTGCCCCCTTGCCCTCTCTGAATCATCATTTTGGAAAGAGAGGCTGCTTGAGACAGAGTCTCTTCCTCTGAAGCTTTTTATAGTTCTGCCTTTCTCTTTTCATTCATGCCCGCTGGTAGCGCCAAGCGGTATCTGTGGCGTGAAACTCAGAATGTTGTGAAATGGTTTGTCCTCAGACTTGTCTGTGGCAGTGCTTATCTCGCCAGCGGGCAGACCAGGCTCTGGTGAGGCACGAGGTCTCTTGTGACCACCCTTGGATGGTCCGATGGGAAATAAAGCTGCTGGGTCTGGCAGTGACCTTTTGTGACACTGGCACCGCTGTTGTGTGAATGGCTCCTTACCATGGAGTCCATTGAGTTTGGAGACCCCTGGCCCAGCTGTCCCTGTCTGCCGGCAGCAAATGGGTTTGCTGAGTTGCTTTTCTTGTCCCCCCTGATGTGCGTGTCTGGGAGAGACCATGAGATAACTTTGAATGAGAATCTCTCAGGAGTCATCGTCGCCGTCTTCTGACCCCGGGTACTACAGCCCTGCAATGGAGTCCTTCTGGCTGTAGAGTGGAGAGGCTGCAATTATGGTAGGGCAGACCTGGTTGAAGAGGGACAGTTATTACAGCTGCCGATCTGTCATCTTCTGCTCTAGAATCACGTGTCGCGGTGCCACCATACTAAGAGGGGAACGGGAGTGATTCCGTAGCCACAGGGATACGGGCAGCTGGTGAATTGTGAGGCTGCTGCAATTAGCAAATGGCAAAACCCAAGATTCCTAAGATCACAAACGATAAAGGGACTGTTTCTGCGAATAGGGCAAAAAATGCATCCCGTTGTGGGCTGAGGCACTTTTCTGGGCCAGTAGGACTTCGGTGACTTGCTGGTCATGCTGGGTCTGCAGTGGTCTTCCTGCTCTGCTTCATCTCTGGGGCTGAAGGGTTAAAACCACCGCTTCTTGAGTACCTTGCTATCGGCAAAGGATCTGATACAAAGCACGTGATGTGATTAAAGCAGACTAATAGCCTGTCTCTTCTGTTGCTGGAGAAAGCTGACTTAATTCTAAAGCTCCGTAATCATTCAGAATAACAAGCCAGTGGTCTCTTCTCTGTTTGCTTTGCGGTGGATTTTTTTTTTTTTGGTTGTTTTTCTTCCTTTTCTGCCACTTAACATCATGTGGATGGATCCCAGGGGAAGAGATCTTGGGGAAAATCCTGGTACCAGAAGACACTTCTGGAAGATTCTTCAGTGGGCTGGTGGCCCAGCAGTGTGAGACTTTGGTGCTCTGGAGAGCACTCAGCCGGCATGGTGGGGTTTCCCATCTCCTCCAGAGCCTTAGCCTGAGAAGCACGAGGTTGTGCTTGTCCTCCCATGCTCTTCTGGGTAGGCTATCTCTAGCGCTTGGCTTCTAGCAGCGTCTGGCTTCAGCTGTGGAGTGAGTTACTGGGGAGCCTGCTATTGCTGGGAATGGCAATGGATAAGCCCAGTTGGGCTCAGCTCCCTTCCCGTGCTGGATGCTCTGCTCGGCCCCATCCACCTGCCTGTGGAGAAGAGGATCTCAAGGCTCGACAGGCGGAGGGGAGGTGGAGAGAGAGGGGGTTTGTTTAATTGCTGTTTGAGTTGCTAAGCTGGGGAAAAACTTCCTGCCCTTGAAGTAAAACTACTCCCTCTGCACCTTTACTACATCCTTGCTAATTCCTGGAAAGAAACAAAAAGACTAGGAGACCTCGTTTCCCAGTTCAGGCAGATGCTGTGACTTCTCAGAAGCAGGTTTGGCATGGGTGTGCTGAATCTAAACACCCACTAGTTATCTGACCTAGCATCTGAGAAAATGGAAGTAACTGATAAGCAGTTTGTTTTGAAAGGGAACTTTACAGTAGAAAGTCCTCGATCTTGACCTCTCGCATCTTATGGGAGGAGGAAAAGATAAAAATCAGGTTATACTGCCAGGCTCCTACCTCAGCCTGGCAATCTCTGGTGCTCTCTCATGAGATACGGGGGGGAAAAAAAGCTTGCATTAAGGCTTTCTCCCTGCCTGGACTGTGATAACCTTTGGGTGCTTTGGCAGGGAGGGAAGGCTGCTGGGTTTCAGGAGAGTATCTCCAAGCCAAGTGGCACTGGGAGGGATGTTGTGCAATTCCTCGGAGGAGATTTGTTGACTTCCACGGCATTGCTTGCCTGA